>NC_083324.2:35327249-35631331 GCF_963455315.2 Globicephala melas | reverse complement strand
CCGCACTTCCCCAACTCCTCCATTCGTCCTTGTCGGGGAGGGGAGAGCCCCACTGAGAACCCCACCAGAACCGGGTCAGAAGGATTTGGTGTGAGTGAAGCGACGTTCCTTTCTCCTCTGGCCCGTACCCTATGTGCGTGGACCCTGTCTTCTGCTGAGTTGTCCGTATCTGTCATGTAGGTATGTTGTGTATCTGTGTCTCCTTGTGTGTTCTTTGTCACCGGGTCTGGGACTTGACCCTCTGTGTCCTTTTAAACATGTGTGACTTGCCTGTGTGTATGTGTATATACCTCTTTGAGTGCCCTGAGGCTCTGTGTGCCCTCCGCAGCTATGTGTGTACTATGTTCTTTGTCACCAGACTCCCCTCTGTGTGTTGGGATGTGTGTCCCCATGTGCCTGGAGGGTCTTGTTTGTACACTGGGTAGGTTTTGGTGGTCATGAGTACATACAGCCTGCAGTGTTAGTGTCAGTCCACCAGGCTCATGTGTGAGTGTGTCTGTATAAGTGTGTGTATGTGTGTGCACTTACATGTTCTTATTCTCTGCCACTGAGCCGCTGTGACCAGGCTGTGACCAGACTGACCTAGTCGCTGAGGGAGGGGACTGGTCCCTTGGGTTTCCTCGTTCCTGCCGTGGACTGAGCTGGGACGTGGTGGGCAGGCCGATAGAAGGCAGTTGTGCGGGTGTGTGTGATGTGGAGGTGTTTGGACAGCTGTACCTGGCTATAGGGTGGTATGAGGGCTCTGGCGTGTGACAGGAGTTTGGCTGGGGCTGAGGCTGAGCGTATGACTGGTGGGAGACTCACAGTCTGACTGTATGAAACTGTGAGGATGTGTGCTTGGGGAGTCATTGTGATTGTGGGGAACCGAGAGTGCTTGGGCGTGGGTGTCAGTAGCAGGAGGGGATGCCACGAGGTGTGTGTTGCCTGTGCCCTGGGGTGGCAGTGCTGGGAGGGAAGGTGAGAGCCCTGGTGTGTGTGTGTATATGTGTATGCATGTGGCAGGCTGTGAGAGTGTGGATGTGCACATGATACACGCAGGCCCAGCCCTGGCTCCTGGGGAGACGGGGAAAGCATCCATCTCTCACCTTCCTCCACTCTCCCAAGTTCACAGACACCTGAGGTCACAGTGTTGTGACTAAGACCAAGAGCTCTGGACCCAGGAAAGATTTGGGCTCAAATACACACTGTGCCTTTTAAGAGCAAGAGCTGGGAACTAGGCCTCTCTGAGGCAGTTTCCTTATTTGCAGGGTGGAGAAAGTTGTGAGGACCAGAAGTCCTGTGTCAGAGGTCCTTTAGCACAGCCTTGGTCCATAGTGAAAGCTCAGCACATGCTAAGTCTTGTTTGGTGACCACTCACCTCCCCGCAAACTGTATGGTCCCCATTCTCCTGGGAGCTGGAGCTAATAAAAGCCCAGATAGTCCCAACCCAATTTCCTGCCCGTGATGTATCTTTTGCCCCCTCCCATCCACTTGACCAGACTGCTTGTGGAGGGAAGATGGCTGACAGAGACCCCACCTGCATCCAGCCCTGTTGAGCCCACATGATACCCCCTACCAGTCTCAGGAGCAGTGATGGGGAGAGAGTGGTGGGGGTGATTCGAAGCTGTGACCGCAGGCCACTGACACCGTTTAGCTAGCACAGCTAATTGGAGTTTAAAATTAGAAATAACTTAAAGCACAGACAAAAAGATAAAGCTCGAGGATGCCTCAGCCCCGAGGGAGTGATGATGGGGGTCTTCAGCTGGAGGAGCGGCTCACATCTGGGGAGGAGAAACTTTTGTGGAGGCCTGGCCTGCAGAGAAAGTGCTCAGGCCTTTCAGCCAGGAGACCCAGGGCACCTTGTTGCCTTTGTTGTTCCTTCCTTCTAGGATCTCTCTGGGCTTCCATTTTTTCAGCTGTATAATGGGCACAACAGTAATGTGAGAATCACCTGAACTAGAAGGTGCAAAACAAAGAATAAAAAAGTGTCACTATTCATTTGGCACTCCCAGTGTGAGTTCAGCACAGCAGCTGGCACACCACATCATTGGAGCCTCAGTACCATCTGGGGAGATGTAGTCCCCCCACTTTAAAGATGAGACAAACTGAGGCTCAGAGGAATTGCCCCAGGCCACAAAGCGGTGGTACCTGATTGCACCCTAGGTCTCCAAGCCCACAGGGCAGACTCTTGAAGACAGGAGGATTAGTAACAGCTTTCTTGTTGTATCTGTAGTCTGGGAATGCTCCAAGGGCTGAGACATAGTGTTCTGACTCCAAGCATGGAGTGGACACATAGCCAGTGCCCTGGAAAAGTCAAGCCCAATACCTCATTTCATAGAAGAGAAAGCCACGTCCACAGAGACCAAGGTCTCAGAACCAGACGAGGCTGAGCTGGGCCTCTGTCAGCCACGCTGGGGCTGACCGATGGGACGAGCCTGTTTGGTGGCGCCTCCCAGCTCATCTGTTTTCTCTTGTTCCTGCAGGTCTGCCAGGAACTGGCCCAGGTGAGGGCGGTGGGCCTACTTCTGGTGGTGGTTGTGTGGCAGTGGTGGCAGCGGGAGCCAGGACTACGGACAAAGGGGAGCCGGGAGCCCCAGGTAAGATGGGGTCCTCTTAGGCAGATGCACAGTGTACAGGGATGACCACCCTCTTTGGGCTCCTCCCCTTCTGCCCTGGGACTGGAGTGAGGGAACATACAACATGCCCATGGTCTGGGTATGGGGCTGGGCACCCAGAGCAGGTAGCAATTGGCCCTGCCCCTGAGAGCTCCCTGCCTAGAACTGGCTTCGGGCCCAGGGAAGGCTTTGGCCTTGGAGCTCAGAGGCCTGGGGCCCACCAGTGGTTTGGTGCCGAGAGGAGGTGGTGTCTGAGCCAGGGTGAGAGTAGATGTATCAGCTTTTCCTTGGCCCCTTTCTCTGCCTCAGGCTGTCCTTGTCATCACGAAGGGAAACTGAGGTTTGCCCTGGGCCCTGTAGGGGTTGGACACTGAGCTGGAATGGAACGAGGTCTCCCAGCTCCTGGCACAGCTCTCTTCCACACCCCAGTTCCCCCATTTCCACAGCCTCTCTGGGGCCAGAGGAGAGGCTCTAAATCCCCATCGCCAGCCCCCAGATTCAGGGTGAGCTGGGAGTCTCTAAGGAATACTGGGAAAGGCTGCTCTCTCTCAGGCCCCTTATAAAGCTAAAACTTCCCTCCTTTGGCGCCAGACTTGCCTCCTTCAGCCCACATTACAGGGGCAAGTGTGAGTTACCCACTGAGTGTCTGAAGTCCAGTGAACAGGATTCTGGGGGGCACTGGAGGGTGCTCAGAGTGGCCAAGGTGTTCTTCCCCCAGGAGTCCTCCCAGATGAACCCCTCACTCCCACCCCTACTGGCTGCCAGGCACCTACAGGTCTCAGGGGTGAATAGATGGTGGGGGCCGGGCTCCCCCTTGAGGGGAGGGCAAGAGGTCAGGGCCCTCACTTCCTGGAGGGGCTGAACAAGGGCAGGGTCTACGCTGGGTCTTCTGTTTATTCAGCCTCCCTGCAAACCTGGTGAGGAGGAGGTGATGTGTCCTTGGCTGGCTGGGGGACTCTGCTGTGTGAGATCAGGGGGCCATTCCCGCCCACCACTGAGCCTCATTCCCTAAGTTCAATTAATTAGCCTTAAAGCCAGCCCACTTTCTACTCTCAAACTTCACCTACCTCGCTGGCATAGACATACAAACACACACAGGGAGACAAGCTGAGCCGCATTCGGCACCCATACCCGCAGACGCATGAGTGCCTGCACACGTAGCACACATGCGCACACACGTACACACGTGTTCACATGGACTCACCCGCAGGCACGCTCAAACACGCACACAGAGGCTCACCCAGTCATCCGTGCACTCAGACGCCTGCCCACACATACCACACTGTGCCCATTCTGGGTCAGGAAGGGGGGGCGGTCCTTGGTCAGGGTCACAGCTCAGCTTGCATCTGGCACTGAGGGTGAGGTTTGAGGTGTGGCTGTGTGACCACAGGCACTCCAGGGGACAGGGCCACAGTGGGAGGTGAGCTCTTCCCAGGCATTCACCAGCTATCCTGCCTGCCTGGGCTAGGCCCCCAGGCTGACCAGGGCTTGGCACTGGGGGGAGGGGGGATAAATGTAGGGGAGGAGCCATGTCAGCTGTGCTGGCACCATTTGTGGCTGCTGCCACAGAGGAGGAAGTGGGCTGCCTGTGGTCACAGGGCCAAGGTGCTCACAGGCGGATGGGGGATCCTGTCAGCTCCTCTGTTCCCTGCAGTGTCCATGTCTGGTACACGTGGAGTTGCTGGGCCCTGGGGACTGGGAGGCAGGCAGGGGACTTCTCCTGGGGCAGTCTGTGCACTTTCCAAGGCCTGGGCCCAAGGAGAGACCGTCCGAGGTGTTTCCGGAGGCTCACTTCCTCTGGGCTGCCCAGGAAGTGGTTTTAGAGTGGGACTGACCAGCTCTCCATCTGTGGCTTGCTCCACCCCAGTCTTGCCTCCGAGAGGAGCAGTGTCTGGCCAGTGGAATAGGTCAACCGGCCAGGCTTTCCAGGCCTGGACAGAAACTCAAGGAGTGGGCTGGGGGTGCAGAGGCCACGGAGTCCCCTGCAGCCTCCATGACCCCAGCTCCTCTTTTCCTCCAAGCTGTAAGCTGAGGCTCAGAGCATTAGCTCAGGCAGGGATGGCCCCTTGTGTGTGAGTGACATCAGCTGGGCTGCATCTCTGGGATTAGGCAGCTCTAAGCAGCTGTATGAACGGACCTGGGCAAGTGGCTTTGACACCATGTGCCTCAGTGTCCCCCTCTGACACCTGAGACCATGACAGCATCCACCTTTACCAGGTTGTGCTGGAAACAACAGATGATGTATGCAAAGTAGACAGGACCGTGCCTGGCATGCTGTTCGTGTGTAAGAAGTAGAAACTAGCTGTATAAAGCACTCAGCACCCGGTTCATGGTAACTGTTCGAAGAACAGCAGGTGGTACTGATGATGGGATTATTATCATCTGATGGCCTGGGCATGGGCCCAGTGTCACGGGGCCAAGTGGCTGCGGCTGAGAAGCCGGGTCTTGACTCTGCCTCCAGCAGCAATGCTGCAGGGTGGGGACAGTTCTGTTGTTTTCAATAAGTTCTGCGTTCTCAGAGGAGAACTCCAGGGTGGAACAGCTGTGCCCACTCAGCTCTTCTCCCCCTCACTCCCTTTCAAAGGGAGAAAAATAGATCTCCTGACAAACAGATGCAGGGAAGGGAAAGGCAGGCCGCAGCTGCCTGCTGCCCTCTCTGGCCTCCCTAAAGCCTCTCCCCTGCCCTGGCCCCTTGTGGGACATGAGGCTTGGAAAAGCTGAGGCTGGCGGTGAGGGCGTAGCTGGTGAGCCCTCCCGCCAGCCTGCCTGCCCTTCGGACCCTTGGAGTTGGCCTTTGGACTGGGGAAGGGGGCGGACGTGTGGGGCTGATGGAGGCTGGAGGAGTGGGGAGAGCTGGAAGTCCCCTTACACACATCCATACATACATCCTTGCCATGCAGCAGCTGGTGGCAGGGACCTGCCTGTCCCAGGGACACACAGAAGGTCAGCCCAGTGAGGGTTGGGCTGAGCTTTGGCTTTTGCTATCCAGGGCCAAGGGGCTGGGGTTCTTGGGTGTTGAATGGTAATGCTGGCGGTGTGGTAGGCGGGGGCCAGGAGCCTGGAGGGCTGGAGATGGGCAGGGGCCTCGGCTAGGAGTGTGAGCGAGGGCATCGAAGGTTTAGGAGCAAGACCTCTGCAGGCGTCAGACAGATCTGGCTTCAAATCCTTGCTTGATATTTCCTGGCTGTGTACTCAAGCCAGGGACTGGACTACTTTGAGCCTCAGTCACCTCACCTGTGAAATGGGCAGATCAGGGAGTGTCCATCTGAGACCTGAATGATGAGAAAGAGCCAGTGTGTGTTTTGGGAGGAGCAGGAAGATGGAACAGCGAGCTCAGAGGCTCGTGAGCAGAAAGGAACGTGGCTGTTTAGGGAACCAGAAGTGGTCGCTGGGGTTGGGGCCCAGGAGCAGGGCGGGGTATGGCCAGGAGGCCGGGGAGAGCGGTCTGGGCTCATCAGAAGGGAAATGGGAAACACTGGGGACTTGAGCAGGGGGTGACAAGACTTGCTTTACTGTCTTAAAAGACCTGCCTAGTCACTGGGGCAGAGGGACCATGGGGGCCAGAGGAGAGGATGGAGGGTAGTGATCAGGCTGGTGCAGGCCTGCAGAAGGCGATGGTGTCTGGATAGGGTGGTGATGGAGAAAAGAGAGGACTTCGGGATGGACAGGAGGCAGAAGTGATAGCCTTGCTGTGCTGGGAAGAAGGGGAAGGTGGAAACGACCGCCGGGTGTCTGGCCTGAGTGCTGGCGCTGCTAGGAGAACAGGGGCACTTGCGTGGAGAACATCAGTAGGCCTCATTTGGATGTGTTTGAGCACCTACAGAGCTTGGTGAGGTTGGGGATCCTGGAGTTCAGGAGGGTCTGGGCTGAAAGTGAAACCTGAGAGTCGAGAGGTAGCACGTAAAGCCCGGACTAGGGAGGAGAGGGTTCAGCAGGCCTTTGGTGGGGAAGTTTGAGAGGCCCTGGGTACAGGGCTGGGGTGGCTGTCCCTTGAAGGTCCCTGCCAGGGTGCCCAGGAGGGCAGGCTTGTGGTGGCTGAGCTGCTGTTTTCACAACAGCCCCAGAAGCTTTGGATTATGTCTATGGCTGTGTTGGGTAAACAGGCACAGTGGAGTAGCCAGTCACCAAGGCCTGAGGCTGGAGCAGGTGTCCGCTTGCTGTGGGCTGGGGCTGGGAGGAGGTAGGAGGAGAACTGTGGGGTCGTTCATCAGAGCTGGAGGAAGCTGAGAGGTCTCCATTGTCAACGTAGGGAGACTGAGGTCCTGAGAGAGACAGTAGCTGGCCAGGTGTCTGCCAGTGGACTCAGCTGTCTTTGCCCAGCCTGGTCTCTTTCCAGAGCAACAGACCAGAGCAGGGCACCACAGGGCTGGGTGGCTTGAGAGAGCCCCTTTACCCACTGATCCAAGGAAGTTTGGAGGCCCCTGTGGCTATCAGACAGCTGGGAATGGGCGGTGGGGCAGGTGGGGAGAGGGCCCAGCGTGAGGATGACAGCACTGATAAGGATGACGGTACAGCTCCTACACTCAGCACCACCTCCTGGGCAGGGCAAGATCATCCCTTTCACAGATGACGCCAGAGGGCCTTGGCCAAGGTCGCAGGGCACCCAGGGTAGACCCCATTGAACTAGACCTGTCCAGCCCACAACCAGCCCCTGCTCTCCAGTTCCTGTGTTCACTGCCCGCCGTGAGATGGCACACCATGGTCCTGCCTCTCTCCAGCTTTCTCCTGATCCCTAAAGTGGGAAGGCATCATCTAGGCCCTACTCACCTTGTGGGCATGGATGGCAAAAGCCTTAGATGGCCATCTCACCGTCTCTCAAACACAAAGGCTGTTGTCAACAATCAGGAAAATCACAGGGACTCTAGAAGGAGGTGCACAGAGAGGGGCTGAGGAGTGGACTGCGGGCCCATCTCTGTGGGGGCTGGTGGAGGAGCCGTGCCCTCTGTCAAGCAGTGCCCTGTCCCGCGGGAGGCCAGACGGGCAGTTCTGGGGCTAGGACCGGAGAGTCCCTCTCCGCCACCCTGGGGTCTGCCCCGTTGGCTTTGTGGCTTTGGGTGAATTACCCGCCCTCTCTTTGTCAGGTTCTGCCCAGTGAGTCTGGAGCTCCGTGGAGGTGCTGTGTGGGGTGCCCGCATGGCTGCTCTACTTGCATGGGTGCACCCGCCCCTCCTCCTGTGCACCAGGCCTGTGACTGCACCTGTGGCCCCCAGCCTCGTCCCCAACCTCCACTGACTTCCCCTCAGGCAGTGGGAGGCCACCCAGCGATGAGCCTGACCAGCCCACTCCTTCCCTTGTACACTTTGGACTTTGCCCCAGGCCAGGAGGGACTTTCTCCACCTCCCTCAGTGGGGAGGCCCAGCCTGCCTGATGTCCTGCTGCCCTTCCCTCCCCTGTCCCCAATTGTTGTGCCCCACGGGCTGCAGGAGAAAAAGCTACATTTAGACTTTCTGGTGGCAGACTGTAGTCAGGCATGTGTGGGTTCTTCCAGGCTTGTGAGTTGATCTCTGCCAGCCTGGAGTGGCGGTGTGCCTGTGTGCTCGCGGCTCCCTGTGTGCACACAGATCTCTCTGTGCTGGTGAATGCGTGAGGGTATGAATGTCCTGTGTGATCTGCGTGGGCTTGGATGTCTGTCAACATGTGAGAGCCGGGGAGCAGGGGTGTCGTTCTCGGTGTGTACGTTACTGAGTTGTCATAGGATTGTGTATGTGCCTGTGGTTACAGCTGTGTGTGTATGTCCAACTGCAGTCAGGGCTCCCCACGTGTAACTGTGTTTGGTTTGGTGGGTGTACCCGTGTGGGCACACAGGTGTGGTTATTCTGGGAAAGGCCCTGACATACCCCCTACCCTGGCTCCTCACAGAGCCCCCTTGTCCTCAGTCTTGCCATGAAGGGACTTTTGTTCCCCCCTCAGGGGTACCTGGAGCCCTCCCTCTGGCTGAGCCCAGGGCTTCCCCAGTCCTAGGGCCAGCTGAGTGGCTCAGGCCTGTGCCTGCTGTGGACTGTGCCCCACACAGGTCCTACACCCGACACGGGCAGGGGTGAGTGTGAGCCAGTGACAGCCAGGGTCCCAAGACCTGTCCCCGTTACCCTTCCAGACCCTCTGGCCAGATGGGCTCATGGCACCGTGAGCATCTCTCAGATTGAAGCCCTTCCTAAGGCAAACCACCCCGCCCCGGCTGACAGGCCCCTCCGGCCCCCATTCTACCCCAGGCCTTCTCACTGCCTGAGCAGCAGTCATCTTCTCTGTAATTACACACTTATGTGGCTGTCCCCGGTGGGGCTGTGAGTTCCATGGGCCTGGTGTGTCTTGTCACTGTGACGCCCGCTGGCTGGGGGTCACCTGGGACCAGGCTAGGCCTTCGAGACCTACAGTCCCCACCCTATCATGTGCAGAATCTTGTCGCCACAGGCATGGGTTTTCCTGAGGGAAAAGCCAGGTGTTTCACTGGTTCTGAGGGAAGGACAGTTGCAAAACGTTCAGTTGTGCTGCCCAGGCCTCACCTCTGATTCCCATCAGTGGGCCGGGTCAGCCGGCAGTGGAGGTTTTGAATGTCCCCAGGCCGGTCAGATGTGTGGCCAGAGCTGACAAGGCTGAGCTACAGGCAGACACCCAGGTCCTCTGCTGAGTGTGATCCCAGACACATGCACAGGGGACCTGCTGGGGCACGTGAGACAGAGGAGCAGCTGGCTTCCTGGCAAGTGGGGAAGGAAGGGCTGGACTTCAGAGCAATCTGTAAGGATATGGAGGAATTCAGGGAGACATTCTGGCTGAGGGAGCAGCCTGTGCAAAAGGTGGAAAGTGAGGCATGTGTTCACAGAGTAGCCAGGGGTGAGATTTGAGGTGGCGGGGAGGCCAGGGCCAGGCTGAGGTTGGGGCCTTCTCCAAGGGCAGTGGGAGTCCAGGAGGTTCTGAGCTGTGAGAAGAATGGATTGGGGAAAGACCGGGAGTGGTGACAGGTAGTAGGGGAGGTCACTGGGCAAGGGGAGGAGAGTCCATGGCAGTGGGTGGTCTGTGTGGGGCGAGGGAGGGGCTGAGAAGGAGTCTGGCTGGGGGATAAGGTGCTAGTCCTGGGGGAGAGCAGGGGTGGGGAGCATCCCCTGCTGTGGGACTTGGCCATGACCTGAGACCATGGCTGGTCCCTCTCCCAGGACATGGGGGCTAGGGCACAGGCCCTGGGGGAAGGGCCTTGGAGGGGTCTTGCTAGCCCTTCCCCTCCCCCACCTCCTGCTCTTGCTGAGCCCATTTCCTGGGTTGTGAAACACCTGTGGCCTCCTTAACTTGCTTCTGTCTGGGAAGGCCATCTGGGGAAGCCAGTCTCCCAGCTGAGCTGCTACCCGCCTGCCTGCCCTGCCCGGCAGCTTCTGCCACGCCCAGCCCCCTTGCCCTGTTGCAACCCTGCCAGGGCCAGCCCTGCTCCCTCCTGCAATCACACTGCCTCTCACTCTCCTTCCCTCCCACTGCCTGGGCCTCCTGTGTCCTCCTTCTTCCGTTCATCCCTCAAGACTGATGTGGGCCGGACCTTGAGCTCCCCCCAGGCAGGGTCTGTGTCCCTAGAGGGCCTAGGCCGACACTGCCCCACTTTGCTTTGCCGCCACCACCAGCCTTGACCGGCAGCGGGTGGTGGCCTTCCGTGGGCAGGTGGCAGGGGCTGCCCCAGGCTGGGCGGGTGTGTGTGGGGAGGGTTGCATGGGAGGGGTGTATCCCCCTCTCTTCAGGGGTCTGTTCAAGGGAGCCAGACCCTAGACCCACTAGGGGCCTCAGCTCGTCCTACTCACCCCTGCTTTGCTTGACCTCAGCCTGCCTCCTCTTGTTCCCTGGGCAGACTTTGTGAGGGAGCCCCCCTCTACATTCTCACACTCTCCCCAAGAGCCTGCCCAAGGCCTCTCTTCTCGGGCCCTGCTTTGCTCCTCTGTCCAGCAGGCATCACCCTGTGGCCTGTGAGGCAGAATCAAATGTCAGGGAAGGACTAGGTTGGAGGGGACCCGGCCCTATCTGGGGGCCAGGGGACCCTCATTGCAGGACCCGGTCCTCAGTTCCCCTGCGCTCTGTACAAAGAGGAGCTGGACATGTCAGTTTCTGAAGGCCGATCTATTGGGAGATATTTTTGGCTTGATGGGTTTTATTTTTTACCTCTAAAAAAATTGTTAGGGCTTCCCTGGTGGCGCTGTGGTTGAGAGTTGGCCTGCCGATGCAGGGGACACGGGTTCGTGCCCTGGTCTGGGAAGATCCCACATGCCGCGGAGCGGCTGGGCCCGTGAGCCATGGCCGCTGAGCCTGCGCGTCTGGAGCCTATGCTCCGCAATGGGAGAGGCCGCAACAGTGAGGGGCCCGCGTACCGCAAAAAAAAAAAAAAAATTGTTAGTCAACAAGTTATATGTGATTGTTGTAGAAAATGCGTTTTTGTTCCTGATAGTGCCCCTCAGGCCTTGCACCCCACCTGCCTCCTTTACTGGAACACACTCACGCACACACACGTGGATGTGTAATGTGCATACTTGTCCTCCACGCCCCAGGAGCTTCAACTGGCACAGTCACTCTGGTCACCTTGAGGTCGGCCTTGCCCACTGCCCCTGACTGGTTGGGAGAAGGTTTCCGCTGCCCTGGCAGAAGCGGGCCGCCTGTTCTGGTCCGGCCCGGCCCTGCCTTTCCGTACCTCTGGGCTGTTGGTCTAGGGCAGGGTGGGGAACAGGGCCAGCAAACCCTCATATCCTGGGGATGGGATGCAGCCAGACCTTCCCCAGGTTTTAAGAACTGGAGTGTGTCCCAAACAGCTGGGTCAGGAGAGAAAGTAGCAGTTCAGGGGTCTGTACCACCCTCTTTGTACAGTAGCGGGGGATCCCCAAGGTCAGACCTAGGACCAGCCTGGAGGGGGTTGGGTGGTCAAGCACAGGGGACCTGTCTCCTGGTCCCCTCACCCCTCTTCTTGTTTACTTTGTCCTCATGGGTGTGTTTGTGTGTATTGCTCCCTGCACTTTTATCTATCTCTGCCTCTGCCCCCTCTTGCCCTTCATCTCCTCTTCCTGACATGGCATACCAGAAGAATGTGGGCTGCAACGTCAGGCAGGCCTGGATTCAGATCCTCCTTCTACCACTTACTGGCTCTGTGATCTTGGGCAAGTCACTTAGCCTCTCTGAGCCTGTTTCTTCGTCAGTAAAATATCCACCTCTGGGACCTGCACAGGGATAAAGTGAGCTAATGCCATTACAAGGTTGGTCTGGTGTATGTTGGCCTCAGAGAAGGATGATCTTTCTTATAAGTGAGTGTACTGATTCACACCCAGGCCCTTTGACTCCCAAGTCCGGAGCTCTCTGCTTCACAGGGCTGCCCCTGCTGTGGGCTAGAGAAGCAGGAGAGTAGAGACTCGGAGCCCACAGGCAGTTGGGAAAGGCCTGGCTGGCCTCAGCTGGCTCCAAGGAGCTGGTCCCCATGGAGGCCTGTGTGGAGTCCAACCCCTGCCACCTCCGTGGCCCTGCAGAGTGGGGATAAGGTTGAGCCAATGGCCTTCCTTTGGGGCCTGTGGGCCTGAGCCAATTTGCATGGGGGCTATAAATAGTTGGCCCACCTTGCTTTTGTGCTGTCACTTTACCCCCTGGCCTTCCCACCAGTGTTCAGATGCTCTGCAAGGTAGGTGGACAACTCTGGCTCTGCTGTGCAGGGGGGTCCTGGTGTGCAGGGGCCCAAGACCCCTTTCAGGGTCACATGGCCATCAATGGAAGAAGATGCCAGCTCGTGGTGCCTGTCTTCCTCTGGGGGTCCAGGCGGTGCAGTTGAGGTGGAGGAGGTGATAGAACGTGGCCGGGGCCCGTGCTCTAGGTTTAGTCCTAGGTAGTTGGGGCTGGGTGACCTAACGCTAGGGTTACTGCCAAGTAGCCCCAGGGCAGCCCGTGGGTCCTCTCTCTCACGGTGCTGCGGCCTGGCTGTGCAGGTTTGGGGCCAGGACTGGGGCCTGCTGTGGTTGTGGTTTTCCCTCTGGTGGCTTCTAACTGACTGCGAACAGCAACTGCTCCGAGTGTGCTGCAGAGCTGGAGGGCAGGCTGATGATCCTGTCTCTGCCTCACAGCCCTGGGTGGTCCATGGACGGCTCCTGCTGGGTGACCCGGAGCCCATGGGCCACCTGGAATGGGCCCCGAGGGGAGGTGGGGGAAGGGCTGAGGAGGAGCTGGCCAGTAGGTGTTGGGCCCACCTGCTACTCCAGGATGAGCAGCTCTGTTCCTGGAGACTTGGTTTCCCCGAAAGGTAGAGTCAGTTATCAGGACCGTCTTCCCAGGCTCCAGGGGTGGCATGGAGTGGATGTGGTGGGGATGTGAGTGTACTTTGTAAGCGGTGAGGGAAGGTGCACAGATGAAAGAGGGGTGCTATTAGCAAGAAGGGGTTGTAGTGGTGAGAGGCCCCCGCCCTGAGGCTGTGGGGTTGGTGTTGGCTCTCGTCCTATACAAGTTCTCATCATCGTGACAACTCTGCAGCGAGGGGACTGTTCCTCATCTGTAGGATGGGGATGACTGAGACTCAGGCCAAGTGACCCACAGAGTCCCACAGCCAAGGCAGTGTGGGTGATAGGATCTTATACCCAGGCAGCTTGACCGTCATTTTGCCACCCAGGGCTGCCCTGACCCCCTCTCCCATATGAGCCCAGCCCCCTGCAGCACAACTGCTCCTCCTTTGTCCCTGCCCACCTGTCCCCTCATCCTCTGAGACACTCGGGAAGTTCATCACGGCCCCACCTGGGTCTCGAGGTTATCCTATTGGGAAGCATGAGGCTGAGCCACGTCTGCCGGGGTCAGGCCCTGGAATGCAGATGCAGACACATGGCAAGTGTGTGCTGTGCAGGGGCCCTGCTAATCATTCTGGACCCCCAGACCACACAGGGTGGCAGGAGGGGCATGATGTCCTTTTGCCTGGAAGTTTGAGACACTCACCCAGGCTCCTACGCACGCCCCCAGCCAGGCCCACACAGCTCGCTCTCCACTTCAACGTTGGCTGAGTGCACACCACCTGCCACCCACTCACACATCCTCACAGGCACACACATCTCCATGGCTGTGCAGTCACACCCACACATACCGCCCCCCTCCCCCCAACACCAGCTTGCACACTCATGCCTGCTTGGGCCCCAGGAGGAAGCAGCAGCTGCCCACAGCTGGCTTTCCCTCCCTGCCTGCTGAGGGGTCACTGTGGCTGGCCTGTCTGGTCTCAGACGTGAGCTCACACACCCACTCTCGCTCCCTCTGAGTAGGAGCCTGGCCCGGGCAGGGGACGTGGTGGAGTCTGCCCCGCATGGTCCCTCCCCTCTTCTCTGGCTGCAGGCTTCAGAGGACTGGCCGGGCCATTGGACTGGGCTGTAGGCTGAGGTCAAGTGTTTCCTGTGAGCTTATCTGGGCTTGCAGCTGCCAGCAGGCCTGGCTGGTACTCTGCGGCCATGTGGAGGAGCTGGGGGAGCTGTCCCAGGGCCAGGGTGGCTGTTGCCTGTGCACACAGGCCCATGTGTGGGTAGGGGTGCGTGTCTCAGTCTGCCTCCGTGCTGGCTTATGTTTAGGATGGAGCAAATACGTATACACGGGGATAAATGTTAGTGAGCATTCCTGCAGCCTCGGCTGTGGAGCTCCCTCCTGTGGGGCCTAGGCCCGGAACCAGTGTCTGTGCAGGTGTGCAAGTGTACACCTGTGGGCTTGCACAGCTGAGCATCCTCCACGAGGACAAGCCGAAAGACCTTCAGGGCCACCCGTCGTGATCCTCGATTTGAGGAACTGTGAGGAATGGGGGCGTGTGGGGCCAACCTGTGTGGCGTAAGAAGCAAAGTCAGCGTTACATTCGACCTTAAAGTAGTTTTATAGTTGGAAAAACTTAGTCTGAAAGTGCGGACAAACTTCCAGGTAGGCGAGAGCGCCTGACCCCAAGGAGCTCAGGTTCAGAAGTGTCAAGCACGCTGATGTGGGTGGGGCCTTTCATGACCCTGATCCCAGACAAAGTGGGTGCTTAATTAGTAGAATCCAGCTTTGGGTTCTGGTTCAACCTCAGGATTTCAGTTTCCCATCTGAAAAGTGGGGGTGATCATCTTGGCCCTGCTACTTGTCTTGGCCCTACTTGTCTGCCTGGGTAGTTATGAGCAAAAACCAAACTTTGAAAACCAAGGAGGGCTGCGTGGGGCAGGGTACAGGGAGGAAGGGGTGCTGTCCTGCCCATCGTGGCTGGCACCAAGGTGCCATGGCCAGCACATACTAGGCAACAGCCATTGGGTATTAAAGGAGGCATTGAATGACTGACTCCCCAAATGAATGACATGGGAATCACAGGCTCACATGCCTCCAGGGCCTAGATAGGATTCGGGGAGAAGTGGAAGGGGGCCTCTGAACTGGAGTCAGCTGGCAGGGGTGCCCAACAAAGGGGGCAGTGCCAGCCAGATATTGCCCAGTAGGCCTGATGTCGCACCTTCCAATTTCACCAGGGAGGCCACCAATCTAGTCTTACACAGAACTTCTCAATTTTAATGGTGGCAACTAGGACTAGTGCCTTTTGAGCACCATGTGGGCCAAATTCAGTGCTGTGGGAGCCCTTGGGGGGAGCGGTTACCTGACCACCTCCCAGGGCTGTCCCTGCTGCCCGCCTCACACCTTCTGTCTCCACAGCCCTGCTGCAAGCCCCAACATGGCACCGTTCCTGCGCATCTCCTTCAACTCCTATGAGCTGGGCTCCCTGCAGGCTGCAGACGAGGCAAGCCAGCCCTTCTGTGCTGTGAGGATGAAGGAGGCACTCAGCACAGGTAGGGCTGTAGGCTGGACCCTACCTGTGCTGCAGGCAATGGCAGCAGCCGGTGGGGCGGGGAAGCCAGGGCCAGGAGGAGGCAATGGAAGGGACTGTGCCTTGTTCTCCTAGAGCCTCTGAGGGATCCTTCTCTTCCTTGTCCTCATTTCCCTGCCCAGCTCAGCTTGCGATGCAGGACAACAGGCGACTCACTGCCTGTAGAACCACCTGCACTGGCTACATGGAACCTTCTGTGGAGCTCAGGGCTTCTGGCTCCTCCCCCACTGGTTGTTTCACCCAAGAACAGGCTCCCTCCAGGAGCTCCACATGTCCATCTGTGCCAGGCCCTGTGCTGGGTACTGAGAACACTGCCATGCTCCAGGGCTGACCAGGCCCTGCCCTCATGGGGCTCACAGTCTGGTGGAGGAGGCAGACAGTGATCCTGTGATAGGGAAGTCCAGATGAGGAACCATCCCAGGCTGCAGTCAGGGAGGTCATCCTGGAAGAAGCAAACATCTCACGCCATTCCTTCTTGCTTCTGCCCTCACCTGGTGAACCCCTGGCTCATCCCTTAGGTCTCGGCTGAGCTGTCCCTTCCTCTAGGAAGCCTTCCCTGACCCTTAGGTTGGGGCAGGCCACCTGACCATGGGCGGGTCTAGAACCAGTGACCTTGCCCTCTTCAGTCTCATGACAGCTGTGATTTAATGTTCACTTGAGGGGTGAACTGATTCATGTCTCTGCCCAGGACTGGGACTCTAGGAGGACAGGTACCGTGTTCCTTGCCTCCAACACCATGGCTGGCATGTGGGAGCCTGTGGCAGTGTCACTGAGTAAATGTCTAAGGGAAGGTGACATCTAAGAGGGGCTGGAGGAAGCGGGTCACAGGAAGAAGGGACAGCAGGAGCAAAGGTCCGGGGTGGAACCTAGCAGGGCACCCTGGGGAAACTGCCGGCGTTTCTGTGCTCTCATGCAAATTGTGAGTGAGATGGGGCTGGTGAGGCGAGCAGAGCATGGTCATGAGGGCTGAGGAGTGGAGACTTGGGCCCTGGGGGAGAGAGCAGGCAGATTCCATAGGATGGAAGGCTGTGGAAAGGCCCGAGATTTGAGGCACAGAGGTTCCCTAGCCTGACCTTGCCTTCCTGGCCCGTTGCAGAGCGTGGGAAGACGCTGGTGCAGAAGAAGCCCACCATGTACCCCGAGTGGAAGTCCTCGTTTGATGCCCACATCTACGAAGGTCGCGTCATCCAGATTGTGCTGATGCGAGCTGCGGAGGAGCCAGTGTCCGAGGTGACAGTGGGTGTGTCGGTGCTGGCCGAGCGCTGCAAGAAGAACAATGGCAAGGCCGAGTTCTGGGTGAGGGGCACAGCCACAGTCACGCATGTGTGTGGGCAAAGTGAGCGGGTACGGCCGAGGGCACCTGGCCGCTCCGGCCACTGGGGCAGCTCTGTAGCCAACAGCTTGTGTTCAAATCCTGGTCCTGCGATTCATCAGACCCTTCGCCTCTCTGAGTCTGCTTCTGAATCTGTAAAAGGAGAAACTACTAAAAGACCTACGGTGGGGTCAGTTCTGATGAAATGAGCTGCTGGATGCAAAGGGCTTACTGTAGAACCTGGCACGTAGGCGGTGCTAAAGAGAGCCCTCCTTGGTATTACAGCTGCTTTTTTCCCTTTTAATTTTGCAAAGGCAGGATGTGCACATAGTAAAACATATCAAGCTGTATGAAAGGGTGGGTCCTAGCCCCAACACCAGGTCCCCTTTCTCAGAGAACCCCATTGTTCCCAGTTCTTTTTGGAATCTTCACAGATATTCCAAACCCAGGCAGGCATCGGGGAGCACCAGTTATGATCTTCCACAGCAGGGGGGGTCGGGGAGGAGAAGGCTCATGGCCCACCACTCACCTGCTGAAACCTGGACTCTGCATGCACACGTGGCCATTGTGGCCACAGGACGTCAGCGCTGGCAGGGCATCCCTGCCCCCTGCGGTTACATGTGGGCTCCTGCAGCCGAGGTGTCCCCGCCAGGAAAGACCTGTGACCATGGAGACTCTACTCAGCCTCCAGTGAGGGGTGAAGGAACTGGGCCGAGAGAGGTTGACCCAGGGCTGCACCCACCCTTGAAGAATCAGGCAGAGGCTCCTGTTGTGCTCTCTGTCCACTACCCCAAGGGACGCTGTCAGTCACCAGGCCCTGGGGGAGCTGAGGGTCTTGCCCTTAGGACGAGCCAGTCTGTGTGAGGAGACTGGACAGGCAGAGCCCCCGACAGAGAGAGAGAGAGAGAACCAGCACGCTGTGTCAGTAGGCGTGTGTCTGTGTGTCTGCATGTGTGGGGGGATGCAGTGCCTCCATTCTAAGATCCTTGTGAAAGTGGGCAGCCGGGGTTGGGGGCGGGGAGTTTCCCTTCCCACTCTGTTCCCAGGGCCATGTGGCCAAGCTGGGTGTGGGCTGGATCCTTTTACTTCCCCAAATGTAATAATACTCCTGGGTGAGGGCTGGGGGCGGGGCTCACAGGTGGGGCCCTGCCCACTCTGGGCAAACAGGTGTCTGGCTAGGCGCTGGGACTCCCTGGCCCTTCAGGGACCAACCATGGGGGCGGGTTCTGAGTCTGGCTTGGCCCAGGCCCGCCCTCACTGACTCCCCCACCCTCACTCCTGCAGCTGGACCTGCAACCCCAGGCCAAGGTGTTGATGTCTGTGCAGTATTTCCTGGAAGACATAGGTAAGCCCCTCCCTACCTGGGCTGGGGACGGAGGTTCAGAGACCAGAGCCAGAACGGAGGTTTAGGGAAGCAGCCTCCATTGGCGCTCTGTCCAGGACTGCCCTGGGAGGGACTGAAGGGGTGTGGCCCCTCCCGTGGGCTGGGGCTGTCTTCACTCCTACCCGGTCCCCAGATTGCAAGCAGTCAATGCGGGGTGAAGACGGGGCCAAGTTCCCAACGATGAACCGCCGTGGAGCCATCAAACAGGCCAAAATTCACTACATCAAGAACCACGAGTTTATCGCCACCTTCTTTGGACAGCCCACTTTCTGCTCTGTGTGCAGAGACTTTGTTTGGTGAGACTGGCTGTGTCCGCTGGGGTGGGGTGGGTGAGGGAGGGCCCCCATCCCCGGTACTTCCTCTCACTCACCCTGCCTGGGCACTTGCCTTTCAGGGGTCTCAACAAGCAAGGCTACAAGTGCAGGCGTAAGTGTCTCCACCGCCCAGTCTGTATGCACATGTGTGTGCACGCATGTGCCTGCGTGCCTTCACAGAGAAGCCTGTGTCCCTGTGTTGGGACGGTGTGTCTGGATGAAGCCTGTGCTTGAGTGTGTGCACGTGAGGCTTTCCATGTGGTAGCGTGTGTGTGGACGGCGGCTGCGTCAGTGAGTGCTGGAGCCGGCGTGTCTCTTCCCAGCGCTTCCCATTCAGTGACATCACGTTGGCAGCCTGAAATAGGCCCCAGTGGAGTATGTACACAGAATCTGCCAGTGCTGCACATCGGGGCTCTTTCCCCGCAGAGAGGCTGTTAGACCTTTGCCAGCACATCCCTGGCTGCATGTGTGCTTCTGTTGAGAGCTGTGTGCATCTGGTACACACGTATGAGCACACCCTTCTCTACGGCCGTCGGTGCATGCATGAGGCAGTGTGGACCGGTGGTGGTGAGCACAGGCTCTGGAGCCAGCCTGCCTGGGTCTGAATCCCAGCTCTACCACTTCCTAGCTGTAGGACCTTAGACAAAGTTACTTAACCTATCTGTGCCTCAATTTCCTCATCTGTAAAATAGGGACAATAGAGTCATTGTGAAGATCAAATGGGATAAAATATGTAAAGCTGTATTTTAAGTGTGGCTGGTGCCCGGTAAGCATGCTATGTAAGAAGGTTTGTCATTATACATGCTGTGTACGTGTACCTGAGTGCCTTTGTGTTGGGGTGCGTGTGTGTGTGTGTGTGTGTGTGTGTGTGTGTGTGGCGGGGGGCGGTGAGAGAGCTTAAGAGCTGTTTGCTGTCCTGAGCCACAAAGAGGGCTCCCCTGCCTCTAGTTCTCTCACTGCCATGCCCCCCTCCCTGCCCACCGGGACTCCTTGAGCCTTTCCTAACCTCCGATACCCGCCCAGATCCACCTGTCCTCCCTGCCCCATCCTTCCCAGACTCCTCCCACAGGAACTGACCGGAGGAGAGAAAAATCAACCTCTAGGCCGAGGGCTCCATGTGGTGAGGGTGTGGGTGGTCGGGGAGCACGGGGACTTTGTGTGGAAGGCAGGACTGGGCCGGGGGGCGCCAGCTCACAGCCTCTGCCCCTCCGGGGCCTTCCCGTCCCCCTCCTGGGCCTGGGCCGCCTCAAGAATGCAACGCTGCCATCCACAAGAAATGCATCGACAAGATCATTGGCCGGTGTACGGGCACTGCAGCCAACAGCCGGGACACCATAGTGAGGCGGGGCCCGGGGCAGGGCGGGAGGGATTCGAGCTCTCCCCACCCCTTCCCTGTGGAGTCACCCTTCCTCCCCGTTTTCCTTCTTCCTTCCTTCCCCTGGCTTGGCCCCTGGGATCCCTGGATTTCCCAGTCCCCACGGAGCCCTCTTGGGGATCTTGCCACGCATGGGGTTGGGTCAGGGAGAGTTAGGGGGTGAGGAAGGGACTGGTGCTGGCATGTGACCCTTGACCTGTGACACCCCACACCCCTAGTTCCAGAAAGAACGTTTCAACATTGACATGCCACACCGGTTCAAGGTTTATAACTACATGAGCCCCACCTTCTGCGACCACTGCGGCAGCCTGCTCTGGGGGCTGGTGAAGCAGGGATTAAAGTGTGAAGGTGCGTGCCGGCTAGGGCGGGGGCTGCGGCGGAAGTGGGAGGGGGGCCCACCCGGACCCCAGAAGCTGAGACCAGCTGAGGCTGCCTTTGCCCCCTCGCTTGGGGACTCTCACGTGGGTGAGGCCTCCTGGCCCCTCCCCACTGGCTCGACTGACTGCCATTTACTGCTGTGTGACCATCAGAAGGTGGCCCCACTGCTGAGAGCTCCACGTCCTCAAGTATAAAACAGGTGTCGAGTCGGCCCCAGAGAGTCACCGAGGGGAAAACAGGCGGAAGGTGCTCCCCGGCCAGGGCCCCTCTCACACCAGCTCAGCTCGTGCTCCTTGCAGGCCCTCCCCCACCTCAGGCTTCACTGAAACGAGAGACGTCTGGAGGAAAAGTGACTTGTCTAGCTTGTCCCAGACATTTGTTTTTTCTTTTTCTTCTTTAAATAATGAAAGATTTGAGGTGCTCCTGATGGCTTCAGATACATCTTTTTCTAAATGCAGGAAACCCAGCAAACCCTGCCAAAAGCCCTCCTCTCTCCTGCTCTCTCCTCCGTCCCTCCCTGCCCTTGGCTGGGCCTGGGACAAGGGGACAGTTCTTTTGGAGCCTGCTGGCTGCCTGCCTGGGCGGGGGCCCTGATGGCTCTGCTTCTCTCCCACCCCAGATTGTGGCATGAACGTGCACCATAAGTGCCAGACGAAGGTGGCCAACCTCTGTGGCATCAACCAGAAGCTCTTGGCCGAGGCCTTGAACCAAGTCACCCAGGTGGGCAGGCACTGTGGGAACCCTGGACAGAGGGTGGCAGGGTTGGGGACGAGTCAGGGCTCATGCCCACTCCTGGGGAACTGCAGTGAGGGGCGTTTATACATAAGACCCTACTTCTGGAAGATCCAGTTCAAGGATTGGACATTAGAGGGTGGTGGGCTTGTTCTCCTAAGAAATTAGTTATTCAAGCAGTGCTTTTCCTGAGGGTGAACCTGGATGACTGCAAGGTTGGAACACTTGGAACTAAAGCCTTTATGTGTATATGGTTTTTTTTTTTTAAAAGAAAAGAGTTTAGGGCTTCCCTGGTGGCGCAGTGGTTGAGAGTCTGCCTGCCGATGCAGGGGACATGGGTTCGTGCCCCGGTCCGGGAAGATCCCACATACCGCAGAGCGGCTAGGCCCGTGAGCTATGGCCACTGAGCCTGCGCGTCCGGAGCCTGTGCTCCGTAACGGGAGAGGCCACAACAGTGAGAGGTCCGCGTACTGCCAAAAAAAAAAAAAAAAAAAGGAGTTTACCTAAAATCTCTTTTTGCTCCTTTACTTTTTTTTTTTTTAATTAATTAATTTATTTTTGGCTGTGTTGGGTCTTTGTTGCTGCCTGCGGGCTTTCTCTAGTTGTGGCGAGCAGGGGCTACTCTTCCTTGTGGAGCACGGGCTCTAGGTGCGCGGGCTTCAGTAATTGTGGCTCGCGGGCTCTAGAGTACAGGCTCAGTAGTTGTGGCACATGGGTTTAGATGCTCCGTGTCATGTGACATCTTCCTGGACCAGGGTTCGAACCCATGTGCCCTGGATTGGAAAGTGGATTCTTAACCACTGCGCCACCAGGGCAGTCCAGTGTGTACATGTTTTTTTTGTGTGTGTGTTTGGGTATGGGTGGAGCTTGAAGGAGGCCACAGAACTTTAAGATTCTAGAATCTATCACAAGTGAGGGAAAAAAAAAAACAAGTGAAGGCAACACAAATAAAAATCTATTGAGTAAGTGGCTGGGAAGTTAGGGTTCAATTTCCAGAACTCTTGTTTGTAGTCAGTGCCTTCCAGACCACTGAGGCGTCTCTGTGCCGGAAGTGTGTGTGCGTGTGTGTGCGCACTTATTCACACACGTGTGCGTGCACATGCACCGCCTGGGGTCCTGGGCTCTGCCCCTGCTGTCCCCCATTGGTACTGAGGGTGGAGTCATGGATGGTTGGGGTCCTCCCTCTGGGTTGGGAATTCTGACCATGATATGACCTCTGGCCCCCCAACCCCTACCCCCTCCAGAGACCTGCCCGGAGGTCGGACTCCGAGACTGCAGAGACTGTTGGGATCTACCAGAATTTTGAGAAGAAGCCAGGAGTCTCTGGAGATGATGTCCCATGTGAAGGTGTGCCCATTCCTTCCAGGAAAGCCCCTACCCCCCCACGCCAGCATGGGACCCAGCCTCTCCACACAGTTGAGTGCAACTGGAGAGGAGGCACCTCTGTGGGGAGGGACCCAGCCAGGGAGGACCACCCTCTGGACGTGAGACATGAGTCTGAAGCAGCTGTCTCTTGGGCAGGAACTGGGACCTACGGCAAGATCTGGGAGAGCAGCACCAAGTGCAGCATTGACAACTTCACCTTCATCAAGATCCTGGGCAAAGGCAGCTTCGGGAAGGTGAGGGCCCCATGGCCCTGGGGCAGGCAGCCCGAGGGACCTGGGCTTGGTAGCCAAGGGGCACCTGCTTCCCACCCTCCCTGGGTGCTTCCGGGTTGGGTTGGGCCGTGCGCCCTGACCTTTGGTCCGAACCTCCCCTGCTCAGCACCCCTGCCCATCTGTCAGGTGCTGCTCGCAGAGCTGAAGGGCAAAAAGGAATTCTTCGCCATCAAGGCCCTCAAGAAGGACGTGGTTCTGATCGATGATGACGTGGAGTGCACGATGGTGGAGAAGCGGGTGCTGGCGCTCTCCGGGGAGAATCCCTTTCTCACCCATCTCTTCTGCACCTTCCAGACCAAGGTGCCGGCCCGCCCACTATCAGTGCCCCTGGCCCACATCCCCCCTCAGTCGCTCAGGTCAAGGCCATGTCTCCCACTGAGATTCTCCAGGGTAGGGCCCAGTCTTCTTCCTCAGACCACTTAAGGCAAGGCTGAGTCTCCCTTCCTCAGACTCCTCAGGGCAGGGCTGTTCTTCCCCCCTCACATCCACCAGGGCAGATGTCCCCTGGTTCCTGTTGGGGCTTGTCCCTAGTGGTCCTCAGTGAGGGAGCTGCCTGCCGCTTTCTGTGCCTCTGCTCACCACCCTCCCCCCACAGGACCACCTGTTCTTTGTGATGGAGTTCCTCAATGGGGGCGACCTGATGTATCACATCCAGGACAAAGGCCGCTTCGAGCTCTACCGTGCCACGTACGCGAGGCCCTGTTGGGGGAAGAGCCCTCTGCCCATCTGCCTTCCATTCCTTCTTCCCTCCCCCTGGTGAAGCCAGCCTGGGCTGGAGCTGGGGTTGGAGAGACTTGGGGTGGCCAGGGCCGTCCCCTGCCCCGTGTGGGAAGCTAGGGGTGAGGGGTGAGCTGTGGCTGGGAACACAACCTAGACATGCCAGGTCCTGTCCCCTCCCTGGGCCTCAGCGGGTGGGTGATCCTGCACAATGCAGGACCCAGGTGGGTGGCCCCTAAACTAGCATGCACCCCCAGACTGTGTGTGTGTGCACACAGGCATATCTATATAAATGCATACACTCTTAGGACAGAGAACTGTCTCATTTGGAGCTTTTTACTTCACAATTTTCTTTTCTGCCTTGGCTACCAGCCCCTACTTGCCTGATACAAGATGTGCTTGATCAGGACCAGGTTGTCCGTGGAGTTATTTTCAGCATTTCCTGTCCCTGGGGGTGGGGATGAAGACCCAGGGAGAAGCAGGGGCTGCTCACAGAAATCTCAGGACACTGTGTGTGTGTGTGTGTCTCATACAGGTTTTATGCGGCTGAGATAGTCTGTGGACTACAGTTTCTACACCAGAAAGGGATCATTTACAGGTGCGGGGATCGGAAGGTGGGGGGTGTTTAGGAGGGGAGGCCCCGACCCCATCATATCCTCTGAAATGCTCTGAGTGGATCCCGGTCCAGCTGTGGCCCCATCTCCTCTTGGAGTTGGTCTTTAGTTGGATATTTGCTTAAACCACCTACTCCATTGCTACAATTCCTTGTGGCCCCTTAGCTGAGGCTGGCACAGCTCCAGGGACTGGGAACTCCCTGCCCATACTCGACACCTTTGGTGGGAGCGCAGCACTGACTGGTATGGTGTCTCCCTCCCTTGGAGCCATCGGTCTCCCTCTGCAGCTGCATCTGAGCACTCTGAGCTTCCACCAATGGGGTCTGCTTTCATAAATTCTCACCCAATAAATGACAGTTCCATCCTGCCATGGATTAATATGTACTCATCCGAAAGGCTGAGGCCGTGCTGTGTGTACTATTGTGGGATGATCCCAAGGTATGTTGTCAAGTGGAAAACCAATCCATGGGACAGTGCATATTGGATGTTAGGGACCAGGCTTTAAAAGGTGGCATGAGATGCACATTGTAATGTGCTGTCCGTGCCTGGACTCAGTCTAGGGAGGGCCTGGCAAGCGAGGTTAGTGGAAGATGGGCCTTGTGCTGTTCTGCTTTTCTGGTGCTTGTTACCGTGTGCCTAAGTTATCTACTCAACTACCTACATAAAATAGATGGGCTCCCTGCCCTTGTGGAGTCTGACAAACCTGAGTCCAGGGCGCTTCCACAGCTGAGTAGCTGGGTGACCCTAGGCAAGTGATACCACCTCGTTGAGCCTCATTTTGGGCTTCGGAAAGTAGGATGGTGTGTGTCCAGCACACAGCACACAGTAGGCGGCTTGCAGGAAGCACCTGTGTTTAGCACCTCTTTCCCCTCCTCTTCCTCATTCCCTCGTACCCTGGAGAGAGTCCTAGGCTTTCTGGGCTGACAATGGGGACATGGGAGGGGACTACGGGGAGGAGGGGAATTGGACCCTAACGACTCCTTTTCCTGTCCCCTCCCCGCAGGGACCTTAAGCTGGACAACGTGATGCTGGACCGGGATGGCCACATCAAGATTGCTGACTTCGGCATGTGCAAGGAGAACATGTTTGGGGACAAACAGGCCAGCACCTTCTGCGGCACCCCTGACTACATCGCCCCCGAGGTGAGTGGCACCCTCCCGGCCCTGCCTCTGGCCGACACCTTGTCTCCACAGGGGGTGGGTGGCAATGTCCGAGTCACAGCCAAGAGGCTGAGGAGGGCTGGTCGGGGCTTGTGCTCCAGGGCCCCCTCAGCTCTGGCACCCCCTCTGCCCCAGATCCTGCAGGGCCTGAAGTACTCATTCTCCGTGGACTGGTGGTCCTTTGGAGTCCTTCTCTATGAGATGCTCATTGGTCAGTCCCCCTTCCACGGTGACGATGAGGACGAACTCTTTGAGTCCATCCGTGTGGACTCACCGTATTATCCCCGCTGGATCACCAGGGAGTCCAAGGACATCCTGGAGAAGGTAGGAGCCCCTGGGCTGGGCTGGCAGGGGCAGGAGCTGGCAGACACCAGGTCACGGGAATGCCAGAAGCCTCCTGTCTCAGGGATGGCAGCCTCACCAGTGCTCCGGTCCTAACACATTGGGGGGTCACTCTCCTGCCACCTTCTTGGGACCTCCTGTCTATGTTCCCTGCACTGAATCAGCCTGGCCTGGCAATGATGGGCTTGGGGTCAGAAGACAGATAGACCTTAGGCTAAACTCTGAGTCTATCTCCTTATCTACAAAATGAGGCCAGAAGAGAACCTTTCTCACAGAGTTTTGGGGGCAAAAAAACGTAAGTGTATGATGCCAGGCAGATGGTAAACACCCAATAAGAGCTACTGCTTTTGCTCACAAGTCCCACCAGCTGAGAGTCCTGGCAGCCCCAGTCCACACCCTATTTCTCCACCGGACCTGGGACCAGAGGCCAGAGAGGACCTCTCAGGCCCAGAGGCCCTGGGCTGTGATACCAGGCTGGGCTGGACCAGCCTGGGCACCCCTCGACCTGCTTGGCGTTTTCTGAGGCTCCCATTTCCTACAGCCCTCGGGTGCTAACCAGGTTCCCTGCTGCGTTGCAGCTGCTTGAACGGGATACAACCAAGAGGCTGGGAGTGACAGGGAACATCAAAATCCACCCCTTCTTCAAGACCATCAACTGGGCTCTGCTGGAGAAACGTGCAGTGGAGCCGCCCTTCAAGCCCAAAGTGGTACGTGATCCCGCTCCAGTGGGGGCTGCCCACTCAATGTTTTCTCTCACTGCCTTCCGGAGTGGACTCCTCCTGCTTTGCCCTGCCTCTCTCCTGCATCATTCGCATGCTCTCCTCCTCTCCCTTCTTCTAGCAAATCTGCTTTCCCAACCTCCTTGGCACACTGAGCCACAGCCTCTACCCTCGTATCCTCACCATCTCTCCTCAGTCAGTCATTCAACAAACATTGGTGACAGTGGATCCAGCCACCCTTTAGCATACATTCTTTAAAACCCACTGTGTGCAGGGGAGTATGCTTTGGGGATCACAGTTAAGGCCCCCCTCCCTCCACCTACCCATCTATCCAATCCATTTTCCAAAAAATATCGGAAATGATGAGTACCCTCTGGGTGCAGAGCACTGTGCTGGGCTGCATAGCGAAGTGGGAGGCCCAGTCCCAGAGCTAGAGGGGCCCCAGCTCCTCAGAGAGATAGGAAACTTGCACACTGATGGTCATCTATGATAAATGACAGCAGTACAAGACATGTCACAAGGCCACACACAATCAGTTGCCATAGGGATGGTCTGTGGGCAGGTGCCCAAGATGCAGAGATCGGGGTGGGTCTGAGAGGAAATGGGATGTCTGCAGGGCTGGGGAAGCTCGGCCAGGCCAAGGGCAGATGGGAGGTATTCCAGCTAGAGGAGGGATGGTTTGCATAAAGGCCTAGAATCTAGAGAAACCACCAAGGAGCCAGCACGAGAGCAGAGGGAGGCTGGACTTCTCAGAAGTTGAGCTCTGTGGCCCTTCTCTGATCGCAGCTCTTCCCTCCCTTCCCCTTTCTCTCCTTTGCTTCCCCTCCTCTTTCAGGACACGCTGTTCCCACTGAGCAGCCTGTGTAATGTGCCCCCGTGTTTGTGTCTTGAAGCCGCAGAGCACTCCCCCATTCCAGGGATCTCAAACTCAGTGCCTCCTGCCGTGGGCACATCACTACCAGGCCAGGCCAGCTGTAGGAAAATCACACAGCCTGCTTTCAGTGTCTCGCTTTTGATAGAAAGAGGGATAGACTGATTTTAAATAACACCAGGCAGCTGATCGGCAGCCCCTGTCAGTGGGAAGTGGGGCCTGTGATGTACTGGCCAAGCGGGTTTCAGCACCAAGAGTGGGCGGACGTGCCAGGAAATGGGCCCAGGGCTGCTCTGCTCTGTCAGTTTTCAAAGAAGCCAGAAACCAGGATTTTTATGTCAAATTGCCCTTTTTTTTTTTTTTTTTTTTTGGTGGTACGCGGGCCTGTCACTGTTGTGGCCTCCCCCGTTGCGGAGCACAGGCTCCGGACGCGCAGGCTCAGGGACCATGGCTCACGGGCCTAGCCGCTCCGCAGCATGCGGGATCTTCCCGGATCGGGGCACGAACCCGTGTCCCCTGCATCGGCAGGCGGACTCTCAACCACTGCGCCACCAGGGAAGCCCCAAATTGCCCAATTTTAAAATATTGGCTCAAATGCCATTAAAACCCATGGCTAGTCAAAATGGTTGTACCTGCAGCTCAGTTTGGCCTGAGGGCCACCAGCTTAAGACCTCTTTCAATCACTCTTTCATTGTACCTTCAGAAGCAGAGAGTTGGCAAACTTTTCCTGTGAACAGCCTTATAGTAAATATCTTAGGCTTTGCAGGCCAGATAGTCTCAAGGCGGCCATAGACGGTATGTCAGTGAGTGGGTGTGGTTGGGTACTAATAAAACTTTATTTATGGATGCCGAACTTTGAATTTCATTTAATTTTCACATGTCATGAAGTGTTATTCTCCTTTTGATTTTTTCCTAAACATTTAAAAATGCAAAAGCCAGCCTTAGCTTGTGGGACCTACAAAAACAAGTGGTGGCTGGGCTTTGGCCCAGGGCTGTGGTCTTCTAGAACCCTGCTTGGGTGGATGCCCACCTTTCCTCCTCCAGGCCCCCTGCTGGCTTCCCTCATTCCCTTGGTAACAGCATCCACCTTCCAGCAGAAAGACTCCCTTTTCTGTTCTAAATAAGGACAGCTCTGGCTTGGCCCAGCCCAACAGGGATTATGGCTCCGGGAATGGGTCCCTGGAACGTCGGGAACCCACTGGAAGGTTGCCCTTTGGGTCCCGCTTACACACCCCTGCCTTCTGTTTGCAGAGGTCTGCTGGAGACTACAACAACTTCGACCAGGAGTTCCTGAACGAGAAGCCGCGCCTCTCCTACAGCGACAAGAACCTCATCGACTCCATGGACCAAACAGCATTTGCCGGCTTCTCCTTTGTGAACCCCAAATTCGAGAGGCTCCTGGAAAATTGAGGTTGCCAGACACGTGCCCCCAGCCCACCCCAGCCAGGGAGCCTGGGTCAGCCAGCACGGCCTGCTGACCTGGCCCAGGCAGAGCAGGCAGGGCCCCCCACTTCATCGGCACCTGCCTGTCCCCCACGATAAGTAGCAGTGTGATTGTCATAATTTCTGCTGCTGCCTGTCTCCCTCGTCCCCCAGAGAGGCCTCAGCTCCTGTCTGGCTGGGCTTTCATGGTACTTCCTCTGTGAATTGTATGTGAATTTGCTTTTCCTCTGCCGTCAGAGGGAAATTGTAAATCCTGTGTTTCATTACTTGAATGTAGTTATCTATTGAAAAAAATATGTAAAATATATATATATATATATATATATACACGCCTATATATATATATATATATATATAGGCGTGTATATATTGCTCAGTAGAGAAAAATGTGGGGGACTGGTGATATGATCTTTTAAAATATATATATATTATATATATGACACACACCTTCCCCACCTCCCACCACCCCCCCACCCAAAAAAAAAAAAAAAAAAAGCACAAGCTGTTTGAAACGCCAGATTCTTTTATTTGTGTGTCTAAATAAACACCAACTGATGCTGACCTGGCTATCAGGACACGTTTCTCCCAGGAAGCTGGTGGCTGCTGCTCCCACTTCTGGCAGCTCTGTCTTGGAAGTTAAACCGAGCTGTTAGCTGCAGATGCAGACCGCTGGGCTTTCATGCAAATGTGTTTGTATTTATGGGTTTCCTCTGGCTCCAGGGCCATGGGCCAAAAGCAGAAAACTTTTCTGGGTGGCTGAGGGAGCCCCAGGTGTCTCTGTGGGGTGATGGGAGGAGGAGGGACCAGCTGCAGAGAGTCTATCTCAGAAGAGTGAGGGGCGAGCGCTGAAAAGCAGGACAGTGCAAGGTCTGGCGGGGAGATGTGAGCAAAGTCGTCGAGGCCAGCCCAGACTGGGGAGGAGGACAGGGGAGAGAATGGAAATACAGCTCAGGCTTCAGACAGCTCTGGATTCAAATCGCAGAGTAGCCAAAAGATTCGGCTTTTAAGATGTCACTTAATCATTTGAAACCTCCGTTTCCTCATCTGTAAAATGGGGACAAAGCAAGGTGGTACTCGGTGTAACTCCTCATCTCATGTTTGTCCCCGCCCTTGCCACAGAGGAGTCTGTGTCTGAGTTCTAGAATCTATATCTCAGGAGCTCTTTCCTACCTGGGGACAGGGAGGGGAGCAGGGTAGGAGAAAAAAGTGAGAAAATGCCGAGTGGCCGGGTTGAGGTTGAGAGACTTGCTCAGTGTGCCCGTGTGCAGCGAGGAAACTGGTGGCAGCCGGTGTCCCCCTGAGCGTGCAGCTTTCTGTCCCCACCACTTCAACACCTGCTCACGGCTTCCTGTTTCTTCCTCTCCGCCTCTCTCTGGGCACAGGCCTCAGGCAGGGCCCTCCCTGCAGCCCCTCTGGTCCAGCCCCCGGCCCTCGTCCCTGGTGGTGGACGAGGTGCCCCCAGCGCCGGATTGGCTGGCCCTGGCATCCAAGTAGCTGACTTCCAGCAAGTTCATTTTTCTGGGCTGAGGTACAAGTTTCCACAGCTGGAGAGGTGCCAGATGAGGGGGGGCTGATACTGCGGGGATTGGGGGCCAAACCCTCCCCAGAGAGACCTAAGTGTCTCCCTGTCCTCTCCACCTGCCATCCTCTTGGGAAACACTTGAATCCCTGCTCTGCGTCCAGCAGTGAAAGCCCCAGAAGTGGGGCTTTTTCCCCTTGGGCTCACAGTCAGGGGGGGAGACACAGCGTGACATGGGCTGTGCTGGGGAATGCTGGGGCTCTGAGAGCCCAGAGGAGGAGCCTGGAGACCCCTGTTCCCTACTTCTGTTGCACAGGCCCCAGAAGCCCCCGGGGTGGTCCAGAGTGTGTTTAGAACAGAACTACAGTTGGTGAGTGAATTCAGAGTCTCTCCCGTCGTCCTGCAGCTCCAAGGCAGAGCCATGCAGCCAGAGCCCATTTCCTCCTGCGCGGGCTGGGAGACTAAGTCGTTTTTCAGCCAGAGGCTGTGGAGGGTGGCGGGAAGAACGGAAGTGTGAGTTCTACTCCGCTACCCACACACTGTAACCACCACGAGTTTCTTCCTTAGGCCTCAGTTCCTCATCTGTAAAACGGGACCATTACTCCTTACTGGCTCTTGGAGCTCCCAGCTCTGGGGAATCCCTCAGAGACTGATGCTCGGTACCCCATGGGGCTGGGCAAAGCCTGGGGGATGGGGAAGCAGCTGCCAGGGATGCTGCCAAACTGCCTGGGAAGCTGTGCGGCTCGAGGCCTGTTCCCAGAGTTGCATAGGCACCAGGACTGACGGGTGGCCCAGGAAATGCCTCTCGTGGCTGGGCCCGGAGCCACGCTTTCACTGGGAACTGGGGGTCTGGAAGACGGCCCTCCGCCTGCCAGGTAGGTGTGTAGGCAGAGCAGCGAGCTTGGCCTCCACCTGAAATGTGTACCAGGCCTCACACTCAGAGCCAAGCAAACACAGATGCAGGAGGGCCTGGGGGCAGGAGCAGGGCTCTGCTCTCAGATACCCCTGGTTTCAAACCCTGCATGTCCCTAGTTGTGTGACCTCAGTGAGTGACAACCTCCCGGAGGTCCAGTTTCCTTTACTGTAAAATGGGGATGCAGGCAGACTTCATTTTACTGCACTTCGCTGTACTACACTTTGCAGACATCATGTTCTTTACAAATTGAAGGTTCGTGGCAACCCTGCGTGGAGCAAGTCGATCGGCACCATTTCTCCAACGGCATTTGTTCACTTCGTGCTTCTGTGTCACATTTTGGTAATTCTCTCAATATTTCAAACTTTAAATCATTATTATATTTGTTATGGTGATCAGTGATGTCTGATGTTACTATTGTAATTGTTTTGCAGCACCACCAACTGTGCCCATATAAGAACTTAATCCGAACTTCCCTGGTAGTCCAGTGGTTAGGACTCCATGCTTCCACTGCAAGGCACATGAGTTCAATCCCTGGTTGGGGAACTGAGATTCCACTTGCTGCACAGTGCAGCCAAGAAAAACGCAAAAAGATGAGAATCCACCTGCCAATGCAGGGGACACGGGTTCGAGTCCTGGTCTGGGAAGATCCCACATGCCACGGAGCAACTAAGCCTGTGGGCCACAACTACTGAGCCCACGCTCTAGAGGCTGCAAGCTACAACTACTCTAGAGCCCATGTGCCACAACTACTGAAGCCCATGCGCCTAGAGCCGGTGCTCCACAACAAGAGAAACCACCGCAATGAGAAGCCTGCACACTGCAACAAAGAGTAGCTCCTACTCGCTGTAACTAGAGAAAGCCTGCGTGCAGCAATGAACACCCAACGCAACCAAGATAAATAAATAAATTTATTTTTTAAAAAAGGAAATACATTTCACAAGGCTATAGCTGCCACACATAGTGATTCCTCTGATGGATCTAAAAATTGAAAACCTTTTGGAAAAGGTTTACCATCCTAGATGTCATTAAGACATTTGTGATCCATAGAAAGAGGTCAAAATAACATTAAGAAGAGTTTGGAAGAAGTTGATTCCAACCCTCATGGATGACTTTGAGGGGTTCAGGACTTCAGTGGAGGAAGTCACTGCAGATGTGATGGAAATAGCAGAAGAACCAGAGTTAGAAGTAGAGCCTGAAGATGTAACTGAATTGCTGCAATCTCATGATAAAACTTTTAACGAACGAGGAATTGCTTCTTATGAATGAACAAAGAAGGTGGTTTCTTGGGATGGAATCCACTCCTGGTGAAGATGCTTTGAAGATTATTGAAATGACAATAAAGGGTTTAGAATATTACATAAACATAGTTGATAAAGCAGTGGCAGGACTTGAGAGGATTGACTCCAATTCTGGAAGAACTTCTGTGAGTAAAATGCTATCAAACAGCACTGTGTACTATAGAGAAATCATTCATGAAAGGAAGAGTCATTTGATATGGCAAACTTCATTTTTGTTTTATTTTAAGAAATTGTCACAGCTTCCTCAATCTTCAAGCAACCACCACCTTGATCAGTCAGCAGCCATCAACATCGAGGCAAAACCTTCCACCAGCAAAAAGATTACAACTTGCTGAAGGCTCAGATGATGGTTAGCATTTTTTAGCAATAAAGTACTTTTTAATTAAGGTATGTACATTGCTTTTTAAGACCTAATGTTATTGCACTTAATAGATTATAGTGTAAACATAACTTATATGTACTGGGGAAACCCCAAATTTTTTGTGACTCGTGCTTTATTTCGGTGGTCTGGAACCGAACTCGTAATATTTCCGAGGTACGCGTGTAGCTATGCTGATGCTTGTGGACTAGGATGATTTCTGTAAGTGCATCCCACGGTCTCAGGACACAGTAGATGCTCAGTAGACAGCAGCCACTGTGACCCCATCCCCTCAAGGGGATGAAACATGCTCAGGAGAGCGGGCCTGTCAGCTGCACATCAGAACCCGTGGGCCTTTTGACCAGACTGCAGGAGGGCACCTTGGCAGTTTCAATTAAAACCTAAAATGTGGGAATTCCCTGACAGTCCAGTGATTAGGACTCCGTGCTTCTACTGCAGGGGGCACAGGTTCGATCCCTGGTCTGGGAACTAAGACCCTGCAAGCCATGTGGCGTGGAATGAATGAATGAATGAATGAATCCTAAAATGCACCCACCCCATGATCCAGCAATCCCCCTTCCCAAGCAGAGCTACCCAGAGGAGTCTCACCCACAGGCCCCAGGAGGCTGGCCCAGGATGCCCACCACCTCGTGGACTAATTGGGAAAAACTCGAAGCAAGCAGAACACCCAGCACCTGGGGAGGTGGTTAAATACTTTCCTGATGTGGAAAGTGGTGCAGGGCCAAGGAATCAAGATGAGCAAGTTAGAGAACCAAAACTTCAGAGCGATTCCACCCTGTGGTTCCATGTGCCAGCTCTCGAGGGCACCCAAAGGTGGAATGAAGGATGAATGCGTGAATGAATGCGTGGGCTGCGCAGACCACAATCCCTTTAAGGCAGTGGCTCTCACAGTCAGCGTGCAAAGCATACTGATAAGACACATCCTTTATGCCAAGTTCTAGCCAGCAGGTCTCAGCCCTGACTATACATAGGAATCCGATGCCCAGGCTGCCCCGCGTCTAGTTCTAGGTGATCTCTGGAAGGGACCCCACGTTAGTATTGCTAAAGTGCCCCGCAGTCCAACGGGCACCAGGATTGAGAGCCAGTTGGTTGAGATCTGGGAATCTGCATTTCACCCAGTCGTCCTGGTGGAGCAAGGAGATGCGGCTGTGAGCGGGCCACACCCTGGAAGGTGAAGTCGCCAGCCAGTACCGCCCAGCCCCTGTGTGTGGAAGGCTCCACCGCTGGACCCTGGGACCCCTGCGTGAGCGCGCATCACAGGCGGAAGATCGGTGGGCCCTAAGGGAGGGAGCCTGCGGCGGCTCCGGGAAGCTACAGCGCCCTCTGGTGGCCGGCGGGCTTGCAGGCCCAGGGAGGACCGTTTTGTGCCAGGTACAGTGCTCGGTTCCTAACCCACCTCCTGTCATTAGTCCCTGGGGAAATATTCCAGCAAGGAGGTGCCCGAGGACCATTTTGAAGAGATTCAGAGATGTGGAGGTTACACATCTAGACAGCTCCCCTGGCATTAAGAGGGTCTCTGGTCTGCCCCAAATCTCAACCCCATTCCTTAGCATCCATCACACAATTAGAATCCCATTTCCCCAATTTCTTCCTTACTAAGGTGTGAATGACTGATATGAGCTCCCCTCCCCCTGCTCTGGGGGCATGGGTAAGGAGTCGGTAAAACAAGGGTGGCTGCCAATCCTGCCCTGTGACATTAGAAGCGACAGGTGACCAAACCCCAGGAACTCAGAAGTCAATGTCCTCCAGCTGGCAGGTGGCACTGGCCCACTGTCCCAGCTGAGGGTTAGGACATGGTTCAAGAGCAAGACAGCTGTGGCCAACCACAGACCTTTAGAAACCTGCCATCAATAGTATTGGCAAAACCTCTCTGAGCCACTTCCTGGATTTAAATCATGAGTTTCATTTTCATAGGAAAATGAAAAAGGAATGTCTCAAAAATTAAGCCAATTAGACCCACTTTGCATCAATGATAAGTTCAAAATAACTCATTTCACAAAATGCTTGCATTCCATTAAAAATGGATCTTGGGACTTCCCCGGTGGCGCAGTGGTTAAGAATCCTCCTGCCAATGCAGGGAACATAGGTTCGAGCCCTGGTCCAGGAAGATCCCAGGAAGATCCCAGGATCCCAGGATCCCAGGATCCCAGGAAGATCCCTTAATTGCCGTGGAGCAATTAAGCCCACGTGCCACAACTGCTGAAGCCCGCGCCTAGAGCCCGTGCTCTGCAACAAGAGAAGCCACCACAGTGAGAAGCCCACGCACCACAACGAAGAGTAGCCCCTGCTCACAGCAACTAGAGACAGCCCGTGTGCAGCAATGAAGACCTAATGCAGCCAAAGATAAATAAATAAAATAAAATAAAATAAAATAAAGCTGAAAAGCCCAAAGAGAAGTCAAACCCAGGCCTTTAAAACTGTTGCCTCAGGGCTCTGCAAAACCACAGCAAGAGGCTGCAGAATATAAAGCAAAACTGCTGCTGAAAGCATTTCTACGTGAAAACACACCCTCTGCAAAAAAAAAAGAAAAAGAAAAAAAGAAAAGGATCTTGTTAACTTAATTGTTCTTGAGCGCTCTGTTTGGAAACAAGGTATGTTTAAAAAAAGAAAGAAAGATTGTCTTTAAACCCTGGCTCAGGTTTGCAGTAGCTGGATATCAAATGCTCCTTTTTATATTGGACCCATACTCAGACTCACCTAGCGTGGGCCAGGAAGTAGCAGCGCTGATGACAAACTATGGGATGCAGACTTGGAGTCAGATCTGGGTCTACACCTGCCTGTCCCATCCCTCCACTGTTACTTGCCCTCTCTGAGCCTCAGTTTCCTCCCCTATAGCTTGGGCATAATAATACCTGCTTTACAGTGTTGTTATGAGGCTGAAGCTTGGAAAACTCTTCGTGCAGCCTGGCACACAGTGAGTACTCAGGAAATCTAAGACTATTGTTCTTATTCTTCACTCTGTGAACATCTTCCATGTCTCCAAGCATGTTTGCCTCACAGCAATGCTGTAGGTACAAGGCATGGCTGGGCCCAGGCTAGTGTCCGGGAATCTTGTAGAAAGGGGACAAAATTTTCCTGGATGGGAATGGAGTGAAGAGCCCTGGACTGCGAGTCAGGAGTAGGTTCCAGACCTAGCAGCAGGGTCCGTCTCCGCTTCCCTTACTGTGGGCTTTGGGCCATCAGCCAGCTCCACAGCAGGAAAATGAGAGTCTAAGGCTGATGTGAGTGGCAGGTGGGTCTCATGTGGTTTTAAATTATGAAAAAGAAAAGTTGAATGTCAAATGCCCCAGTTCTTGCTAGGTGGGGTGACGGTCAAGCGTGGGGCGGGGCCTCTGCTTAGGACCCGCCCAGAAGTGGAGAGGCAGCACGTCCAAAGGGCTGCCTCTGGAGTGTGGAGTTCCGGAGTTTGGAGAGTTCCTCCTCGTACCCCTGCCCCAACAAACTGCCAGGAAGAAAGAAGTATGAGTCATAGGAAAATGAAAAAGGAATGTCTCAAATCTTGTACGACTCATTATTGATTTCAGAACTTGAGTTGGATTGAAGAATGAGTACAAATAGAGGATTGGTTCAAGATGGCAGAGTAGAAGGACATGCTCTCACTCCCTCTTGCAAGAACACCAGAATCACAACTAACTGCTGAAGAGTCATCGACAGGAAGACACTGGAACTCACCAAAAAAGATACCCCACAGAAGTCCACCCACTGGAGTGAAGGTTCTGAGCCCCACGTCAGGCTTCCCAACCTGGGGGTCCAGCAACGGGAGGAGGAATTCCTAGAGAATCAGACTTTGAAGGCTAGTGGGATTTGATTGCAGGACTTCTACAGGACTGAGGGAAACAGAGACTCCACTCTTGGAGGGCACACACAAAATAGTGTGCGCATCGGGACACAGAGGAAGGAGCAGTGACCCCATAGGAGACTGAACCAGACCTACCTGCTAGTGTTGGAGGGTCTCCTGCAGAGGCAGGGGGTGGCTGTGTCTCACCGTGAGGACAAGGACACTGGCAGCAGAAGTTCTGGGAAGTACTCCTTGGTGTGAGCCCTCCCAGAGTCGGCCATTAGCCCCACCAAAGAGCCCGGGTAGGCTCCAGTGTTGGGTCGCCTCAGACCAAACAACCAACAGGGAGGGAACCCAGCCCCACCCATCAGCAGACAAGTGGATTAAAGTTTTACTGACCTCTGCCCACAAAAGCAACAGCCAGCTCTACCCAGCACCAGTCCCTCCCATCAGGAAACTTTCAAAAGCCTCTTAGATAGCCTCATCCACCAGAGGGCAGACAGCCGAAGCAAGAAGAACTACAATGCTGCAGCCTGTGGAACAAAAACCACACTCACAGAAAGATAGACAAGATGAAAAGGCAGAGGACTATGTACCACATGAAGGAACAAGATAAAACCCCAGAAAGACAACTAAATGAAGTGGGGATAGGCAACCTTCCAGAAAAAGAATTCAGAATAATGATAGTGAAGATGATCCAGGACCTCGGAAAAAGAATGGAGGCAAAGATCGAGAAGATGCAAGAAATGTTTAACAAAGAGCTAGAAGAATTAAAGAACAAAGAAACAGAGATGAACAACACAATATCTGAAATGAAAAATACACTAGAAGGAATCAATAGCAGAATAACTGAGGCAGAAGAACAGATAAGTGACCTGGAAGGCAGAATGGTGGAATTCACTGCTGCAGAACCGAATAAAGAAAAAGAATGAAAAGAAATGAAGACAGCCTAAGAGACCTCTGGGACAACATTAAACGCAACAACATTTGCATTATAGGGGTCCCAGAAGAAGAGAGAGAGAAAGGACCCGAGAAAATATTTGAAGAGATTACAGTCGAAAACTTCCCTAACGTGGGCAAGGAAATAGTCACCCAAGTCCAGGAAGCACAGAGAGTCCCATACAGGATAAACCCAAGGAGAAACACTGAGACACATAGTAATCAAATTGGCAAAAATTAAAGACAAAGAAAAATTATTGAAAGCAACAAGGGAAAAACGACAAATAACATACAAAGGAACTCCCATAAGGTTAACAGCTGATTTCTCAGCAAAAACTCTACAAGCCAGAAGGGAGTGTCATGATATACTTAAAGTGATGAAAGGGAAGAACCTACAACCAAGATTACTCTCCCCAGCAAGGATCTCATTCAGATTCAATGGAGAAATCAAAAGCTTTACAGACAAGCAAAAGCTAAGAGAATTCAGCACCACCAAAGCAGCTCTACAACAAATGCTAAAGGAACTTCTCTAAGTGGGAAACACAAGAGAAGGAAAGGACCTACAAAAACAAACCCAAAACAATTAAGAAAATGGTCATAGGAACATACATATCGATAATTACCTTAAACATGAATGGATTAAATGCTCCAAACAAAAGACACAGGCTTGCTGAATGGATACAAAAGCAAGACCCATATATATGCTGTCTACAAGAGACCCACTTCAGACATAGGGGCACATTCAGACTGAAAGTGAGGGGATGGGAAAAGATATTCCATGCAAATTGAAATCAAAAGAAAGCTGGAGTAGCAATACTCATATCAGATAAAATAGACTTTAAAATAAAGAATGTTACAAGAGACAAGGAAGGACACTACATAATGATCAAGGGATCAATCCAAGAAGAAGATATAACAATTATAAATGTTATAAATTATTATAAATTATTAATATATATATGCACCCAACATAGGAGCACCTCAATACATAAGGCAACTGCTAACAGCTCTAAAAGAGGAAATCGACAGTAACACAATAATAGTGGGGGACTTAAACACCTCACTTACACCAATGGACAGATCATCCAAACAGAAAATTAATAAGGAAACACAAGTTTTAAATGACACAACAGACTAGATAGATTTAATTGATATTTATAGGACATTCCATCCAAATACAGCAGATTACACTTTCTTCTCAAGTGTGCACGGAACATTCTCCAGGATAGATCACATCTTGTGTTACAAATCAAGCCTCAATAAATTTAAGAAAATTGAAATCATATCAAGCATCTTTTCTGACCACAGCACTATGAGATTAGAAATCAATTACAGGGAACTAGAGAAAGCCCGTATGCAGCAACAAAGACCCAACGCAACCAAAAATAAATAAACTAATTAAGTTTTTTAAAAAAGAAAATGAAACAGAGGGAAGTACACCTGAAACTAACACAGCATTGTAAATCAACTATACTCCAATAAAATTTTTTAAAAAATCAGTTACAGGGAAAAAAACGTAAAAAACACAAACACATGGAGGGTAAACAATACATTACTAAATAACCAAGAGATCACTGAAGAAATCAAAGAAGAAACCAAAAAATACAAATGATAATGAAAACACAATGATCCAAAACCTATGGGATGTAGCAAAAGCAGTTCTAAGAGGGAAGGTTATAGCTATATAAGCCTACCTCAAGAAACAGGAAATATCTCAAATAAACAATCTAAAATTACACCTAAAGGAACTAGAAAGAAGAACAAACAAAACCCAGAGTTAGCAGAAGGAAAGAAATCATAAAGATCCGAGCAGAAATAAATGAAATAGAAACAAAGAAAACAACAGCAAAGATCAATAAAACTAAAAGTTGATTCCTTGAGAAGATAAACAAAATTGACAAACCATTAGCCAGACTCATCAAGAAAAAGAGAGAGAGGACTCAAATCAATAAAATTAGAAATGAAAAAGGAAAAGTTACAACAGACACCGCAGAAATACAAAGTGTCTTAAGAGACTACTACAAGCAACTCTATGCCAATAAAATGGACAACCTGGAAGAAATGGACAAATTCTTAGAAAGGTATAATCTTCCAAGACTGAACCAGGAAGAACTAGAAAATATGAACAGACCAATCACAAGTAATGAAATTGAAACTGTGATTAAAAATCTTCCAACAAACAAAAGTCCAGGACCAGATGGCTTCACAGGTGAATTCTATCAAACATTTAGAGAAGAGCTAACACCCATCCTTCTCAAACTCTTCCAAAAAATGGCAGAGGAAGAAACACTCCCAAACTCATTCTATGAGGCCATCACCACACTGATACCAAAACCAGACAAAGATACTACAAAAAAAGAAAACTAGAGACCAATATCACTGATGAATACAGATGCAAAAATCCTCAACAAAATACTAGCAAACAGAATCCAACAACACATTAAAAGGATCATACACCATGATCAAGTGGGATTTAACCCAGGGATGCAAGCATTCTTCAATATATGCAAATCAATGGATGTGATACAACATATAAACAAATTGAAGAATAAAAACCATATGATCATCTCAATAGATGCAGAAAAAGCTTTTGACAAAATTCAACACCGATTTATGATAAAAAACCTCTCCAGATAGTGGTTATAGAGGGAACCTACCTCAACATAATAAAGGCTATATATAACAAACCCACAGCAAACATCATTCTCAATGGTGAAAAACTGAAAGCATTTCCTCTAAGATCAGGAACAAGACAAGGATGTCCACTCTTGCCACTTTTATTCAACACAGTTTTGGAATTTTTGGCCACGGCAATCAGAGAAGAAATGAAAGGAATCCGAATTGGAAAAGAAGAAGTAAAACTGTCACTGTTTGCAGATGACATGATACTATACATAGAGAATCCTAAAGATGCCACCAGAAAACTACTAGACCTAATGAATGAATTTGGTAAAGTTGCAGGATACAAAATTAATGCACAGAAATCTCTTGCATTCCTATACACTAATGATGAAGAATCTGAAAGAGAAATTAAGGAAACACTCCCATTTACCACTGCAACAACAACAATAAAATACCTAGGAATAAACCTACCTAGGGAGACAAAAGACCTGTATGCAGAAAACTATAAGACACTATTGAAAGTAATTAAAGATGATACCAACAGATGGAGAGATATACCATGTTCTTGGATTGGAAGAAACAATAATGTGAAAATGACTATACTACCCAAAGCAATCTACAGATTCAGTGCAATCCCTATCAAATCACCAATGGCATTTTTTACAGAACTAGAACAAAAAATCTTAAAATTTGCATGGAGACACAAAAGACCCCGAATAGCTAAAGCAGTCTTGAGGGAAAAAAATGGAGCTGGAGGAATCAGACTCCCTGACTTCAGACTATACGACAAAGCTACAGTAATCAAGACAATATGGTACTGGCACAAAAACAGAAAAATAGATCAATGGAACAGGATAGAAAGCCCTGAGATAAACCCACGCACCTATGGTCAACTAATCTATGACAAACGACGCAAGGATATACCATGGAGAAAAGACCGTCTCTTCAATAAGTGGTGCTGGGAAAACTGGACAGCTACATGTAAAAGAATGAAATTAGAACACTCCCTAACACGATACACAAAAATAAACTCAAAATGGATTAAAGACCTAAATGTAAGACCGGACACTATAAAACGCTTAGAGGAAAACACAGGAAGAACACTCTTTGACATAAATCACAGCAAGATCTTTTTTGATCCACTTCCTAGAGTAATGGAAATAAAAACAAAAATAAACCAATGGGACCTAATGAAACTTAAAAGCTTTTCCCAAGCAAAGGAAACTACAAACAAGACGAAAAGACAACCCTCAGAATTGGAAAAAATGTTTGCAGACGAATCAACGGACAAAGGATTAATCTCCAAAATATATAAATAGCACATGTAGCTCAATATTAAAAAAACAAACAACCCAATCCAAAAATGGGCAGAAGACCTAAATAGACATTTCTCCAAAGAAGACATACAGATGGCCAAGAAGCACATGAAAAGCTGCTCAACATCACCAATAATTAGAGAAATGCAAATCAAAACTACAATGAGGTATCACCTCACACCAGTTAGAATGGGCATCATCAGAAAATCTACAAACAACAAATGCTGGAGAGGGTGTGGAGAAAAGGGAACCCTCTTGCACTGTTGGTAGGAATGTAAATTGATACAGCCACTGTGGAGAACAGTACGGAGGTTCCCTTAAAAACTAAAAATAGGATTACCATATGAGCAAACAATCCCACTACTGGGCATATACCCAGAGAAAACCGTAATTCAAAAAGACACATGCACCGCAATGTTCACCGGAGCACTATTTACAACAGCCAGGTCATGGAAGCAACCTAAATGCCCATTGACAGATGAATGGATAAAGAAGAGGTGGTACATATATACACTGGAATATAACTCAGCCATAAAAAGAACAAAACTGGGTCATTTGTAGAGATGTGGATGAATCTAGAGACTGTCATACAGAGTAGTAAGTCAGAAAAGGAAAAACAAATATTGCATATTACCGCATATATGTGGAACCCAGAAAAATGGTACAGATGAACCGGTTTGGAGGGCAGATATAGAGACACAGAAGTAGAGAAAAAATGTATGGACACCAAGGGGGGGAAGCGGCGGGGCGGGGGGGTGAGGGTGGTGGTGTGATGAATTGGGAGATTGGGATTGACATGTATACACTGATGTGTATAAAATGGATGACTAATAAGAACCTGCTGTATAAAAAAATAAATAAAAGAAAATTCAAAAAAAAAAAAGCCCCAGTTCTTGGAAAAAACTAAAATCAAATGACATGAAAGGTAGTAATTCCCACTGTCACAAAATTCCATTGCAAGTTGCCACAGCAGCAGCAGGAGCGACAGATGCCTGGAGGTCTCCCTTTCTCCACCCCCTCTTGTTTGGTCTTAGGGCCACAGTAAAACCTCTCCCTCACTCCTCAGGACCTTGCCCAGCATGTTGCAGAGGCAGAGCTGGAGAGCCTCCTGGGAGCCCCCAAATCACGTCCAGGATGCAGATACACAGGTTGGGCTGATGTTTCTTGAGCAGCTACTAAGGTCAGATCCTGCATTGGAGGCTTTTCTAGTGTATTTGTGGTCATGTCTCTGAAATGAAGGCTGGACTCGTCAATTCACTCTGTGAGCATTTAGTAAGTACTGACTGCATGTCAGGGCTCTGCAGGATGGTGGGAAACTGTGCAAATGAGGAACAGGCTTATGGTCTCCTGGGGGAGGCAGGTCTGTAAGCAAATTACAGTACAGGGGAGGGTGGGGGTCAGGGTGTCCGCTGGGGCTGTGGGTGGACAGAGGAAGTACCGGCTCTTCCTGGGAGGGCAACAGGGACTGGAAAGGCCTCCTGGAAGAGGAGACATTTAATCCTGAGATCCAAAGAATGAGTAGGTCCCACTGTCGGACCTGCAACACTTTTAAAGTCTGCTAATACCAAGTTTTGCTGAGATGCAAAGCTGCAGGTCCCTGTTAGCAATCGTGGGAACGTAATTGGCCTCATTCCCCCAGAAGGCAACTTGGCACCCTTTGGGACTGCTGAAGACCCAGGCTTCTTGCTGGAGAAAGTCTTGGTCGCGACACTGCGAGCCACACAGGTAAGATTGTTCATTGCCACACTGTAAAGTGCAAAATTGGAAACAACCGAATGTCCACACAGGAGACTAAATGGAGAAGTGGAGGTGAGTTCGTGCAGTGGGTATGGAGCCTCTGCCTTCACAGTGGACAGGGCTGCCAGCTTCAACACCGACTGACTCTCAAACCCACGTTAAGAGGAAATGTGGAAGAATATGTGTGGGGTGATGAAATAGGGCAGTGCAGAGCTGCACGAGCTCAGGGATGCAAGCTTCTGTGTGAAGCGCCCAGAACTCCAGGAGTCAGAGGGTGCAACCAGGACGCAGGACGCTGGGTCCTCTGAAGGGTAGGGGTTGGGGGAGACCTGGGCTCCAGAGACTACCGAAGGGCTTGGCTTCTGTCTGTAATGCTTTACCTCTTTCAAAAAAATTTTGAAGCATGTACAGAAAACCATCAGAGGTTCATAGAGCTTGGTGGAGGGTCTGCAGATGTTTATTTTATTCTCTGTGCTTTATGCTCAAAACGTCTCATAATTTTTAAAAGTATTTTTTTAAAGAACAGGTAGGTGTTCTGTCTCTTGACCTGACTGCCGGTTACCCAGGTGTCCCTTTCTAATGATTTGTTACACTGTACATTTGTGCTATGTGCTTTTCTTTACGGAGGTGACATTTCACAGTTTTTTAGAAATTAAAAAGAATGAGTAGGCAACAGGGTGGGGTCGGGGAAGCGGTCCCAGGCAGAGGAACTGGCAGAGCCAAGGCCTGGGCGCCGGGCAGGGCCCTGGAGTCCCGCCCTAAGGATGCGTGGTCCCCTGAGCACAGCCCTGCTCCCAGCCCCCACCCGTGGGTGGTCGGGCTCTCTGCACTGGGGGGCCAGGCTGGCAGAAAGTGAGCGCTCAGGCAGGGGCGCCAGCTGGAGTGAGAGGACAGGCTTGATGAACGGTTTAACCCCCGCCTGGTGTGTTAAGAGGTGGGCGTGCGGCCCGCAGTTGTGGGTTATCATGAGCTTGGCATTACTTGTTGGAGGCTGCCGGCGGGCTGCAGCTGAGCTAGTGCGGGAGCTCGTGGCGGGGGCGTGGCGGCCCGGCGGGGCTGCGGAGAGAGTCATGCGGACCCTGGGCGTGGGCGCGGAGGAGCAGCTACCCCGCTGGGCCTGCGAGGTTCCGCTGACTGCAGCCTGCACCAGCTCGGTAAGATTTTCTGGGGCTTTGGGAAGGTTGGGGGAGACGCAGCACGGGCAAGTGTGGTGGGATAGTTGCGCTTTCCCAAGGGAAGCAAAAAACAAGCTTCAAGGGTTGTTTTTTTAAACTCTCCGGCGTTCTTTCTGCATCAGAGATGGGAAGTCAGGCTCCGTGGGGCTGGCGTTCGCTGTGAGGTGCTCGGCCTGCGCAGGGATGGAGAGGCACTGACATCAGGGGAAATGTGGGCGATTTATCTGACGAGTAATCTTATTAAGAAAGCTCGTAAAGGGACTTCCCTGGTGGTCCAATGGGTGAGACTCCGTGCTTCCACTGCAGGGGGCCCGGTTGGATCCCTGCTTGGGGAGCTAAGATCCCACAAGCCCTGTGGCCCAACCAAAAAAAAAAAAAAAAAGAAACAAAGCTCTTAAAGAAAAGTGTAGAGATAAAATTGCCACCCTTTGTACCTCGCACCCTCATTTCCTCTGCATTCTTCCAGAGGGAACCAGCACCTGGTTTTACTGTGTGGACCATTTCTCTGTACCATAGGCAACCCTGAGCATAGTCTAGAGAATTTTTTTTTAATTTTGCTTTAATTAGTTAATTTATTTTTGGCTGTGTTGGGTCTTTGTTGCTGCGTGTGGGCTTTCTGTAGTTGTGGCGAGTGGGGGCTGCTCTTCGTTGCAGTGCGCGGGCTTATTGCAGTGGCTTCTCTTGTTGTGGAGCACGGGCTTTAGGTGTGCAGGCTTCAGTAGTTGTGGCTCACGGTCTCTAGAGCGCAGGCTCAGTGGTTGTGGCGCACGGGCTTAGTTGCTCCGCGGCATGTGGAATCTTCCCGGACCAGGGCTCAAACCCGTGTCCCCTGAATTGGCAGGCAGATTCTTAACCACTGTGCCACCAGGGAAGTCCCTAGAGAATTGTTTTGCATGTTTTTAAACTTCATTATAAACAGTGTCTGTGCACAGGAGGATCCTTCTGCCGCCTGATTGCCCACCCCGCCAACCCACACATGTTTTTGAAATTGACCTTTACTAAGCCCTGTAGCTCAAGTGTATTTCCTTCCTTTTGTGAGAGCTTTGAGATATAATTCATATACCATACAATTCACCCATTCAAAGTGTACAATTCAATGGTTTTCAGTATGTGCATAGAGTCATACAATCATTACCGCAATCAATTTTAGAACAGTTTCATCACCCAGAAAAGAAACTCCATACCCTTTAGCCTTCAGCCTCCCACTTCCCCCATATCCCCAGCTCTTGGCAACCACTAATCTACTTTCTGACTGTATAGATTTGCCTATTCAGGATGTGTCATATAAATAGAATCATACAATATGTAATCTTTTGTGACTGGTTAAGGAATTCCCATCAGGGTTGTATGATATCCCATCATATATATTGACCACACTTTATCCAAATAAATGATGTAGAATCCTGCTTTTATCCTGCCAAATGGAGTAGAAGGGACTATAATTACCTTCCTGCCCTGCCTGAGGAAAAAAAAACAAAAAACAAAAAACAAAACCAAAAACAAGATAAAATCAATGAAACAACAGTTCTCAAGATTCTGGACATGAGGTAACAAAGGGCAGTGTTCCCTGGGAGATGGGAAACATGGGAGGTGAGCCCCATGTTTGCCCAGCTTACTGCCTGGAGACAGTCTCCAGGCTGAGGCTTAGGGAGGGGAAACCAGGTGGTGCCCTGTGGACTCCCCAAGTTGGGAAGATGAAGCTGGGAAATCAGGCATGCCAAGGGGGCTGGAATTCAGAATGTAGCCTATTGGAGATGAGGGAGAAAGGCCCAGAGGTCTGCAGAGAACCCTTCTGGAGTACTTGGCTAAGCACTCATCAGGGCATGTGTGTGAGGAAATGCTCCGAGGTGAGAAAGGATTATCTGAGTGGATAAAAGGGAGCAACCCTTAGAACTCACAGGGTGTTGGGAACAGTGGCTATTCTCAGAAGCCATACTGGAAAACCTTATGATTCAGGGTCATTATGTAGAGTACCCAGAGTTCACCACATCCTAGAACAAAGCCTAAGAATATTTATGGGAATATAAAAAGTATCCAGCAACCAATCACATAAAATCCACAATGTCTGGTATCCAATCAAAAATTACCAGGCATGGAGACTTGCCTGGTGGCGCAGTGGTTAAGAATCCGCCTGTCAATGCAGGGGACATGGGTTCAAGCCCTGGTCCGGGAAGATCCCACATGCCGTGGAGCCACTAAGCCTGGTGCCACAACTACTAAGCCTGCGCTATAGACCCCTCAAGCCACAATTACTGAACCCGCGTGCCATAAGTACTGAAGCCCGTGTGCCTAAAGCCTGTGCTCTGCAACAAGAGAAGCCACCGCAATGAGAAGCCCGCACATCGCAACGAAGAATAACCCCCACCCACCGCAACTAGAGAAAGCCTGCGCACAGCAACGAAGACCCAATGCAGCCAAAAATAAATAAATTAATTAAAAAAAAATTACCTGGCATGAAAAGAAACAGGAAAAATACCAATTGAAACTGACCCAGAACCAACACACATATTAGGATTTGCAGACAAGGACATTAAAACTAGTTATTAACTAAATAATTATTATAACTATTCCATATTTCAAAATGTTAAGTAAAGGATGAATAGGCAAAGCACAACAAATGTTTAGGGCAGTAAGTAAAACTATTCTATATGTCAGTGTATTGATACATGTCATTATACACTTGTCCAAACTCATAGAATGTATAACGCCAAGAGTGAACCCTAATGTGAATGTGGGCTTTGGGTGATAATGATGTGTCAATATAGGTTCATATCAATTGTAACAGTTGTACCACTCTGGTGGGGGATGTCAATAGCTGGGGAGGCTATGCATGTGTTGGGGTAGGGAGTATATGGGAGCTCTACCTTCCACTCAGTTTTGCTTGTGAACCTAAAACTGCTTTTAAAAATGAAGACTATTTAAAAAAACAGAAATATAGAAGATACAAAAAAAGACCCCAATTACACAATGATGTCTGAGATTTTAAAATATGCTGACTGGGATTCACAGCAGATTAGACATAGCAGATAAAAATTTAAAGACATAGCAACAGAAAGTACCCACAATGAAACCCAGAGTGGGGGAAAAATTAACAGCACCAGTAAGTCATGGTACAACCTCAAGCAATCTAATCTGTATCGAAGTGGAATCTCTGAAGGATAAGGGGATGATGGTACAGGAAAAATACTGGAAGAAGTAATGGCAGAAAATTTTCTAGACTTGATGAAAACTATAAATCCACAGCTCCAAGACGCTCAATGAATCCCAAGCACAACAGACACAAGGAAAATACACCAAAGCACGTCATAATTAAACTGCTAAAAAGCAGTGATAAAGAGAAAATCTTAAACATATCCAAAGAAAACAGTCGTGTTACAGGCAGAGGAAGAAAAAAAAAATAAGGATGACAACAGATTTCTCTTTGGAAACAAGGCAAGTGAGGAGACAAGGGGGCAAGCCTTTAAAATACTGAAAGACACACACACACACTCAGAATTCTATGGCCAGCAAGGGTGTCAAGAGTTTTTCAGACATCCAAAGCTAAAATAATTCATCTCCAGCATTTACAGAAAATGTTAAAAGAGGTCCATCAGGCAGAAGGAAAGTTATTCCAGCTGGAAACAGGGATCTACACAGAGGAACAAAGCATACCAGAAATACGAACGGTATGGATGACTTGGTATAGTAATGAAGCTTTGGTGAACTGTTTTCTGGAATTGCACATGCAGGGCAATTAGTTCCAGAGGTGACATGATTTAACATTTCTTTATAAAAATGTCCTTATTCCTCTAGGGGTGGACGCAAGGCAGGAAAACTGTTTCTGCAGATAATGAAGGGCAGGAAATGAGCCGTGCATCTGCATACACCTTTCGCAACCACCACAGTGCAGTTTTTCTCAGGTTAATTGTACTCTTTTACTACTCATTTCTCATTTACCCACTTTGTTGGACAGCTATTCATGTGCCATCTGCCCCATGCACAACACTGCAACTGCCTATGTGGAGAAAAAGACGAACCAGAAAATTACCCAGGTTTTAAGGATTTCACAGTCTAGAACCAATTGCCATAATAGCAAGTAATAAATACAACTGCCTTATGAGAGGAAGAAATATAGAAGAGGCAGGGAGGGATTCCTCCCAACCAGAGATCTAAGGAAGGCCCTTTCCTAGGTAACCCTCCAAAGCGTGAGACTTTAGAAATATTTAGTTAAGAAAGGCTGCAGCTTATGTGTCAAGTGTTGGCAACTTCTGATGAAAATATTAAATTTCTGGTTAAAATATAAAATTTCTCCTCCTGCTTCATGCCCCTGCCTTCTGTTACTCTACTGTGTTTGAAACTGGAGGAGCGTGGAGAGGGAGGGGGAGGGGGAGAGACACAGAATGGATGGTGAAGCAGCAAAGTGGAGGAAGGTAGTTTTCACCACCAGAATATCTCGATGATCTCCAAAGGCCGCTGGTAGCAGGGTGAGTGGCCTTGGAAACTACGACTGTAATTGGGGCTTGCTTGCAGTTTTCTCAGGTGTGTAGGGGCTGTGAACAGAAAGGCGGCCTTTTGGTTTGGGAGCTTTGGAATCTGTGGAGAAGTGTGATTAATTTTTCAAGCACTCTATGCATTGATATCCTTTTTGTTTTCTCTTGGTTTAGTGGACCCTTTCTTGAGAATTTCAGCCCATCTTGTCTTTGCTAAGGAAAGCCACAGAAAGGTGATATTCTGGGCCTGGGGCTTCACGTGTGTGTGGAAATCTCCCATTCTGTTCATTAGCCGGGTTTGGGGAATCACTGGCCCGGAGGACATGAATTAGGGCTGGTCCAGCTTTGGATTCCTCTTTTCACAGGACCCGGGCCATGGAAAACATTCAATAAAATATTGGTTGGAGAAGGAAAAAAAAAGAAGTTCCTCTTCCTGTGAAAGTAAAATTGGAAGTCTTTTCAGGCATAGTTGAGATCCAGATTACTGACGTTAGCATTCAAGGCTGCATCTTTCCTCCCCCAGCCCCCCACCGTGTGTGCCCTCTAGTTACACTAGGCATGGGCTGTCACCCAGATAGGCTGTGCCTTCCTTCTGAGAGGCCTCTGCCCCCCAACCCAAGCTTTCTCTTCCTCCTCCTCAGTCCCCCCGTTTTCTTCCTGTTGTCAAACTGCCTTGTGTTTTTCTCAGCACTAAGTGATCGGCACCAGCGCAGCCTGGGGAGGGGGTGGGAGGGAGAAGAGGAAGTGGGAGAGACCATGGAGGAAGTGACAGAAGCTCGGCTGCCGGGGCTGGCACTGGAGAGACAGGGGGAGATGGTTTGAGGTGAGGCTACAGCAGGGCAGGAAGAGGCCATTCAGGGCTTCATCCAGTGGGAGTCATGAGGGAGGGGATGTGCTTGAACAGTAAGTGCTTGTGTCAGGTTCTAGAGGATTCCCTTGGGCTGCTGTGTGGAGAATGAGCTGGGGGGAGGGGCAGAAGTCAGAAGGCATCTGGAGGCCATTGGCTGTGCTCTGTATAAGAAGAGATGATGGGGACTTCCCTGGGGTGCAGTGGTTAAGAATCCGCCTGCCAGCACAGGGGACTTGGGTTCGAGCCCTGGGCCAGGAAGATCCCACATGCGGCGGGGCAGCTAAGCCTGTGAGCCACAACTACTGAGTGCACGCACCACAGCTACTGAAACCCGCGTGCCTAGAGGCCATGCTCCGCAACAAGAGAAGCCACCGCAATGAGAAGCCCGCGCACCGCAACAAAGAGTGGCCCCCGCTCGTCACAACTAGAGAAAGCCCGCAGGCAGCAACGAAGACCCAGCGCAGCCAAAAATAAATAAATAGATTTATTAAAAAAAAGAAAAAGAAGAAGAAGAGGTGATGGAGGTCTGGACCAGGATGAAGGCAGAAGCTGGCATATTTGGGATCATTTAGGAAGCAAAATCCATGGGGCCTGGGGTTACTGGGAGAGAACCCTGTCCAGTTCCACGAGCGGAGTGGGGGTGGGTAATTGCCCAAAGCTTCCTCTTCATCCCAGCATGCATCTTGCAATTTCAGTGCTGTGTGACTACTGGGAGCCATTGCTGCAGCCCAGGGTCTCTGGTCCATGAGTCAGCTCCTCCCTAGTCCTTACAGGTGGAGGTACAGGCTACTCCTCCACATGGGCCACTTTTTCCTACAAAGTGATGTGACTTGGGCCTCTGAGGTGATGGAGAGACAGGCTCTTTGCTGAGGTCTGTGTTCCCGGGATCAGCTAAAATGAAATTCCTGGTGGGTCTAAACTTCAGCGCCCCTCACCCCCAGCCTGGTGGACCTGGGCTCAAGCACATGCAGAGGCCTTGGCTTGTGTCCAAATACCTCTTGTAAGGATAGAGCTGCTCATCCAGTTCTGAGCTGTGTGATGGTTTTCTTCATCTTTTGAGCTTGGAGGAGCAGAGGTGGAAACGTCTTGAATTTGAGGTGCAGAGTATGGTTAGGAAGTTTTTGTTAAAACTCTGATCAGCTGCCTCCTACCCCCATGAAAATATGAGAAAAACATTTATTGCATGTTCAGATCTGAGGTCACTGAAGGCAACATAAAAATGGGCCATATATGACTTGGGTACTAATAAACTCACCCTTTTTCCTTTGAGGAGTACTGAGGTAGAAAGAGACATTTTCTGGGGAAAAGCATTTGTCGATGTTGGAAACTCTGTTGCTCTTTTTTTGTGGTGAGATGGGGATGAAGGTTGGGGGCTCTGGGCTTCCTCCACCCTGGCCTGGGTGTGTGTAGGGAGGTGGTCAGTGACCTGTGGATGAATTTCTGCTCCCTTTTTAAAGAACCTTCCCTCCTCTTCCCCTTTAAATCCCAGATATTTTCCTTTTTCTCTTAAACTTCAAGTTCTAATGTCCAGATGAGTGTTCCCTCTGGGAGATGATGGGTGAACCATGAACTGGGTAGATTTGGGGGCTGCTATGCACTGAACTGTGTTGCTCCCAAATTCATAGGTTAAAGCCCTAACCCCCAATGTGACCATATTTGGAGAAGGAGACTCTAAGGAGGTATTTAAGGTTAAATGAGGTCATGTGGGTGGAACCCTGACCAGATAGGGTTAGTGTCCTCTTACTTAGAGACCCCAAGGGCACTGCCTGTCTCCACTGGCACAGGGAGGAAAGGCCATGTGAGGACATCTATAAGCCACAGTGTAGGCCCTCACAAGAAACCGAACTGGCCGGCACCTTGATCTTGGACTTCCAGCCTTCAGAACAGTGAGAAATAAGTTTCTGTTGTTTAAGCCACCCAGCCTGAGGAATTTTGTTATGCAGCCCAAGCTAAGACCGGGGCTTCAGCAGCTTTGGGGTCCTCCTTTTTTTTTTTTAATTCTTTTTTTTTAAAATAAATTTATTTGTTTATTTATTTATTTATGGCTGCATTGGGTCTTCGTTGCTGTGCACAGGCTTTCTCTAGTTGTGGCGAGTGGGGGCTACTCTTTGTTGTGGTGCATGGGCTTCTCATTGCTGTGGCTTCTCTTGCTGCGGAGCACGGGCTCTAGGTGCGTGGGCTTCAGTAGTTGTGGCTCGCGGGCTCTAGAGCGCAGGCTCAGTAGTTGTGCCACACGGGCTTAGCTGCTCCGCGGCATGTGGGATCTTCCCAGACCGGGGCTGGAACCTGTGTCCCCTGCATTGGCAGGCGGATTCTTAACCACTGTGCCACCAGGGAAGTCCTGGGGTCCTCCTTAATGATGACGTTGTGCCTCCCCATTCCCAGATGGCTGGGAGCAGGACATCTCCTGGCTCAGGCTTAGGCTATAGAGGCAGTAGCAAGACACCTGACCCCGAGGACCCTGTCCTGCCTTGCCAGCTTGACCAAAGGCTCACTCTCCCCAAGGCTGTGCCTGACCTAGAGTGAGTCAGCACCAAGCCCAGCACCAGTGCAGACCCTGTGCCTCCATCCAGGACACAACTCAAAGGAGACACTTTCCTTCTCTTGCCCTTAGGGCCACATCTGCATGACCCCCTTTCTCTAGAGTGGATAGTGGGGGCACAAGACCTGGTTTGGCGGGTCTCAGTGGCCCCCACTGAGCCACTACTTGGGGGAGGAGCCTTGTAGTTCACACCCTTTTATTGCCTCATCCTTTCCCACTTTTTGCCCTTATGTATTTTTTTTAATATCTTTATTGGAGTATAATTGCTTTACAATGGTGTGTTAGTTTCTGCTTTATAACAAAGTGAATCAGCTACACATATACATCTAACCGCATATCTCTTCCCTCTTGCATCTCCCTCCCACCCTCCCTATCCCACCCCTCTAGGTGGTCACAAAGCACCAAGCTGATCTCCCTGTGCTATGCGGCTGCTTCCCACTAGCTATCGGTTTTACATTTGGTAGTGTATATAGGTACATGCCACTCTCCCACTTTACCCATCCCCCTCCCCGTGTCCTCAAGTCCATTCTCTAGTAGGTCTGCGTCTTTATTCCCATCCTGCCCCTAGGTTCTTCATGACATTTTTTTTTTTTTAGATTCTATATATATATGTGTTAGCATATGGTATTTGTTTTTCTTTTTCTGACTTACTTCACTCTGTATGACAGACTCTAGGTCCATCCACCTCACTACAAATAACTCAGTTTCGTTTTTTTTTATGGCTGAGTAATATTCCATTGTATATCTGTGCCACATCTTCTTTATCCATTCATCTGTCGATGGACACTTAGGTTGCTTCCATGTCCTGGCTGTTGTAAATAGAGCTGCAATGAACGTTGTAGTACATGACTCTTTTTGAATTATGGTTTTCTCAGGGTATATGCCCAGTAGTGGGATTGCTGGGTCGTATGGTAGCTCTACTTGTAGTTTTTTAAGGAACTTCCATACTGTTCTCCATAGTGGCTGTATCAATTTACATTCCCACCAACAGTGCAAGAGGGTTCCCTTTTCTCCACACCCTCTCCAGCATTTATTGTTTGTAGATTTTTTGATGATGGCCATTCTGACTGGTGTGAGGTGATACCTCCTTGTAGTTTTGATTTGCATTTCTCTAATGATTAGTGATATTCAGCATCCATTCATGTGTTTGCTGGCAATCTGTATATCTTCTTTGGAGAAATGTCTATTTAGGTCTTCTGCCCATTTTTGGATTGGGTTGTTTGTTTTTTTGTTATTGAGTTGCATGAGCTGCTTGTAAATTTTGGAGATTAATCCTTTGTCAGTTGCTTCATTTGCAAATATTTTTTCCCATTCTGAGGGTTGTCTTTTTGTCTTGTTTATGGTTTCCTTTGCTGTGCAAAAGGTTTTAAATTTCATTAAGTCCCATTTGTTTATTTTTGTTTTTATTTCCATTTCTCTAGGAGGTGGGTCAAAAAGGATCTTGCTGTGATTTATGTCAAAGAGTGTTTTGCCTATATTTTCCTCTAAGAGTTTTATAGTGTCTGGCCTTACATTTAGGTCTTTAATCCATTTTGAGTTTATTTTTGTGTATGGTGTTAGGGAGTGATCTAATCTCATTCTTTTACATGTACCTGTCCAGTTTTCCCAGCACCACTTATTGAAGAGGCTGTCCTTTCTCCACTGTACATTACTGCCACCTTTATCAAAGATAAGGTGTCCATATGTGCATGGGTTTATCTCTGGGCTTTCTATCCTGTTCCATTGATCTATCTTTCTGTTTTTGTGCCAGTACCAAACTGTCTTGTTTACTGTAGCTTTGTAGTATAGTCTGAAGTCAGGGAGCCTGCTTCTTCCAGCTCTGTTTTTCTTTCTCCAGATTGCTTTGGCTATTCGGGGTCTTTTGTGTTTCCATACAAATTGTGAATTTTTTTGTTCTGGTTCTGTGAAAAATGCCATTGGTAGTTTGAGAGGGATTGCATTGAATCTGTAGATTGCTTTGGGTAGTCTAGTCCCTTTCACAATGTTGATTCTTCCAATCCAAGAACATGGTATATCTCTCCATCTGTTTGTATCATCTTTAATTTCTTTCATCAGTGTCTTTTTTTAAAAAAATAAATTTATTTATTTTTGCCGCGTTGGGTCTTCGTTGCTGCATGCGGGCTTTCTCTAGTTGCAGCGAGCGGGGGCTACTCTTTGTTGCGGTGCATGGGCTTCTCATTGCGGTGGCTTCTCTTGTTGTGGAGCACAGGCTCTAGGTGTGCGGGCTTCAGTAGTTGTGGCTCGCGGGCTCTAGAGCGCAGGCTCAGTAGTTGTGGCGCACGGACTTGGTTGCTTTGCGGCATGTGGGATCTTCCTGGACCAGGGCTTGAACCTGTGTCCCCTGCATTGGCAGGTGGATTCTTAACCACTGTACCACCAGGGAAGCCCCATCACTGTCTTATAGATTTCTGCATACAGGTCTTTTGTCTCCTTAGATAGGTTTATTCCTAGGTATTTTATTCTTTTTGCTGCAGTGGTAAATGGTAGTGTTTCCTTAATTTCACTTTCAGATTTTTCATCATTAGTGTATAGGAATGCAAGAGATTTCTGTGCATTAATTTTGTATCCTGCCACTTAACCAAATTCATTGATTAGCTCTAGTAGTTTTCTGGTAGCATCCTTAGGATTCTCTATGTATAGTATCATGTCATCTGCAAACAGTGACAGCTTTACTTCTTCTTTTCCGATTTGGATTCCTTTTATTTCTTTTTCTTCTCTGATTGTTGTGGCTAAAACTTCCAAAACAATGTTGAATAATAGTGGTGAGAGTGGGCAGCCTGTCTTTGCCCTTATGTATTTTCCCAGATTCATACTTCAAATCCCCATGTCTGTAACACCCAGATCCCCAAGAGTTAGTGATTTCTGGAATCCTGCCCAGAGCACTTGCCAGTGTGCCCTTGCTCTCCTGTTACCTCTCCCCCCACCCCGAAGGGGACAGAAGAGCACAGGGGAGCCCCAGGCAGGGACTCATCTTGGGGAGGAGGGCTGGAACCTGTCTCTGAAATGCTTTAATTATTAAAGTAATACCCACCCCCAAAACCCATTGTCCCGGAGGCTGGGAAGGACAGGCTGTTTTAAGTGGCAGCTTTCTTTGTGGCAGAACCTGGATCCCCCTACACACAACATCCGGGGAGGTGATCTTTGGTGAGATGAGGGAACGGTTGTGACCCCAGCTGTGCTGCAAGAGGCGTCTGTGTGGATCTCTACACGGAGATCCTGGAAGCACAGGTGTCCTCACTGGGAGAGAAAGGAGCATTTGGTCCCCGGCTGCAGTGAGACATCTCACATTCTGCCCCCCTGTCCTCACCACAGAAAGGACAAGAAGTGAAGGCCTTCAAGTCCTATGAAAAAGACAGGAACTGGTGAAATCTTAGTAAGGTTTGTGGTCACCTGAGACGTTGTACAAACGTGCATGTTCTGGTCTTGGTGATGCACAATAGTTATGTAAGATGCCACCACTGGGGAAAGCTGGTTGAGGTCATGAGACCTCTTCTTTTTTTGCAACTTCTTGTGAATCCACAATTATCTCAACAAAAAAGATTAAAAAAAATGGCAGACCCACAGAACAGGAGAAAATATTTTCAAATCATAATTCTGATAAGGGACTTGTATCTGGACTACATAAATAAAGAACTCTTACAATTTGTCTTAGTTTGGGCTACTGTTATAAATTACCGTAGACTGGGTGGTTTAGCCAACAATTATTTATTTCTCATAGTTCTGGAAAGTCCAAGATCAAGGTGCCCTCAGCGCAGATGGCTTTTTAGTTATGTCCTCACATAACACAAGACAGATCTTATTTGCTTCCTCTTTTTTTTTGGCTGTGTTGGGTCTTCGTTTTTGTGCGAGGGCTTTCTCTAGTTGTGGCAAGCGGGGGCCACTCTTCATCGTGGTGCGTGGGCCTCTCACTATCGCGGCCTCTCTTGTTGCGGAGCACAGGCTCCAGACGCACAGGCTCAGTAGTTGTGGCTCACAGGCCTAGTTGCTCCGCAACATGTGGGATCTTCCCAGACCAGGGCTTGAACCCGTGTCCCCTGCATTGGCAGGCAGATTCTCAAACACTGCGCCACCAGGGAAGCCCCCTTTGCTTCCTCTTTTAAAAGGGCATTAATTCCATTGTAAGAGCTCCACCCTCATGACCTTATCCAACCCTAATTATCTTCCAAAGGCCCTAGCTCCAAATTGCATCACACTGGGGATGAGAATTTCCATATATGGACTTTGAGGGGATACAAACATTCAGTCCATACAATTCAATAATAAGAAGAAAAATAACCCAATTTTAAAAATAGGCAAAGAATCCATATAGATATTTCTCCAAAGAAGGTGTGCAAATGGCCAATAAGCATATAAAAAGATGTTCCACACCATTATCCATCGTGAGAATGCAGATCAAAACCATGAGATACCACCTCACCTGTAATAAAAAAGATAACTCCAAGTGTTGGCAAGGGTGAAGAGAAATTGGATCTGTTATGCATTGCTGGTGGGAACGTAAAATGGCACAGTCATCAGCCTTGCAGTTCCTCAGAAAGTTAAACATAGATAGTTACCAGCAATTCCAATCCTAGGTATACACCCAAGAGAAGTGAGAACATATGTCCCCCCAGACCACAAATGTTTATAGAAGCGTTACTTATAGTAGACAAAAAGAAGAAATAACTGATGAATGGAAAAATAAAATGCGGTATAACCATACAATAATATATATTATTTGGCAATAAAAAGAAATGAAATTCTGATACATGGGTGAACCTTAAAAACATATGGTAAGTAGAAGAAGGCAGAAAAGACCTGTATGATTTTGTCAGGCTCACCTAGCTCAGCCTCGCCTGAGAACCGAGAAGTCCCCAGGGCACCCCTCACCCCTGTAGCCATGTCACATGCACGGCTGTGGGGTGGTGTGAAGAAAAGTGGTCCCTGGCCTCCCCTCCCTGCCAGCTGGGCTGGGAGGCCCTTCACTGGTGCCAGGAGTTTGTCCTGAGGCTGTTGTGGGGCCCTGAAGCTGACCCTCCCCAGGCCATACTGACCTCCCACTCAGCTGCCTAAGCTGTGAGGCTTGGCCAGGCCTTTCTGGCTGGGAGGTCAGGCCAAGGAGAGCCTTGGGCACTGTGTCCTGGCTTCTCATCCTCCCTGGCCAGGGGCTGAGGAGGAAATAACAGGTTCCTCGGACTCTCATGAGGGCCCAGCTGACTGGGCTTCCTGCACGTGCTTGGCCACACCGCACAGAATGTGGGGTCTTAGTTCCCTGACCAGGGATCAAACCCGCCGTCCCTGCAGTGGAAGTGCGGAGTCTTAATCGCTGGACCCGTAGGGAAGTCCCTACCAAGCACGTTTTATACTATGTCTTCTCAGCCAAAGAGAGGAAGCAGGGTTTCAAAGGCTCATCATGGGCTCTGGGTCCATAAGTGTCCCAGTTTCCTGTGTCCCTGATGTCTTAGGACTAGGTCTGAGGCCTTGGGGGTATTGTCACTTCCTCCGTATCCTGCCCAAGCCCCAAGGGCCTGCCCGCCCAGGCCTTTGTCGTCTCCCTCACAAGCTGTGTGGGTTTCAAGAGGCTTAGCAGGCTGGGGTGTTGGGGCAGCTGCCTGTCCTGTCCCTCTGCTTGGATTATCCAGGGCTGCCCAGGTCCTTGGGGCCATGGCTGATGCATATAGGTGGGCCCAGCAGGTCTACCCCAGCCTCCCTGCAGGCCTGGGCCTGTGTCCATGGCTCAGGTGCCCTTTTCCCACCATTTGCTTCTAGAAACTTACGTGCATGGGCCTTAGGCCCCAACGACCACAGGGGGCTTTGCTGACAGCTGTACAGAATCTGAGCTCCAGCGTGCTCTGTCCACGCTCCCCATGGCCATGGTGCTGCAGGACCCAAGGCCCTTCTCCAGGTGCCCGCTGCACAACCCCTTCTCCAGGGGGCTGAGGGTGCAGAGGCTGAGGTCTCAGAGTGAGAGAGACCCGGGTTCCAATCCCAGCTCTGCCTTTTGCTACTGTGCTGGAGTAACTGGTGTCTCATCTGAGCCTCAGTTCTACCTCATCCAGTTGGAAGGGCTAAATAGATGTATACACATAAAGCGCTGGCTTGCAGGAGGTGTTCAGCAATGTCACCTTCACCTCCCACTCCTCTGGTCCTGGCTGGCTGCAGCCCAGTCCTGGGACAACAGCCGCCGTCCCACTCCTCGTCTCAGCCCCACCTTGGGGATCCATTTCAGGCATCACAGTACCAGGGATGACCAGCAGGTGGCACCCACCCCAGCTCCCTGTCCCCAGGCTGCTGCTTTGCAGACCTCCATGGATTTCCTTACTCTTTTTTTCTGGTTTACTGTAGTTTATTTTGGATTATACAAGAAGGGGCATCAGAATTGTGTCAGGACCCAGAGCTCTGGCTGAGAGCTATCCTCTTCCCCCCACCCCACTGGTCCCAGGCAGGAAGAGCGGGCTTGCCTGCTCTCCTCCTCCCCCTACCCATGTGGGCTTCCGGCAGTGCCTGGGGCCAGCCTCCCTGGTGTTTGCCCTGATGTCCGCTTCTGGTGCTTAAGTTGCCTCCAGTTGGTGCCAGCAGGCTGATAAGCCCTGGCTCAGGACTCCTCCCCGCCCCTGCTCTTCCTGGCACCCTTTGGAATTGGTGTTAAACGCAGGCACACAGCCTCTGGTCCAGCCAAACCTGGCTGAGTAGCCTTGCGAGCTGACTGTGGGTGTGACTGCTTCATACTGTCCAGGTTGCTGGGCGGACAAATAGACATGTCTGTGAGTGTCTCATCTCCCCAAGGACTCTGGATCTCCTGGGAACCCCACCAGTGGCTGAGAGCACCCAGCTCTCTTTCCCTGGCATTAGTTTGTCCTAGGTCGGGATAAGGGTCTATGCATTTGGCTACAGGCAAGGCCTACCGTAGCTGAGCCCAGGGAGCAAGGGAGAAATAAGCTGTGGTCACGGGGGTGAGGGAACCAGCGCCACGTAGAGGCTGGAGCTCGGGCCTGCACAGCTTTCTAAGTGTGAGCAGAAGCTCCTGGACCAGCTGTCAAATACAGAGTCCGGCCCCAGAGGCAAGGCCCAGGAAACTGCATTTTCACAAGTCGTGGGGAGGCAGTTCTGCACACTTGGAATTGAGGACTGCTGGGTCTGTGGTGCTGGGTGGGAGATTCTTGTTTTTCTTGAAGCCTGCAGCTCTGATGCCAACCTGAGAGCTTCATTCTCTCTTTCCCTCTGCTTCTCTGAGGTTGCTGGTTAAGAAGGCATGGGAAGGAACTGGAACAATAAGCAAGTGTCCTCCCTACCCCAGGAGACCTCGGACCACAGAGGTCAGACTATAAGGCAGCTCCCTAGACCCCTGGGGCCGGGCCAGCTGAGGGTGAGAGTTTCCACCTCTGGGCTGGAAGGCAGGTTGCAGGCGAACCTGGTGGTGCTTGGGAAGCAGCAGCAGCAGCTCAGAACCAACTGCGCCAACCTCCCTACTTCTCCCTCCACCCTTCTTCCTCTGAACCAGCACTGGCTGCATTCACATCAAAGAAAAAACATTTCAGGAGCCAATTCATTTTTCTCAAAACATGTATTTATGACTCCTCTTGGTACATCTTTGAGCACCTCTGCCGGGATCTCAGGAATGTGTAGAACTCACTCCCACGCTGTACCCCACACCCCCCACTAGGACTTGGTGACCAGGCCCCGCACGGCTTGCGCGATGGCGTCCTTGTCAATGCCGAACATCTTGAGCAGCTCTGTTGGTTTCCCGCTTCTTGGCACATGGCTGACAGCCAGGCGAGTGACAGTGACGCCAGGCTCGCCCATTACTGCAGAGGCCACTGCCTCACCTATGCCACCTGGACAAAGGAAAGGAGGTGAGTCAGGTGATGCAGCCTCAGGTGAGCAGTGGGTGGGTCCCCAGAGCCCCTAGCTGCCCCCCCGGGCCCTGAATCAGTCTGAGTTTATTCCCTTTCCCAAGGATGGGGGGATGGCATATATACCAACCACCGTGCCCTATGCCTGTAGCCAGAGCAGACATCACCAATCACAGTACTTATTTTTTTCATAAGCCCAAATATGGCCTCTGAATCATATTTAACACCATCCTCTGGGCAGCTGTCATCAACCGACATCTGCACTTGATCTCAGGGTCTAAGCCCATCTATTCCCCCGGGGCCTGCTTTGGAGGAGAGAGTAGTGTGTATTTGTAGAGGATGGCTTTGTGAAAAACTCATTAAAGCCAGAAATTTGTGTCGCTTTCCCGGTTTGATTCTGCACAACAGCCTTAACTTTCAGGTACTTCAGGGACATGACCACTGTGTGCTCTTAGCACGGCTGGAACCCTCTCGGGCTTCCTGGGTCAGGCAGGGATCCAAGGAGCCATTCCAGCCATTGAGTTCAAGGGTCCCCAGGCCAAGCCTGAGGTCTGTTAAGAGGCCAAGTCCCAGCTGCTCTGGGTTTCCTGGGCCGCAGCTACCCTCCTGGGGCTGGGATAAAGGAGGATGTCCAGCCCTATGCCCCCAGCCCTCCCAACCTGTGTGTCTCTGGCTCTCTCACCTTCATAGTAGTGGTCCTCCACGGTGACGATCCTGCCCTTGGTAGCACGGGCACTGTCGAGAATGAGCTTCTTGTCCAGGGGCTTGATGGTGAAAGGGTCCAACACGCGAATGTTGATCTTCTCTGTGAGGGGAGGAGAAGCAGGGCGGGCTGAGGGGAAGGAGCTGGGCGCCATGGGTCTGCCCTTTGGGGGCCTTTGATGGGCACCCTGCGAGGGGGCTTGTCACACAGCTGCCCACCCCCGATGGCTCGGCCACCTCCTCTGTTGATCTGTGATGCCCGTATCCTCCACACCCACCCCTCCACCTCGGAGCCTCCCTGGCCTAACAGGAGCAGCAGGTCTCAGGCAGGAAAAGGAGCGCCTCCTCTCTCCCCTCACGCCCTGGGCTGCAGTATCTTGGCCTTTGGACCGACTGTCAGGGAAAGCCAGAGGGACGGCCGCCTCCAGGGGTCCACCCTGAGGTAAAGTGAGGGCATGTGGGGTGGTGGGGAGGGGAGCTGTGGCTACAGGCAGGACAGTGTCAGGTCAGGAGGATGGGTCAACCCTCCCCCTGGATCTCCAGCCCGTCTCGCTCCTGCTCTGGCCCTCCCCCCAGTTCCTCAGAGCTCTGTTCCTTCTGCCTGGGCCTCTTCGATACCCTCTTTGCTTATCAGTTCCTACTCACATCTGAGGTCATTGTCTTTTCTTTTTTTAAATTTATTTATTTTTGGCTGCATTGGGTCTTCGTTGCTGCGCGCGGGCTTTCTCTAGTCACCGTGGCTTGTCTTGTTGCAGAGCACGGGCTCTAGGTGCGTGGGCTTCAGTAGTTGTGGCACATGGGCTCAGTAGTTGTGACTCCCAGGCTCTAGAGCGCAGGCTCGGTAGTTGTGGCGTATGGGCTTAGTTGCTCCGCGGCATGTGGGATCTTCCTGCACCAGGGCCTGAACCATGTCCCCTGCACTGGCAGGTGGATTCTTAACCACTGCGCCACCAGGGAAGCCCTGAGGTCATTTTCCTAAGGACACCCATGTCCACCCTCTCCTGGGTGCTCAGCACAGCTGAAATCTGTTGTGATTCTACTGCAGGGGAGGCTAATGCCTGTCTTCCCTACAGCTAACACTTGTGAGCTCGCAATGATAATAATAATGCCAGGTCACGTTTATTAAATCCTCAGGACAGCCCCGTGGGGAAGGTGATAGTACCTCCATCATGGATGGGGAAACAAGGCACAACGATGCTGAATAACAGACTTAATTAGCAGCCAGCTAAGTAGATTCAGGCTCCAGGGCCTCTGATCTGGCCACCATGCTGGGCACACAGTGAGTGCTCCAAGCCTGGCTTTTAGTAATATTCTCATCATTTAATTCGACGAGATTTTTCTTCACCCAAGACCGGGTCTGCAGTTAGCAGCCCATCTAAGACTATGTGGGTCCCACCCTCCTTACCTTTCTTTAGCAGGTCAGCAGCAGCCAAGGCCTCATGCAGGGTCACCCCAGCCCCGATCACAGTCACCTGGTCGTCCCTGCTCTTCAGGACCACCTGGGGGCAACATGGGGCCAGTGAGGCTCAGAGTCTGGTAGACTGGGGTGGGTCCCGACCTCAGGCTCTCTCTGCGGGGTCTCATTGGGGCATAAACCACACTGACCTTGGCCTGTCCGATTTGGAAATCCTCGTTGTTGTTGTAGATGACGGCGTTTTCTGGGCGGCTGGTCCGGATGAAGCAGATGCCCTGGAATGAAACAGAATAACTGAGGATTTCAGGATGCAGGACTTCCAACCTTGAGGACTGGAGTCTTTCCTCTGCAGCACGTGCCTCTCCAAATATTCCTCCTGCGTGACAGCCAGCCCCAAGCCCCAGATGGAAGATAACTTCTCCATCAGGTAGACTGGCCTCCAAGGACTGCACCCCCCACCCCGCCCCCCGCCCCAGAGTGCTGTGGCTCGCCCCCTGCCCTCAGAGGGACGAGAGCCATGTGAGACATTCCAGTCAATGGCAGCGTGGCTCTTGTTCAGGACTCAGTTCATTCCGTCTTGGAGAATTCAACTCAGGGAGGGCAGACAGGCATCAACTGCTGGATTGGCAGGGGCTGCCAGGATGCTCAGTGGTGAAAGAGAGCGGTGATCAATTAGCAATGTCTGCCACGCAGCAGGAAAGGTGGTGTGTATTTCATTTTTCCTGGTCTAACTCCTCCAAGCCACAACACCAGTGCAAGGTCAGGAGACACCACTCTGGGGCAGCAAATGATCAGCTCTGGGCCTGCATACTGGCCTCCCTTCCCGTCCCTTTAGGGAAGCGCTAGCTGCCAGCGAAGAAAGAACAGTTAAGTGACCTACCTTTCTATTGGCTGCTAATTCCACTGCCTTCTCTGTAGACACCCCATCGCTTGGGTAAAAGACGGTTGACATGGGGACAGACCGAAACATAGCCAGATCTTCCAGGGCCATCTGGGAGGGCCCATCTTCCCCTGGGGTGTGGGAAAGGATATGCTGAAGTAAGACCTCATGCGTGGAATGGAATCCTGGCCCCAAACCCTGTTTCAGAAGTCCGGGGACAGAATTTCGCGCCAAGCTGGCAGGCTATCCCCGGCAGTGTGACGTGCTAGCTCGGAAGTGTTTTCTGCCACCGTCATGGTTCGTCTGCTAAACTGCATTGTCGCTGTGTCCCAGAACATGGGCATCGGCAAGAATGGGGACCTGCCCTGGCCCCTGCTCAGGTAAACAGAATTTGGTGATTATGGGTGGGAAAACCTGGTTCTCCATTCCAGAGAAGAATCGACCTTTAAAAGGACAGAATTAATATAGTTCTCAGTAGAGAACTCAGGGAACCTCCACAGGGAGCTCGTTTTCTTGCTAAAAGTCTGGATGATGCCTTAAAATTTATTGAGCAACCAGAATTAACAAATAAAGTGGACGGGGTTTGGATAGTGGGAGGCAGTTCCGTTTATAAGGTATCCAGGTGTTCCTTCTGATGTCCAGGAGGAGAAAGGCATTAAGTACACATTTGAAGTATATAAAAAGAACAATTAATGTGAAAGTGATTTCTGATCTATTTAAAATCTCCTCCTCCCCCCCCCAAAAAAAAAATTATGTATTTTTTGTTGTGGAGACTGTTGTTGACTTTAGATCTATGGATAATTATTTCTAAGCAAAGTACTTTTTTTTTTAAGCAAAGTACTTTTATTCCCCATTAATCTTAACTAGACGGTATCAGATACCATTTGTGAAACATTTCTTGCTGTAACTGCCTGAATGCCCATCAAGAGTCAAGAATAGGTGACCAGCACGTGCCTAGGGTAGAATATCTACCAAGACAGCCCAAAGTGGCAGCGTCCCCTGGCAGCATGAGTTGAAACCAGAGCCTATAGAGCTAGGAGCTAGGCAGATGGGTCCAAAGGTCAGAAATAGATTATAAACAGAAGAGTTAGCATTCAGTTATTAAAATTACATCAAAAGAGGGACTGTGAATTACTTTATATCACACTTTTGAAAAAAATTCTGTTCACTCAGACTAGGAGTCAATAAGTTGAAAACTCCAGGATACTCCACAGAGATAGTAAAGAGGCAGGTACGAGACTACCTTTTCGGTGGTTAAAGGAGAAGGTCTGAGACCTTAAAAAACTTTCTGATCTTCAATGAGATTGCATGGGATGCTACAATGACAGAATAAGAATTGGCTGCTCTTTACAAAAAAGAATAACCTAATATCAAGCATAATGGCTAAAATTAAAAATTCAAAGAGGTGAAAATTGAGAATGAATATTGCTAGAAACCAAAATTAGTAAGTTAGAAACTAAACTTCACAGAATTAAAAAATGAAAATTAAAACATGTTTTACCCATCACTTTAGCAAAGATTTAGATTAAGTATCCAAAAAAAAAAAAAAGCATTTTCTGCCTTATAAATTGGTACAACCTTTTTAGAGTGTAAGTTAGCAATATCAATTAAAATTCAAAGTATTCTGGGTTTGGACCCAGAACTTCCACTTCTAGAAATTAATCCTGAACAAAGAAATGGACCCAAGAGTACTTCTTGCAACTTTCTTTTTCAAACTTGGAAACAGCCCAAATGTTGATTAATAAGAAATAACTAACCAATATGTCTATAGAATGTAACATCTGCAGCAGTTAAAAAGAATGAAGTACTGACAGAAAAATGCCAAAAATTGCTAAGTAAAAGAAGCAAATTGTGTAAAGTACTCAAAATGTTTAATAAATGTGCATGTGTGGGAAAAAGCAAACAAATAAAATAAAATAAAAAGAACTCCGGGGACGTCACAGGTGTGACACCCGGCCGCAGCTCCTTACCGATGGACACGCCGCAGTGGGAGCCGCAGAGGTTGATGTTGCTCTCGGAGATGGCTGCCATGCGAATCTGGTCAAAGGCCCGCGTAAAGAAGGCTGCAAAGGTGCTGCAGAAGGGCACCGTCCTGTCACGTGTGGCACAGCCCACGGCGATGCTCACCTGGGGGCAGAGTGGGTGGTGTCAGCCCAGAGGAGGGAGAGGGTGGCCAGGGGGCCCAGGACCCCCAGGGCCACCTCTTGGGAGGTGAGGGTTCCGTCATCCTAGTAACTGTTAATTCTCCTCCTCCCATGCAAGTGATCCTGTGCGCCCACGGACTCCACAGTCTGTTTCCAAACTCCTTCAACTTGAAATCGTAATTTCACAAGTTCTCTTAAAATCACTCTCCTGGGGAACACTTTTCTAGCAAGAAAAGCCTTTCACAGAGCAGGCCAGTAAGCTTGAGCATGGATGGTCCATCCTTCCCAGGCCTCTGCAAGTCTCCTCCACCATCTGCCTGCCACCCCAAGGCCTCTGCAGAGACCAGCCCTCGCAAGCCCTCTGTATGCCCAGAGGCCCCAGGCCCCAAATGCTGGCCCAGAAGCACTGAGTGCAGGCACTGGTTCTAAATTGGCATCGCCTCCACAGCTCTGAAACCCACCAGCTGACAGGAGCCCTCCTTCCCCAGCCCCCCACCCCCCGGCCCCGGCCCCTCCAGCTGCCAAGGCTGGAAGCCAGGGACAACTTCAGGTTCAGGTGGAGGAAGAACTCTGGATGCAGCAGAGTCAGGTGGTCTCCAGGGGGAGGAAGCTCCCAGTTCCTAGAAGCCTGCAGGCCAGGCTGGGCTCCTCGGCCAGGATATTTTGAAAAACAGGACAAAACACTGTTCCTTATTTAAGAACCATAGATCCTGACAAGGAGCTGTTAACCCAACTGTGTGCATGACAGGGGTCCACAAAGTTCTCTCATCTCTGTATTCCACAGGGTAGCAAGGGCCAAAGCCTCGTGCATAAAAGGGCCCAGCAGACTTTGGCTGCTAGTTCCAGCCTCCTGGCTGTGCCTGCCCTTCCGCCTGGAGGCCCTTTACCCCCAGAGAAAGCCCCTCCACCACAACGACTGGCCTGCGTGCAGCATCCCCTGCTCAGCTCCCCCGTGTGCACTCACGCAGCCCTTAGGTGTCACAACACCCCTCCCCCACCAGTTACTGGAGGTCAAGGGTCAATGCTGGGTCCTAGCTGTTTCTGGGGCCTAGCAGGCACCTGGCACTGCCAAACACGGCTGCTCAAGGGAACAGGAGGGGTTCAGCCCTGCCCCTGCACCCCTCAGACCCCAGCTGCACCCACCATGTTCTGCTCAGCAATGTAGCACTCGATGAATTGGTCTGGGTGCTCCTTTTTGAAAAGTTCTGAGAAGGTGGAATTCTTGGTGTCCCCGTCCAGGGCGATGATGCGGTCGCTGGCGTGGCCCAGCTTGGCCAGGGCCTGCCCATAGGCCTTGCGGGTGGCTATCTGTAGGGAGGAGAGTGGGAAGGCTGAGCACCTCGGGGGGCATGTGGCCTGGAGCCCAGCTCAGCCTCTGGGCCATAGCTTCCACCAGGGAGGAAAAGGGTAAAACAGCAGAAAAAGGAAGCCCAGCAGCATATGGCCCTATGGAAACTTCTGTAAGGGTGCCAATAAGAACTTAAAACGATGAATGTCTTGGGTGCAGCCTCTTGTCTCCAGCCCGGCTATGAACCGTCTGAGCTGGAAAAGATGTCCTAACAACCCCATTTCCCCAGCCCTGTGAAAGAGGCCTGTGAACGCGCCCCACTCTGCACGAGAATACACTGAGGGCCTGGGAGTCAGAAAGCCTGACTCAGGTGGCACTGATGGGTCCACAAGGGGTAGTGCCCAGAGCCGGGCAGGCCTGCCCTTTGCCTTTGCCTGGCCAGAAGTGGGGGAGTCCTGAGCGCAGGCCAAGGCCGTGATGGACCGGGGCTGGGGGGGGACTCAGAAGCTGTCAGCTTTGATCCCAGTAGCTTGCTGTGTGACTATGGGCAAATCCCTTGCCCTCTCTGAGCCTCTCTGCATGTAAATAATTCCAGAGCTGGCTGACCCCATGAAAGAACTGGCAGGAGCAACATCTCAGGGTTCCTCCTCACCCAGAACTAATCTAATCTCTCTTCTCTTTCCCAGCCCCAGCCCTGGGGAACCAGAGAACCGCTGCCACCCTAGCCCAACCAGTCCAGAAAAGTGAGGCCCAACTGGGTACCTTGTCCCCAACTTTGTAGCTGGGTGGGGTGGGCATTCTGATGTTGGTAATGTCCACCGAGGGGGTGTCCTCCTGCGGGGGTTTTGCCAGGATCTTCTTTTTGCTCTGGATCTGGCTGTAGATTTCCTGGATGATCTGATCAGCCATGTTTTTGGGGAGGGGCTTCCCATGCCAAGACTCCTTATCTTCTATCCCTATGGGTACAACGTAGGAGGGCAGAGGGACAGGTAAGATGAAAGCTCCCAGAGGGCCAGGAAGCTGCTCGAGGGGGCCTAACCCTCCACACGTCAAGGGCAGGCCACCATGGGGGTCAGGGAAGGAGGACCATGGTGACCAGCACTCAACTGCAGGCCCCTGTTGAGTAGCAGCCGAGTCCCCCAGGAGCTCCCAGTGGGGAGGGGGCATGTGTGGTAGATGAATGTTGCTGGCATGCCACCCCATCCCATTCTCCTTGCATCACCTCCCCACCCCAAGCCTGCACAGCGTGGGGTCTGCTGTAGAAATCACACTCAGTTTGTTGCATAGGTTGGGAGAGGAAGCTGAGGCCTAGGGCGGGGGGAGCACCGCCAAGGTCACCTATGCATCAGTGAGCAGCAGACAGGGCTCTGTAAGCCCCCAGGTGCAACCCCTGTGTGGGGGGGCATCTTGCCGTGTGGGGACCAGTGAGACTTAATAACCCTCTCCTCTAAGGTCACCTCAGATGTCACCACAGCCTGGAGAAAGCCAAGAAGTAACCAAGCAGCCCCCAGGAGTTGAGGTTTCCAGATCCCACGTGGTGGTAACACCTGAGGAGTCAGCATCAGCGGCACTGAGGCCATGACTGTATCCCAGAGTCCTCTCCCAGAAGGTTCCAGAGTTGTGCACTTCTTCCCAGATACCAGTGAATATCCTCATTTACCTCAAGTCCACACAGGCAGAGGGGGACGTGACCCCTGGTGGGCAGGGGGAGAGCCGGACACATGGCACAGTGAAGCCAGCCCAGAGCCTGCAGTTAGCGCTTTTAGTGCCAGACTCCCTGTATCCCTGGGCAAGTCCCTGGCCACTTCTAGCCCCATCTTCCCATTGTTACAATGGGCAAGGGCCATCCCAGCCCCAAGCAAGGGTCTGGAGCCCGTGCCTAGGTCCTAGGGAGGGGCTTATGTCTGCACGGCTCTCAGGCCAGGCACAGGAACCATCTTCCAGACGCTCCTGGGCTGCCCACCTGCACAGGCCTCTGGAATCACTTTTCCATTGCATGAGGGGTACCCTGCTTGCCTCCTAGGGAAGAATCTAGGTCTCCCCAGGATTTCCTGGGGCTCCCTGCATCAGCCCTTCGGCTCAGGGCAGACAACTGGAGCTGTCAAGGTCGCTCTGCAGATGCCAGGCAGGGAGTGTCCTCTCTCCTTACCCACAGTCCTTCCCAAGTCCTCCCTCTCCTCCTGCCTACACATGACCCCCAGTCGAGACCAGCCAAACCAGGCTCTAAATCCCAGCTCAGCCACGCTGCCCAGCAAGTCTCCTGCTCCCCCTTCCCTGGACTGGGTGCACTCTGCTGAGGAAGGAAGCGGCTGGCTCAACCCCAGGCACGGGCTCTCAGAGGCATATGCCTCCTAAACCACCCCCTCTTCAGTCAGCCGCAGGGCCCAGTCCCGGGGTGGTGGGTGGGAGGAGACTCGAGCATACAGACCTGTGATGCCTCGACCCTTGAAGGTCTTGGCAATGATGACCGTTGGCTGGTTCTTGACCTGCCCGAAGGCCTTGCACAGCTCCTCCACGCTGTGTCCATCTACGATGATGGCGTGCCAGCTGGGGACAGAAAGAGGGCGTGAGGGGCGAGGGCCCTGAGAAGGGCCCTGGGGAAAGGCCCTGCCCTCGCTGCACTGCACGGCTGCGATCTGGAAAAGAGCTGGAGGAGCTGGGGCGCCTCAAACCTGCCGGATTCCGATTTGCATTTAATTTTCTCTTTTCACATTGTTTTACTTCCTCTTGTTTGCCTTTGAACAGATTTTCCTCCTCTCTCCTAAGTAATGCAAAGCCTAGTTACTTACTGTCTTTCATTCCTGAGCTATTCATTTCCTACTGAAAGCTGCTTTTAGGACAATGCAGTGGGTTTGGAATCTACTGCTAGATTTTTGATGAATTTTTATTTAAGGGACACATCCGATCACTCCATAGATGGTGGACGTGGTGCCAGAAACTTGTATAAAATGAGTCATGTTGTCAAACATCCAGAGGAAGGAGCCCTTCTCTTTCAGGCAATCCCTTTTGGGACACTTTTTGGCAGATTAATAGTAACAGAAGTAGCAGCTCACACTTACTGAGTGCCCACTCTATGTAGGCACAGGGCTGAGCACATATTAACCCATTTAAACCTGTTGTTGGGCTTCCCTGGTGGCGCAGTGGTTAAGAATCCGCCTGCCAATGCAGGGGACACGGGTTCGCGCCCTGGTCCTGGAAGATCCCACATGCCGCGGAGCAGCTAAGCCCATGTGCCACAACTGCTGAGCCTGCGAGCCACAACTACTGAAGCCCGCGTGCCTAGAGCCCATGCTCCCAACAGGAGAAGCCACCGCAATGAGTAGCCCGCGCACCGCAACAAAGAGTAGCCCCCCGCTTGATGCAAGTAGAGAAAACCCATGCGCAGCAACGAACACCCAACGTAGCCAAACATAAATAAATAAAATAAATTAAAAAAAAGAATAAAAGCAAATTATTAAAAACAAACAAAAACCTGTTGTTGTCCCCATTTTATAGACATGTAAACTGACATACTGAAGGTGGAGTAATCTGCCCAAGGCCGCAAAGCAAGTTAAGTGATGAAGCCAGGACTTAAGGAATCTGGCTTCGTAGCCACAAGGTTATGGACACAGACCCAAGGATGCTGCCGGGGTTATACTCCAAGTCCCCAGCCCGATGTGGCCTTGAGGAGGTCTGTCCCTGAGGCATGTTGTGGCTGTTTCTTCCCCTGTCCAACAGAGAATCTTTCTTCTCTTCATTTTCTCCCTCTGTAAGGTCACTCAGAGATAACAGCCCTGTGTCCGCTGTGTGATCAGGTACTGCAACTCCAACTCGACTTTCCCTGGTCATCGGCTCATCTATGAAGGGTGGCCTTGAAGGCCCTGGGCCCTCAGAGCCCAATTGCAGAACTTGTATTTGGGGTAGGGGAGGGACATCAAGGTGAGGCCCTCTCTGGCTGACACCCGCCCAGATGGACCTCCCTGCTTTGTAAAACGTGACTCTGAATTCACAACCATCCAAGGCCCATGGGGGAAATCTGGAAATCCTATCTCCCGTTTCCCTATGAGAGGCCTGTTCCTCCTCCTGTCACAGGAGGTAACCAGTGGCCTGACGTACTGAGCGAGCCTGGTCCACACCGTGCACCTCCTGCCTCCTCACCCAAGAACAAGGTGAGGATGTGTGAGATCACATTATGTGGAAGCTCTGAGAGCCATCACACCACCCAACGTGCAAATAAAGGAACTTGCTCAGAGCTGGGCCTCAGCCCACAGATCCATGGCACTGGCCAGGGCGGCCACATGCCCTGTGAGTCAGACCCTGAAGGGAGACCTTCTTTTGATGGGGCTTAACCTCTGGCTTCAGCCCCTGCATCTGCAAAGCTTTTGGCACAGAGGTATCCTTTGCTATGAGGGTGCTCAGGCCACAGCCTCGTACGTACCCGAAGGACTCGCAGCGCTTCTGGTAGACGTCCATCTGATGCTGCAGCGGGGTGGGGTCGCTCTGGCCCAGGCGGTTGATGTCAAGAATGGCGACGAGGTTGTCCAGCTTGTAGATGGCCGCAAAGGCCATGGCCTCCCACACGGAGCCCTCTGACAGCTCCCCATCTCCCAGCAGGCAGTAGACACGGTAGCTGTGGGGGGGTGGGGGTGGGGGGGTTAGAGACCGGCCCCCCTGCCTGGCCCACGTGCCCCTGGCCTTTCCTTCTGGGACGTGCAACAGCTGTGCCCACCCCAAGTCCACACCCAGTGAGCAGGGGCTGTGAAGGAAGCTGTCAGGAGCTCCAGAAAGTAGTACCAGCTGCCAAGAAACAGCTCCAGACAGCAGTGTGGAGTGGCTAGGGCATGAAGAAAATGGTGAGGTTCGCAGGGGCTGACTACGCAGGCTGGGCGGGAGGGCCTTGAGCCGCCCGCTGCCGGAGCGCACCCACTTCTCTCCACCCCACCGTGAACCAGGACTGCTGGGGGAGCCCTGGGACTCGCTAAGTGGGCCAGAGAGACAGAGCACCTTTCTGCTCAGAGGAGCTGGGCCAGGGAGGCCATCTGTGATGCACCCTAGAGGGAGGCTTCAGGTGAAGATGAGCACGCACGAGGGGGCTTGAAGGCCGGGATCATGGTGTCGGCAGGTGCCTTGAAGGATGGTCTCCTCCCAAACTTCTGGGGCTGGTTCTTACCCAAGACTAGAGCTGGGCCTAGGCTTTCTCCACCCCAGGGGCTATCTCCTGCCCTCAAAACAGGCAGCCATGATTGTTCCAAAGGCAGTGTGACACGGTAAAAAGAGCAATAAGGTTGCGATAAATTACCCAGAAACAGAACCTTCCCTGGCTGGGGAGGGTGGAGCCAAGGGGTGAGGCTGGAGGCAGGGAGACCAGTTCAGGGACCTTGACCCCAACCCCAACCCCCCAACTCTGCTTAGCACTGAGTAACCCTCTCAGAGAAGGTAAGTGCAGTTGTTATTCCCAAGAAAACACACAGACAAGGAAACAGGCTCAAAGGTCAAGGCACCTGCCTGAAGATCATGCAGTTGGGGAGCAGCTGAGCGAGGATTCAAACACAGGCCTGACTGCCCAGCCCAGACTGTCCACTCCCTGCTGACTAGGATCGCACACAGGGGGAGGGGCAGCAGGATGCCGAGACCCCCTTTCCCCTGCCCAGAGTCCAGATGCGTGACCCCAGGGAGCGAGGCTGGTGCCTGGACGGCTCGGAGGGATGCAGCCGCCCTGCTGCTGAGTGGGTTGGGCCTCCAGGCCTCCCTGCTGCAGGGCCAAGGCAGGGGGAGCTGAAGAGAGGCAGGGACGGCTGTGGTGCTGCCAGCATGACTCAGCACCCCTGCAGGCCTCCAGGTCAGGGAGGGCTCCTGCATCCTCCCCTTGCCACGCCAGGCCCGTACCTTCGCTTCTGCGGCCTCCAGCAGGCCAGGCCACTGGTTCCCCCACAAGGAGCAGAAGGTCCCACTCACAGAGGCTTATCTTAAGCTGGGTCTTGAAGGCTGCAAGGGGGGGGCCCAAAGACACTGCAGGGGTGGGGTCTGGCACAGCAGCTCCCGAAAATGACCAGCCTGACAGGGCTAAGCCAGAGAAACCTGTAGGGAACTCGACTTCCCCAAAAAGGGATTCCAGGGAAGCAGACTGGCTGCCTTCCCAACCCCACACCCACTTCCAAGGAACCTGAACTGGGGCCAAGCGTGGAGTTCCAGCATAGCCTCAGACTCAAGTCAGGAAGGCGGTGTGGGGAGACACTGGGGGTGCTTGTGAACAGGAAAGGGGGCCCTGCAGAAGCCAGGGCTAACCCTGAGGCCGCATATTTCCTGAAGCTGTTAGATTCAGGGTAGGGCTACAAATGCCCACAGTCCTGAATTACCATGAAGAGAAGAGACCCTAACGAGACGGCCAACATTTGCTGCAGGAGTTGGGAAACCACCTCAAATATCCAACAACAGATGACGGTCTAAACGTGTTACAGCATCCCCATAAAACAGAACAGTATCCAGTCATTAAACCTAGCTCTTGGACTTCCCTGGTGGCACAGTGGTTAAGAATCCGCCTGCCAATGCAGGGGACACGGGTTCCAGCCCTGGTCCGGGAAGATCCCACATACCGCGGAGCAACTAAGCCCGTGCGCCACAACTATTGAGCCTGCGCTCTAGAGCCGGGAAGCCACAACTACTGAGCCCGTGTGCCATAACTACTGAGCCCGAGTGCCACAACTACTGAAGCCCACGCACCTAGAGCCCATGCTCTGCAACAAGAGAAGCCACCGCGATGAGAAGCCCGCGCACCGCAACAAAGAGTAGTTCCCACTCGCCGCAACTAGAGAAAAGCCCACGCACAGCAATGAAGACCCAACACAGCCAAAACTAAAAATAAAATAAAAAAAACAAACACTAGCTCTTGACAGCGTGTGAGAAAGTGTTCAGATTTTTCTAAAAAGCATTGGGTAAAATTGTATAAATACTAGGATTATAAATCCATTAAGTTTTTTCTCACAATAACATGGAGGAAATAGGATACACTGTTAAGTGAGACTGAAATGGGGGAGAGGTGGTTAAGAATAAGGAAGAAGTTTGTTTGTTTCTTTTTTTTTTTTGGCCACACCTCGCAGTATGCAGGATCTTCATTCCCCGACCAGAGAGTGAACGCATGCCCCCTGCAGTGCAAGCTCAGTCTTAACTACTGGACCGCCAGGGAAGTCCCTCATTTCTTTTTAATGCATTCCTGTATTTTAGATTAGTATGTATTTTATAATAAAAAAAATTATTTAAAAGAGAAATGGGGAATTCCCTGGAGGTCCAGTGGTTAGGACTCAGTGCTCTCGCTGCCGGGGCCCCAGGTTCGATCCCTGGTTGGGGAACTAAGATCCCATAAGCCATGTAGTGCAACCAAAAAAAAAAAGAAGAGAGAAATGGGACAGACCCAATTGGATGTGTGCTCCCTGGCTGATGGCTGGACAGACCTGACTGGAGGCTGGATCCAGGACCTCTGGCAGCTGGCGCAGCCTGGTAATTCCCTTAACCCCTCAGCCTTAGCCAACCCTGGCCACTGAGAACCCAGCTAAACGCTATCTCCCTACACTGGCTTTTCCCATTATGTTAGGGTCAGGAAACGACCCTTCACGAGGAATTATTTCAAGCAACTGTAGAGAATAATTAACTCACAGCTCTGGTTCTGTGCCAAATAAAATACTCTTAAACACACATCCCATTCTTTGTGACTTTCTTCACTGCATGGTGAATCACTTCTGGGTGTAGCTGAGCCTGGCCCCAGAGCCCAGCCCGGGAGGCTCTGCCGTCAGGTAACACTGGCCTGAGTCTGGAAGGCCTCGCAGCCCCAGCCCACCTCCTGGAGAGCTGTCTCAGGAGCTTGCCCTGCACACAGTAGGCGCTCACTGGGGTGGAGCATCCAGTCAGGCTCCCTGCAGCCACCTGCCGCCTGCAGGCCAGACTCCCTCGGCCTCTCCTCTGGGAAGCTTCCCGCCCACAGGGCTCCCCGAGCCGGCTGTGCTTCCCTCAGGCCCCTCAGAGCAGCCTGGGGACCCTGAATATGGACTCCAGATGCACACCCTGGGTTCACATCCTGCCTCCACCATAAGGCAAACACCTTACCTCGGTCTCCCCACCTGTGAGAGGGGCAGCTGTACGCACCTTATCACCTCATCAAGGTGAAACCCTATAAAGCACAGAGCACAGGGCCCTAAACGGTAAAGGAGTGAAGAAACCGCTCGGACAGCCTGCAGCCGACACGCCTCCCCTCCGCAGCAGACGCCTGTCTGCAGGCCACGGCGGACGGCCTTGCAGCTGAAACCTGCCTCGAGGGGCTTCTCTCCCAAGCTGCCTGGTGCTGCAGCAGCAAACCTCTCTGACCAGGCTGCTCATCCTCCACAGGCCACTCTCTCCAGGGTTCATCTCTTCCCTGGCTGCCACGTAGGGGTCAGGGAGGCCCAGAAACACCCCCGGAACACCCCCTTTTCTCCTTTCCCGAGGTAAAGGCGAGTGGCTCCGGCCTGGGTTCTTGGCACCTAGTCAGGCATCGAGAGGTGGGCCCACCTAAGACTTCCAGGGTCCAGGTGCCAGGCTTGGGGGGAACACGGGAACTCGTGAGCCAAAGCGCTCTGGCCAAAGAGCATGTGGCTCTGGACGCAAGCCTGGCCCTACCGGTCACTATCCAGGGACTCTGGGCAGGTCCCTTCACTCCTTTGAGCCTATTTCCTCATCTGAAAAGGGAGCTGGTCCTGGTACCAGCCTCATGCCACACATGCACGGTTAGTTACTCAGTTCCGACTCCGCCCTGGGCAGGCAAGGAGGTGCCTGGGGCCAGCGAGTAAAGCTGGGCCACCAGGACCCCTCCCAAAACCATCGTGGGTGGGGATGGGGAGTGGGAGTGTTACCTGGCTTTGTCCAAGTATTTGCCGGTGTAGGCCATCCCGCAAGCAGCCCCGAGGCCTTGGCCCAGGGAGCCCGTGGCCACGTCGGTGAAAGCTTGTTTCTGTCACGACAGAGGGCTACAGTTACCACAGGCAATGTTTCCCAGAAATGCCTCCCAGGATTCTAGCCCTGTGGCCTTGGGAGCCTCGAAGCCACACCCCACCCATACACGGGGTGCAGGCAGGTCTGCAGAAGGCAGAGTGTGACTTCTCATTATTCCCCTACAGCAGTAATTGTGGGTGTGGTTCAAATACCAGCTCTGGCCCATAGGGAGCTGTGTGACCTCAGGCCACAGACTGAATCTCTTTGGGCCTTGGTTCCTTCACCTGTAAACAGAGCCCACATTATTCACCTCACACAGTGGTTGGGAGAATTCAAGACAAAACTGAAGTATTTGGCCCTAGTGGGTGCCCAGATGGGGCATCACAGTTTCCAAGGTAACCCCATGAACTCCAAACGTTTGCAGCGGCCCGAGGAGCACACCGGGCCCCTTCCGTGGATGTCACCAGCATCCTGCTGTGACCCCCTTAGAGAATCCCTGGTGAACCTCTTCGCCCAAGCTGTGTCTAAGTGGCCAGGGAGGCCCAGCAGGGAAGGGAAGCCGGTGTTTGGTGCCTGGGGAGAGGCCCTCCCTGCAGTTGACCCAGAGTGCCCTGGGCTGGGGCCTTAAAAGTCTCACCCTGCAGCACAAGCTTGGGGTAAACAGCGTGCCCCCAAACCCCTGCTTCTTCCTTCCTTTAATGCCCTCCTCTGCCCTCCAACACCCCCTCAGCTCCTCAGTGGGTGCCCTGCTCCCTTCCCGCATGCCTTGAGAAACAGGAAGTGGAACCAGAGGCCTGGAGAGGCTCCTGGTGGGGTGCACTTACCGGGACAGGGTGCCCGTCCAAGTCAGAGCTGATCTTCCTCAGGTTCAGCAGCTCTGCCTCGGGCAGGAAGCCAGCTTCAGCCCAGACGGCATACAGGATGGGCGCTGCGTGGCCCTGCAGGGGATGGACGGTGGGGGGATGGGTCAGATGAGGAGCTGTTCCCACCACGCCCCGAAACCCGGGGCCTGGCCAAACCGAACCTACCGGCCTGGGTATCCCTTTCAGGAAAGGAAGCAAGTGAAGGCTACCTTCCCTCCTTTCATCCCTCTCCAGCCCAAGGCTCCCACAGCCAAGGCGGAGCAGGCCCTAGGACAGGTGCAGGGGGAGCGCAGCTGTGAGGCCCGAGGCCAAAGCCCCAGCAGGCAGCCGGCAGCCCTAATCCCTGGGTTCTGGCGTGTGAGTGGACCTGGACAGACTTCTAAGCTCTCATGCCTACCCCAGGAGACCAGAGGCCATGGAGCCAGGCCTGGGTACAGGTGGATTTCGGGGTTTCATGGCATAGTTTGTGGCTATGGTTCTCAAGCAGGGCGGCGGGGGGAGGTGGTCAGTGCGCCCCATCCCAAACCCTACTGCAGGGCATCACCACTCTTGAGGGAGCGAGCGTGGCCTGGGTACTGGCACAGCAGAGACGCGTGTAGAAAGCCACAAAGCTATACCCCCGACCTGGACTCCAGTCCTGCCTGTCAACACCAAACATGGCTGGAACACCCAGACCATTTCCATTATCCCCTACTAATTCGGTTGTTTATTCCTTAGCTTGGGGTTAAGTTTACCAGCTGGGTCAGCACAGAGCAAGACACCGAGGGAGGGGCCGGGCGGAGCAGGTGGAGAAGAGTGGTGAGGGGCTGGGTTCACACCAGGGAGGTAGGTCCCCTTCTCACCATTTCAGGGCCCACCCAGCCCCAGGTGAAGGACAGAGGGCTGGCCTCCTACCTTGGAGAGCACAAAGCGGTCGTTGTGAGGGCTCTGGGGATCCATGGCCTTGTAGCGCATGGTGTGGAAGAAGAGGACAGCCATGATCTCGGCGGCGCTGCAGCATGACGTGGGGTGGCTGTGGCCCAGGAGAGAGACAAACGCATGCATCACAGCCCTGAACCCCTGATCTACAGGGCTTATCTCACGCCCACAGACAGGGACCTGGGGGTGCAGGTCCCAAGGAGTCACGGGCTTGGCTTGTCAGAGAGCCACGTGCTCCTCCCTCCTGGGAGGGTTACATGGGGTCTCAAGGAGGCCCTGCTGGCAGCATGGGGGTTGCACCCTCCCAGGGGCCAACAGTCTGGACCCTCAGAGTCATGGTAATTGAAGAATTCTGGGGCTGGACTAGAGTAAGAAAGGAGGAGGGGTCCAGGAGACTGCGGTGGCCCCTCTATGAACAGTTAGCTAAGTCCCAGTGGGACTGCCCAGGACTCTGTCCACTTGTCGGGGCAACTTGGCCTCCCAGGCCCCCAGGGGTGCTGGGCCTCCTACGGCCCTGGGCAGGGGCTAACGGACGAAGGCTCCCAGCAGCCTCCACCCGCAGGGTTGGTAGCCTGAAAACTGGGCCTTCGGGCTCTCCAAGAGCATCACTGGGCTACTCGGCAGGCTTTTAATGGGCATTCTGAGGGCTGGTACAGCCACCAGAAACCATGTTTCTGCACAGAATTTAAAAGGCAAAGCAATCTCTTATCTTCTACAAAGGCTACAATCCTGGAAAAAAAAAAAACTCCTTCTGCCTGAGACAGGCCTGGGGCGGTGGCTCAACGGGCCTCCCTTTTTCAGGCTCTTGTTCTATTTGCTGCAGTTATTTGAATGGCTACTGGGCAAAGGACTTAACCAGGGAACGTACAAGGATTATGTCTTAGAGATGTGACTTATTCAGGTTTCTTAGGACCCACTTGATTGATTCAGCCCCAGCGCCCAGGAGTGGAGACTGGAGTTCCCGGCAGGACAGCTGTGATTCCTGAAGGCCTCTGGTCCGCAGTTTGATTACAATGTCAGCCTCAGGGCACGTGCCTCCCAGCCGCTCCCTCCATGCAGCTCAGCCAGCTCAGCGCAGCCTCCTGCCGCTGCTCTGAGGCCCTTCACACTAAAACATGCCCACTGCCAAACCCAAGGGCACATGCACCACCTGGAGTTCAGTGGGCCTCCCTCCTCCCTGCCAGCCGGCTCCCACCACGGGTTAGGGGTGAGTCACTCCCAGAGCAGACACATTAGTAGAGAAATCCGGAACTGCCCATGCTGGTTTAGTACCCACATCCCCAGCACACAATCGTCTTATACTTAACCATTTCTACGAACTCCTGGTCATGGGGAAAGACACTAGACCTGAAAGAGGGAGGTGAGGAAATGTGAACGAGAAACCTTTCCCCGCCTGGCAGGAACCCAACTCCCTTGTCGCTAGCGCAGAATTCAGCTGGGGGACACCCCAGTCAACACCAGCCAGGCTGACCTCCTGCCCTTCCCCTCCTAGGGCAGCCCCATCCCTGAGGAACCCTCTTTCAAAAGTCATGACCCTGTTAGGAGAACAGCGGGGGAAGGATGTGGGTGGAGAGCAGGCCAAACTGCTCCAAGAGAAAGAAGGCAGACACGGACGGGAGCTTGGCCTGCCCTGCCCACCTGGCGGTTCCCAGGAAGGGGCTTCAGGGAGAAAGGGCTGTGACACAAGCACTTTCTGCACATGGTGGAGGTGTGCCTGGCCCAGGCAAAGCTGACGTGGTGGGAGGGAGGTCACCCACGAAGAGACACCAGAAGTTGAGAAGTAGTTGATTTGAACCATTCCTTGCGAGACCCATGGGGGTTGAGCCTATATTTCCTCCAAAGCCTGCATCCCGGACACACTACTAGCTCTACCTTCATACCTGCCAAATAAAAACATACGGAATAAGGGATCCTTGGGGGCCAGGTGTCTGCTCCACCGCACCCCAGAGCGTTCAGGGAACTCCCTCTGAGAGGTGTCCCAGGGTGGGGATATGGGCCACTCAGGCTGTGACTTCAGCACATGCTTCACCCTCCCTGAGGCTCAGCTTCCTCACTTGTAAATGGGGTGCTGTGTGGGGATGGCGGGGGGTCCCTAAGACAATGAACTCAAAGTGCCCAGGTGACCATCGGCCACCACCATCTGCTGGAAGACCAGATGCCACACTTCTCAGGGCCTCCAACTCCTCATCTGCAGGCTGGGACCGCGACCCTCTGCGGACCACGGGGCAGGCAGGAGGGAAGAAATGAGCTGAGAATTGAGATGGGGCTCTGCAAACCGTAAACTGCTGAACACACAGGAGACAGTTACTTTTAGGTGCAACTTACTAGAGGAACTTCAGTGTACAGAGTCTGTGGTCTGAGGGCCTGAGATTCTCCTGTAACCCCAGCCTGCCCTGGGGGTACAACTGTGGGCGGGGGCCCACCCCAAGGTGCTGTGCAGGACAAACCCATGAATGTAAACTGGCAAGAGGCAGGGAGGGGTGTGGGCAAGGTGGGAGGCTGCAGGGAACTTTATCCACTAAGCAACTCTTTGTGACGCATGGGGGTTATAAGTTTGTTCCAAAACCTGTCCACTTACTCCTAATTAGTTCAATCTATGAAGGTGGTGCTGAGGCCTTACAGCTGGGCCTAGGTAAGTCTCCCAAAGGCCCCCCACCTCTGGGAGGACATTCTTCCAGATGTCCCCACCACCACCCTTCCCTTCAGCATTCACTCTGCTTGCTCACAGGTTTCCCTGCAGAAAAAGTGCAGAGAAGATCCCTCACCCCCTGGCTGGGCTCCTCTCCATTATCAACAGATAATGCTGCCAGCTGCTGGAAGATGGCCCTTCTCCCACCCTACACATGTCCTACACATGCCTCAAGGCCTCAGAAAATGAACCAGGGAGGCGAGCACTACAACAGCCTCTCCCATGCTTAAAAATACAAAGAAAAATAATCTGTTATGAAGAAGAAATAAGTCCCTGAAGGAAAAAGTAAGAAATATGAGTTGAAAACCAACAGTTAAGGTCCAACCTAAAAAGTTAAAAAATATGGTGAGCTCAAAGACAGTAGAAAGATAAAAAATGGAAATTTATGAAATAGGAAGCAAATGTACAATTTTTAAAAATCGAAGTCAAGAGTTAGCTCTTCAAAAGAGAAAAAAAAGGGACTTCCCTGGTGGCACAGTGGTTAAGAATCTGCCTGCCAATGCAGGGTACACGGGTTCGAGCCCTGGTCCAGGAAGATCCCACATGCCACAGAGCAGCTACGCCTGTGCACCACAACTGCTGAGCCTGCGCTCAAGAGCCCGTGAGCCACAACTACTGAGCCCATGCACCCCAGAGCCCGTGCTCTGCAACAAGAGAAGCCACCGCAATGAGAAGCCCGCGTACCGCAACGAAGAGTAGCCCCCGCTCGCCTCAACAAGAGAAAGCCCGCTCACAGCAACAAAGACCCAACGCAGCCAAAAAGAAATAGAGGATATTTAATGACAATATATTCCTATAATGGAATACTATGCAACAACCTCAACAAGATCTCACAAATACAACACGTGAACAAAGCACACTGCTGACAGATCTCTACAGCAGGGAAGACCACACTGTTTATGAATTTATACAAACGTTATAAGACTATAAGGAAAACAATAAAATGCAAAACTCAGTGTATAGTTCTTTCTGGGGGAAACCCTCCTTCTGTGAGTAGGGAGAGACACCCAGCAGGTTCTAAAGCACTATAACGTCCTAGTTCTTAGGCCTGGAGGTAGGTACACCCAGGATAGTTATTTATAACATGTACATCATTTGTATTCTTTTTTAGGTATGTATTAAAAAAAAAAAATACTCAGGGGACTTCCCTGGTGGCATTCTTAACTAGTGGTTAAGAATCCGCCTGCCAATGCCGGGGACACGGGTTCGATCCCTGGTCTGGGAAGATCCCACATACCATGGAGCAACTAAGCCTGTACGCCACAACTACTGAGCCTGTGCTCTGGAGCCTTCGAGCCACAGCTACTGAAGCCCGCGCGCCTAGAGCCCGTTCTCTGCAACAAGAGAAGCCACCACAGTGAGAAGCCCACGCACCACAACAAAGAGTAGCTCCCACTCACCGCAACCAGAGAAAGCCCGCGCGCAGCAATGAAGACCCAACACAGCCAAAAATAAATAAATAAAATAAATAAATTTATATATTAAAAAATAAACATTAAAAAAGAAAATACTCAGGCAAGAGAATCGCAGGATGCCAGGACACAAGCCATCCTTGTTCTTCCTGTTCCTAGAACCACCTGGGCTGGCTCCTGTCTGGAAAGACTGCCTCCACACCTCAGACTGTGAAGAAACAGAGCTATGCCCCACACCACTCCCTCCGAGAAGCCCTCCCTGACCTCACGATCTAAAATACCTTCTTCAAGACTTCCCTGGCGGTCCACCGGTTAAGACTCTGTGCTTCCACTGCAGTGGGTTTGTGTTTAATCCTTTATCGGGGAACTAAGATCCCACATACTGCGTTAAAAAAAAAAACAAATAAACCTTTTTCCCCTCACTCATACTTGCCGCCAACTGACACTATGTGGCTATTTGTTGCCTGTCTATCCTAGGTGCAACTCCAGCTCCAGGAGGGCAGGGAGTTTGAGTCTTTTCACTGTTGTAGCCTCGGGTCTGAAGAGCATCTGGAACAAAGAGTGCACACATAAATGATGTATCCTGGCTCCAAGACTCTAGGATGTCACCTCTCTGAGCCTCAGTTTCCTCAATGTAAAATGGAGACAGTAGCAGAATCTGACTGAATGAGGTAGCATTTGTGTGTAAAGAGCTTGACACAGTGCATAGGAAAACGGCAATTGCTCAGTAAATATCAGCTCTAAAGATACCAGATACGAAGTCAAACCTCCTTCTCATTTTGAGGATGGGACCACTAAGGTCCACAGAGGGGGGAAGTACCTTGCCCAGGGTCACACAGTCTACCATCAGAAGAGCTAGGAGAAAAGCAAAATGCTAAGAGAAAGTGAAGAATGGATAAACAAAATGTAGTATATCCAAACAATGGACTATTCAGCCATAAAAAGAAATGAAGTACTAATTCATGCTACAACATGACGACCTTCCAAATATTGTGCTCAGTGAAAAAAGCCAGACCCCCAAAGACCTCATTCTGTAGGATTCCATTTACATGAAATATCCATTAGAGTTAAAAGGGGAAGTGGTAAATTCACTAAAACTTATTGTAAGTCACTGTCAATATACTAAATTTACTAAAAGCCACTGGACCATACACTAAGAATGTTATGATATGAAAATTATACCTCACTAGAGCTATAACAGGATGACCTTTAAAAGGAAGAAGGTGCTCAGAGCCCAGCAGAGCAAATACCTGAGCAGCCACACTCCCTTAGCCAGTTGTGCAGCCCTCAGAGATTACAGCCAGGCCACAGGTGAGACTGACTTCTGAGCAAGAAGGCCAAACAGTGCAGGCCCCCGCCAGCTAGACCCACATGCTGGGGCGACCGCCAGCTCCCACCAGCCCACCCCATGGAGTGGACTTCACCTCACTGTTCAGGGCGGGAGCACAGAGTCTGCCTAAGGACCCAGCGTCCAGGGCTGGTAGCTGTTGTCTGTGGCAATAAGGGAGTTCCTGATTTTGTGAGACTGGGCTCTAGTGACAACAGGCCTCTGCCTAAAGAGGCAAAGTCAAGGGGAGTCAGAGCTGGTGGTCCAGGGGCCACAGTGTGATCAGCTCATGGGAAGACAGGAGAACATCTCAGACCCTAGCCAGGTGGCTGCACCAGGTTCCCAGCTTCAGGAAGCACTGCCCATCAGCCCTGCTGAGTTCAGAGGCAAAGAACAGGGTCATTGCGGGACAGCCGGGTGTCCTCACACAGAGTTGGGAAATGCTGCTGCTGGGGTAATCTCAACGGTCTTGCTCTTGCCTCAGTCAGGGCCAGGCTGGGGTGAAGACAGCCAGAATGGAGAAGCAGGCCCAGGCAGCAGTTTTCTGCCCAGAGAGAGCACTCAAAGCCTCTCAGAGCACCAGAACTGGGTAGCAGGGAGGGATGTACTTCCAGCCACTTCAAGGTCACGTGAATCCCCCAGGACATGAAACCCACAACAGGAGGTGGCAGGACCCCAGAGCTTGCTCATTCTGGTCCCCCAGCCCCACCCCGGAGAAACCCAGTTCAAAAACCACCTATCTGTGAACTTCTCCTTTAGAGATGGGGAAACTGAGGCCCTGGGATGGGAAGGGTCTTTCTGACAAGGGCACAGCCAGTCGGAACACAGCCAGGGTTAGATTCGTCTCCCTGTGCCCACCAGCCAGGCCTGGCCAGACCTTACGTTCCTGAGTATGCACCCCAACACTGTGGGTCAGAGTCCCGGGGACGTCTAGGCACAGCCTGCACCGCCAGACCCGGGCCTGACTCTGACGGCGTCCTCAGATGACACTCAGCACTGTTTGGATAATGCCAGTCTAGCCTGCTTGCTGAGAACTCAGAAATCTCCACCATGAGCCTCAGCAGGAAGGGCCCCTCTGACAAGGCCATCAAGTCTTATCTTTTAAAGCCTGGATGAGCTGGACCCTTGCCACGGCTGCCACAGCTCCCCCAGCACGCGGAGGGAGGGGCAGGTGACCTGGAGAAGCTGTGGGTGTTGCCACAAGGAGCCCTCTGTGCAGGCTCTGTCCCTCAGCTCCTCGGACACAGAGGCCAGTGTCCTCACTTCCCGGGCCTGGTGACGTCCACTGTCACTTGGTCAGTGATGGCACAGGAAGGGGAAAGCTACCAAGATATCAGGACTTCACCGAATCCTGAACACCATGGCCTGGTCCTCACTGATCCAATGTCAGTCCAGCCTCCACAGTGACCATGAAAAGACCTTGGCCTAAGTGCTGTTTCACCACCGGGGTGTAAGCTCCCCCAGAAAGGAGACAACCTGACAGGATGGTCACTTTGGCCGCGACTGCACAGAGCCGGGGCCTCAAAGCTGAGCCTTCACTTGATGGACCGCACCCATTGCTGTGAGGGAATAGCCGGCCTCAAAACCAACATCTGGAGACCTGTTCAAGTCTTCCTTTACTGTTTTTTTTTGTGTGTGTGTGCACACAGAGCTCTTGGCACATGCCTTTCAAAATCTCTTGTGAAAGAGGTAGTAATAGTAATGTTACTTCCTTCTGAAAAATTAAGTTTTTTCTAAGTATTTCTTTTTTTGGGGGGGGCCTTGCAGCATGTTTTTTCCTAAGTATTTCTTTCCTGCACTTTTTACGCATGCTTAAAACGAACAGGAATCACTGTATCTTGCACTTTTTCTTTTTGTAAATGGACACTTTGAGTTCAGTGAGTTCCTCCCTAAGGCATTACAGTGTAAACCTGGGTGTAACTTAGTTGCCAATCCAGTACCTTTTCCCCATAGAAATCAGAGTTTAACTATCTAACAAAGACCCAGGAGACCCATTGGACACCCTCTCCCTTTGGGAGCCCCCTTCCCCCAGCTGTAAATGTTATTTCATTTCTCTCCAAGTGCCTTCAAACTGACTGAGATCCCTAATCACTGTGCCTTATCTTTCCCTTTCTAGTTTCTCTCCATTTTCTGGCCTGGTGCTGCCTGCCTGCCCAAGAAGTCTTCTTGGTTAACGGGAGCCCCTCACTGGACAGCATGGAACAGCTACCAATGACCAGCTTGGGCAAGTCACTCAACACACTAGCCTCACTTTCCTCATCTATAAAATGTGATATGACAGCATCTGTCTCATAGGGTTATTCTCAGAATCCATAAGATAATATTAGCAATAAAGGATGCTCTGTGTCACACCAGGGATACTTATTGACCACTCAAGATCCCTGTAATTGTCTACAGGTTTTATCTAGACCTGTAAGATGCTCGGAAGTGTAACACTATTTTGTGTCCCCCCAGCTAGACCGTCAGGAATCTAGCTAGAGAGCTCCTAGCATACAGCAGGGCTCAACAAGGTTCTGCAGGGCAAATGATCCCCTAAAGTGGTCAAGGGAAGGGGATCCAGTAGTACTCACCAAGCAATATAGGTGTGCAGACCTACTGTGTGCCAGGCAGGGGAGAGGGCACCAAGAGTAAGCCAGGTCCCTGCCTGGCCAAGGGGTACCCCACATGATCGGGTACCAGCCAGAAGCAAGAAGACTTGGCTGGGAAGGTTTCTGGAAACCATTCCCCAGCCAGACTTCAAAATCATTTCATGAACCCATCACATGCTGTCTGGGCAGCCTCATGCCCCGCCCCAAAGGGCTGGAATCCTGAAAACCACTCAGTGTGTAGGCGCTACTACTGTTCCCATTTTACAGAGCGGCGAAACAGGCTCTGAAGCGACTCAGTAGCTGACCCTCTCAACTACCCCACCTGATGCCTCCAGCTGCAAAGTGGCCAGTTATCATTACTGTCCCTTGCAACTGGCCATCTTCAGAGAAGGCTCCTTGGGATGGGCAACAGCCTTTCTCCATCTTCTGAGCCATTAGGGCTGTCGGGAAAGAACGCTGGGGGATGGGCCTCTGACTTGAGGAAAGTGCACCTGGAGGCTGGCCCTGTATGTTCACCCCAAGGCCCTGGGGCTTGGTTCTTGGTTCTCTTAACCTTCCAAGTCTCCCCTCCTCCACCCCATCCCCTCCTCCTGCCCCCACCCCAGAGGAGATCTTAGACCTTCCCTCCACAAGGGATGCCAGGGCTCTGCATCCACGTGGCCACCTTCCTCCTCACTCTCCACTCCTGGAGTCTCAGCACCCCTGCTCCAAAGCCAAGAGTGGCAGGAATGTGACTCTGAACAGGAATGGGAGGTGGAGAAGGGGACAGGTAGTTTCAGGTAGGGACAAGGCCGGGGCCCCCAGGCTCGTCTGCAAGATGAGGGGTTAAAACAGGTGCTCTCGAGTTGGGCAGCACGGGTTCAAATTCCAGATCTCGCCGCATGCGACCTCGGGCAACTGACAAATTCGGAGCTTCAGTTTCCTCACATGTGGGTGGAACGTTACCAGTTACCAGAGAGGAAAGGGTCCTGGGGCCGCGCGTGCCGAGGGCACGGTACAGGGCTTGTCTCTCGGCGAGTGGGCACTAATGGTGGCCTTCCCGGCACGGCCGGCGAGGGGCCTCCGCAGTGCGTAGCCGCGCGTCCCCTGCGCCTTTGAGCAGCGGGGAATGAGGGGCCGAGCCGGCCTGAGGCCTGCTGGGAGCCGGGCCCCAGCGGGCGGAAGCCGGGTCGAGCGCGGGCGCGGCGGAAGGCTCCTCCGGCGCTGACCTGCGAGGCGCGCGCTCCGCCATGTGACCGCGCCCCCGGCCGCCTCCCTCGTGGTGGCACCGTGCAGCGCGACACGGAGCCGGCGTGCCCGCGGCCCCGGCGCCCTCGCCCTGCGCCCTCACTCACCCCGAGCCGGCCGCTGTGGTGGCCTGGATGGAACTGATGCGCAGGCGGTTGGCTGTGTCCTTCAGGGCCTGCAGCTTCTGCTGGTCTGGCTTATGGTAGGCCTCCATGGCGCGGCCGGGCGAACGGGCGGGTGGGGAGGCCGAGGACGCGGAGACGCAGCGCAGCGTAGCTGCCGGCAACTGCTAAGGCCGGACGCAGCGCTGGGGCGCGTTAAGAGTGCCGGGAGCCGCCCGCGGGGGCGGGGCGCCGGCATCACCCCAGGTTGCCCCGCCCCGCCCCGCCCCCGGACCAGCGGAGGCAGCCCCGCCCCAGCCCTCCGGCGCTGTTAGGAAACCGAGACCGTCGGGAGCCTGGGAGTCTCTGTACCCAGCCCGATGCTGTCCGCCCGCCTAACCTCTCCGTCCCTCTTTCCTTCCCCCGGAATCTGCGGGGCAGCTGCGGGCTGCCAGGCTTCTGTGAGTCAGGCTGCACTGCCATGCCGGGATTAACCACCGACACAAATAATGTGATAATAACTGCAGGTTCTAGGCCCGGCTCAGGGTTCTTCTGTTGACTCGCATCTTCACTGCAGACCGCTCTCCTTCCTCCACAAAGCCCTGGAGTGAAACTGAGAGGGGAGGCTTCATTGATTGTACCTTAGTAAAAATGAGCAAACTGAAACTGGTAAGGTCAATTAAGGTCACAGGGCTGGTGCGTGCAGGGAGCTCTAACCTAGCAAACACGCCCTGTCCTCGAGCCCCAGCCCCAGAGAGGGACCCCAGGGCTTGAGGAGCCTGTAGGAGGATGAGGATTATGAAAATGAGAATACATATGAGTAGTAATGATAATATCAGTTAATGTTAACCGAGAAATTACTAGAGGCAAACCGTTCACAAGTTATTAAGGCCTAATAACACTGCTGACTCTTAGGGAGATCACTAGATTTGGTTTCCAGGTCTGTAAGGACAGGAGAACCCACCTCTGCTCTTACCAGGTCCCCTGGCCCCCCAGGGGGATGAAGGTCCCCCGAGAGGGAGTAGGGAGGGGACCGTCATCACAGATGTTGTCGGTGGAGTTCACCCACCCCACATGCCCCAGGAGGCTGATACCCTTTACCACGTCTTATACAGGAAGAAGCTCCATTTTACAGAGGACAGAGAAAGGTATCCCCTCAAATCAGTGGCTGAGGAGGGGGCTGCATCAGATCTGTCTGATGCTGAGCCCCTGAGCAAGCTGAGGGAGGCAAGTGGCCAGGCCTTCCTTGCCTGTGTCCCCTCTGTGTCTTTTGCCAACACTCAGAGTTCTGGGTCATGAGGGACAATGGACTGAATGTGACTGAGTCCCCCACCCCACTTCTGGGTGCTCCTTGGCTGTTCCTCTGCTGGCCTGGCTCCCAGATGCCCAGCCAGACCCAAAGCCAAGTGCATCTCATAGCACTTGGGTCCTGCCGGCCCAGCCCACGGAGGCCTGCCCACCCAGGGTTGGGTCCAAAGCTGGCAAGGGCTGAAGGCTGGATTGGAGTGAGATAGCCCCAGGGGTATGCCATGTCAGAGACCTGACGTGTGCCTCTGCCCTCAGTCTGATAAGAAAAGACATACCTTTGAAACCCTTTGGAAGCTCTGTGCCTTCCAACTCTGGCCTTTAGAGCAGTGTTTTCCTGTTCCAAGCCTCAATTTCTCCCTCTGCCCAATGGGACTAATCCTTGCCATTCTGCACCCACCCTGGTCTCTAATGGTGGCACAGTTCTCTCCATGGCTCTGGGGATCCGGCAGTGATAGAATAAAATGCCCCTCCACCTGCCCCATTGTGGGGCTCTAGGGACCCCTGGGGCAGCTTCTTGTCATCCCAGGATTCCAGGTGAATAAGACCCAGTTTGGCATCACCACAGCCTTCTCCTCCTGCCCCGCTCCCCGACCCCCCTGGCCTACAAGGTCTGGGCGCCTTAGCTAAGGCAGAGGGCAGAGCCAAGGTCTAGCTCCTCCTGCTGCTCAGACCTGGGCACCCAACTAGACCCTTGGACATGAAGACCTCCACAGTGCTCGTGCCCTTCCACTAGGAACTCTGTGCCTGGGAGATGATGTTGAGGGAAGTTCCATGGGCAAGCATGTCTGCAATGGCAGCAGGCACGGGCTGGTGGGGCCCTACGTGGTCATTTCACCCAATCGGTGTGAAGACCAAGCCTCCTGAGAAATGGGGATACTCTAAAGTATCCCCATTTCTGACTTGCGGACAGAAATTGGAAGGGCCTGTGGGGAACTGTAGCTCCTAAGGGTCCCAATCACCAGACATGACAGTCCCCTAGCTGGCTGAGTCATAAGAATTGCCTGAAACAGTTATTCTACCCACGAATCCCTGGTCACCACATCTAACCTTCTGAATCAGAATCCCTAGGGTGGGGCCTGGGGCTCTGCATTTCTAAGAAGACACTCAGGCAATTCTGTTTTGGGGCTGAGAACTCCCCAGAGAAAAACATCAGGGAGACCTGGACAGACCTGAGTTCAATGCCTCGCTGGTTACGCCATGGGGCTAAGTGAAGCACTGAAAGTCCAGCTGTGGTGGGGAGATGTCTGTGACATGTAAACAGAGTAAAGCAAGGTATAGAACAGCAGGTAGAGTGTGATCCTATTTCTGTCAAAAATAAAGTGTGCACACGCATGTGTGTGTATGCGCATGCGTGTGTACCCATGCATGTGTGTGTTCGTAAGTGTGTCTGGGCAGAACAGAGGCTGCAAGGACAGACTTCAAGCCATGGGGGACTTTGGAGGGTTGGACTGAGGGAGACTTTGGGTTTCTACTTTATGAATTTCTCTTTGGCTGGAATTTAGTGCTAGTGAACACTGTTGACTTTTATAATCCAAAAAAAAAGCAAAACAAAATTCCATCTTGAAAAAAGCACTGTTGAGATTGGGAGATGCATTTTTTTTTATTTTAATTTTTTAAATTAATTAATTAATGGCTGCTTTGGGTCTTCATTGCTGCGCGCGGGCTTTCTCTAGTTGTGGCGAGCGCGGGGTACTCTTCGTTGCCGTGCGCGGGCTTCTCATTGCGGTGGCTTCTCTTGACGTGGAGCACGGGCTCTAGGCGCACCCGCTTCAGTAGTTGTGGCTCGCGAGCTCTAGAGCGCAGGTTCGATAGTTGTGGCGCTCGGGCTTAGTTGCTCCGTGGCATGTGGGATCTTCCTGGACCAGGGCTCAAACCCATGTCCCCTGCATTGGTAGGTGGATTCTTAACCACTGTACCACCAGGGAAGCCCTGGAGATGCATTTTTATGAATGCGCTTTTTCTTGTAATTTCTCACGATTATGTAAAGCTGCCTCTGTGTTTCATAAGCCAGGCTGTTTCCTTGGATGTTTCTGAGTTGGGAGCAAACCTCCAGGCGGTGGGTGCTCACCAGTGGGAGGTCCCTCCTGCCCTTGCTCTGCTATCTACATGAAATTCAGGGCAGAGCTATCCTGATGTGCTTCTGCACATCCCCTGAGTGGACACCAATGAGGCGTGAACGGGTCCCGAGCAGCTGTGTTCCTGAATGACAGCACTGGGCATCACTTTGGCAGGTCTGGCCCACGTGCGGCTCCTGGGGCAGGCCTGGGCTAGTGCTGGGGGCCCTAAGTCAGCACGGGGCTTGCAGTGGAGGCAACATCCCAGTCTGGGTCTTCGGAACACTGTCTTTGACTCATATCCGGGGCTCAAAGCCTGTGGGGGCCTGGGATGGGTCCTTGTGTGAGGATGTGTCCAGCCTCGTGTCCACCAATGCATAGCAGAGGGCCCGTTGGACACTCTCTAACGGGCTTGTAGGTTGATGAAGAATTCAGTTTTAATAAATCCATCTCTCCTCTCAATGCCGGAAATTTCCTTCCAGAGGCATTTTTGGGGTAAAGTTTCTTTTGATAATGTTGCCCCCAGGGACGTGAGATGACACACAGTTCAACTCACAGAACCTCTGATTTTTCTGATTTAACTTTTGTTTTTGTTCTTGTTTTATAAAACACTGCCCCCCCTCCAAAGGTAAAAAGTAAAGTACACTCATTGTAAAAACCTGGAAGGTACAGAAAATTTAGAAGTAAACTAAAATTGTATGTAATGCCACCCAAAGAGGACCACTGGTAAAGTCATTTGTTCGTTTGACAAATTTTTTTTTTTTGGCTACACCACGCTGCATGCAGGATCTTAGCTCCCGCCAGAGATTGAACCTGTGACCCTTCCAGAGGAAGTTCGGAGTCCTAACCACTGGACCGCCAGGGAATTCCCTCATTTGACAAATACTGATTTATTACAATTGTTTGAAGAAAATAAAACAGGGTCAAGGGTCAGGGAGAGGGGCTGGAGAGTAGAAGTGGGGGACCCTTCAATAGGTGTTTGCTACTATAGTTTCTTTTGTTTTCTTATTGTCAGGATCACATAAAATTCTCCATTTTTCATTTACATTTTCCCATTAGCATTCCCAAATTCTTCAAAGACATCGTTTTTACTAGCTGTGTATTGTCCCATCATGGAGCTATGTCCTCATTATTAACCATCCCTTAGTGATGAGTATTTGGAGTGCTTCCAGGTTTTCACCAAGATGTATTACCCTGCAGTTAACATGTGGTACCTAAATCCTTGTCCTCCTGGAAGCTTACCTGGGAGTTTTCCCAGAGTTTTCAATGGGAAGCTGCTAGGTCAGAGGGTGGCAACCCTTCTAAAGCCCTTGATACATATTTGGCAATGAGCTCTCCAGGAAGTCTGGTTGTGACTCAGTCACCTCTGCCTCTCAGCCATGTGCTTGGGGGAGAGGGCAGAGGGAGGGAATCCAAGACCTGCATAGCCTTGAGTGGATCCCTGCATGTTTCTGGGCCTCTGTTTCCTCACATTTGTAAAATGGGCTCATTCTCACAACAAACAGAGGTTTCTTCTTGTTTTCCCTTTCTCTGCCTGGGGAAAGCAAATTCAAGGTGGGGAGGCTACCCTCATTTTCACAGCTGTAAGCTCTTCCTGGCAGTGGTATGTAGGCAGCAGGAGGTATTAGACCCCCTTGTCCAGTGAGCAAAGGGAAAATCAATGAGAAGAGAGAATTCTGAGATGAGTTTTATAGATGGTTTTCTCCAGGACACCTGCAGACTCTGGGACCGTGGGCACTGGGCAAGAGCCCCATGACAGGGAGGCAGGGGTGGGGAAAGGGAACCTGGACACAGGTTATAACTCACCAGCTCCTCGACTTTGCTAGAAGTCAGCTCTAACCCCGGTGCACATGGCTCTCTCTCCTTCCTTTCTCATTTTATTGCTTTTTAAAAAAATCACAACTTGGGAATTCCCTGGTGGTCCACTGGTTAGGACTCAGCACTTTCACTGCCAGGGGACTGGGTTCATTCCCTGGTCGGGAAACTAAGATCCTGTAAGCTGCGTGGTACTGAAACTGTGCACCTCAGATTGGGACTTGAATCCACATGCCGGGACTCGAACCCAGCTTAAACCCAGATTGGGACTTGAACCTACGCGCTGGGACTCGAACCACTCAGGGTTTGCTTCTTTACTCCCAAATCTTCTCTCTGGATTCACTTTTCTTCTTGCAGAAATGTATCTTTTAATAATTTTTTAAAATAAATTTATTTATTTTTATTTTTGGCTCCGTTGGGTCTTTGTTGCTGCACGCAGGCTTTCTCAAGTTGTAGTGAGCGGGGGCTACTCTTTGTTGTGGTGCACGGGCTTCTCATAGCGATGGCTTCTCTTGTTGCAGAGCACGGGCTTTAGGAGCGCGGGCTTCAGTAGTTGTGGCATGCAGGCTCGGTAGTTGTGGCGCACGGGCTCGGTAGTTGTGGCGCACAGGCTTAGTTGCTCCACAGCATGTGGGATCGTCCCAGACCAGGGCTTGAACCCATGTCTCCTGCATTGGCAGGCAGATTCTTAACCACTGCGCCACCAGGGAAGCCCATCCTCTTGTCTTTTTTATTTTAACTAGCCTTGTAGGTGCAAAGTGGTATCTCATGGTGGTTTTGTCACTTACTGCTTAAAAAAAAAAATTATACAAATGACAACACATGTTCTTTGTAGAAAATTTGAGAATATAGCAAAATACTCTGACAGTCTGTTTTATATGTCATTCTGAAACCGTGCACCCCAAATTGGAACTTGAACTCACGTGCCGGGACTCAAACCCAGCCAAAACCCAGACTGGGACTTGAACCCACATGGCCGGGACTAGAACCCAGACCAAACTCCCAGTCTTCCAACTGAGATTGCACACCTGGTTTCAGGACTTAATGAAGCTCAGGTTTTTGATGTCTCATTGCAGAAAGGATTCAGTGAGACAAAGTAATAGGTAAGAAGTGAGAAACACTCCACAGACAGAGTGTGGGCCATCTCAGAAGGTGAGAAAGGCACCAAGGTATGGGATTGTCAGTTTTTATAAGGGTGGGTAATTTCATAGGCTAATGAGTGGGAGGAGTATTCCAGCTATTCCGGGAAGGGGCGGGGATTTCCATGAACTGGGCCACTGCCCACTTTTTCATCCTTATGGTTGGCCTTGGAACTGTCATGGCACCTGTAGGTTTGTCATTTAGCTTACTGATGTGTTACAATGAGCGTATACTGAGGCTCGAGGTCTAGTGGAAGTCGACTTGCCCACCATCTTGGACCCATTTGGTTCTAATCCGTTTATGTCATGTCCTCGGGCTATGTCATTCTTTCAAAGGTTGTGCCCTGCCCCCCTTCCCTCCTGTTTCAATTCAGCTAGGCTGTGTCCCCAATTATTCAATCAAACACTAACCTAGGTGCTGCTGTGAAGGTATCTTGTAGATGTGATTAAATCCCGTAATCAGTTGATTTTAAGTAAAAGGGATTATTCTAGATAACTGGGTGGATCTGATTCAGTTGGTTGAAAGGCTGAAGAAGAAAAGTGACTTCTTCTGTGGCAGCTCCAGCCTCCTCTGCAGTTTGTGACTTACCTATCAGTCCCCTCGGCCCACCACCTTGGAGCAATCCAATTCTTTGCCACAAATCTTTAATATAGACCTACAGGTTCTGCTTCTCTGCTTGTATCCTGACTGATACACAAAGAGGAAAACTTCATCCCCCATAATCCACCATCCAGAGGTCACTAAGGACAACATTTTGGTTATTTCCTTCCAGCCTTTTTTTCCCCTTTTTATCCATGAGCATGAATATTTTAAGTAAGGTCATGATCCCTCTGGTTTATATCACTGTGCATCTTAAATGCTTTCCCGCAGAGTCCACGTGCTTTTCTCCCCCAGAATTATTACTGGCGAAGAGGAAGGTCATCCACTGTCCCCCCTTGGTTGGACGTTTGCGTTGCTTCTGCGTTTATACTGTATCAAACAATACTTGTGCTTTCACTATAGCTAGCACTTGCTTCTGGGAGAGAGGGCTTCTTTTCTGGTCATCACTGTGTGTCCTTGGCCAATCCCAGGACCAGATTGGGTGGTCGACCCTCTGAGTCACCCCCAAAGGCCGGGGCTGCAGGCACGTGGCACTCCTGAAAGGTGAGCACCAGCATGGAGCCCAGCGCAGCCCTGCCAGGCCTGCTTTCCTTGCACACAAAGGAAAAGTGCCTAGTCATTGCAGCTTGCGGTTTGAGTAGCAGAGCCTGGGCACCTCCCTGGGTGGGGAGTAAGGAGCTGCCTCAACAGCCCTCATCAGTTCCTGTCTGGGTGTGCCATGCCAGGCAGGGCTTGGGCAGTGCTATTGACAGTCAGGGCACTTCTAGGGCAGCCGGGCCCGCCTGCATGGCCTGCGGCACAGAGTGGGGAGAGACTGTCACCCTGTTCCCTCTTCTGATATCTCCTGGTTTCCTTGAGCAAGCTGGGTGGTAGAGGTGGCTTTTGTTCCTGTAGATATTAAAGATGAACATTTTTGTTTTGCTGTGGGGAGATTAAGTGGATTTTCTCCTGGGCAGTTGTTGAAGAGCTGAAGTGGTGGTTATTTAGGGTAGGGCTGCAGCAGTCTGGAGAAAGGCATGGAGAGGGATCCTTTCCCTGCTTAGAGCCACACGGCTCCTCCTGGGAAACACGAAGCCGTAACAGTGTTTGGCTAGGAGGAACAGTCAGCAGCCACAGGAAGTCCCAAACCCAGGTTGGTTGCCCTCCAAACACAATGGCTTTTTCTCCCCACCCCACCCCTAGAATTAGCAATGACATCTAGTCAGCCTTCCTTCTGGTGACTTTGATGAGGCCTCAATTGACCCTTTGATTCTCTCATGAATTCACTCCTTTGTTGCATTTACCAAGGCCTGTGTGCCAGCACTGTGCTAGATGTTTGGGGAAGAAGATGATCCTGTCTTGGTTCTCAGATCACAGGTCACAGGTCGGCAGGGGCCACACGGCCCTGTCCTGTGATCTGTATAAAGAATTGCCTGCTGAGACTGCAGATCAGGGAAGGCTCCAAGGAGGAAGTGACAACCGACAGCAAATTTTGAAATAACAGTATTCCCTGCCACCAAACTGTACCTGTGTCATGCTGGCATGGGTGATGGGAATTGAGACTATAAACCCATTTCAGATCCGGACCTCGGCTTCCCAGCTTGGCCAGTATCCTGGCAGGATGCCTCTGAGCCACTCCGACGCACCCCCCACCCCCCCCACCCCCGGCCTAGGGCTGAGAAAGCCCTCTGAAGAGCCATACCTGGGAGGAAGGGATAACAACAGGTGACTGGCAGCAACGCCACTGTCATTTCCAAACGTGCTTCAAAATTCTCCAGGGACCCGAAAGCTTTTTCCACGTTCCACAAACCCAGAGGGAGGTTTGAACTGAACACGTCCAGGTCAGCTCTTGCCTCTGCTGCCCCCTAGCTGGGTGAACTTGGACGGATGGCCTTCGGCAAATCACTCAGTGGTCAGTTCCTTCACCTGGAAAACGAGGCAATGACATGTGTCCCCCAGGTGGTCAGGATGGTCAAAGTCACTCTATTCCAGAGTGACGTGCATCCCTGCTCCCGAAATCGCAGTTTACCACGGAGCCCAGGCTAAGGGGACAGGGCAGGCGTGTGTGGGGCTGTGCCCATAGTGTCCAGCACTGAGTCTGGGACAGAACAGCTGCTACCCCCAGCCCCAAGGGTCAGATGGGGACCAACAAATAGGGTGTGTGTGTGTGTCTCTCCCTCCCATCTTCCCTCCTACCTCTCTCTGAGGTTGACGCACCGGCCCATCTTTTAAGGGCTCCAAAGTCCTCGGGGAATGTTAATTAATAACCTCGCCATCTTGGGCTGGAGCGCAAACAGCTCCTCGGTCTCCTTTTGGGCAGGAGCCCAGTGAGTCAGGGCAGGCGATGGAGGGGGGCGGGAGCTGGCTCCCAGGTGTGTCAGCCCTGGACGGGCCCTTTGTGGGAGAGCGGCCGTCTTCTGGGTGAAGGGGAGCTGTGTCAGAGTGAAGACCAGGGCTCCTATTTACGGGGGCATTCTGAGAATTTGTGTAGTCATGCCCAAGCATTTCCATATTTAATATGGAGCATCTGATTATAAATTACTTTAAAACTTCTCCTTTAGATCACAATTAAGGTCTTATTTAAAAATTATGTAGGTACAGGTTACATTCTCTATGAATTTTAGGTCAAAATGGTAAAGGTGAAATGACAAAATATTTGTTTAAAAGGGGGTGAGGTGCCTGCTAGGGTGGAGACCACACAGTAAATGGGGGTGTTGGCCGGCAACATTGCTAGCATCCCCTTTCCCATCAGGGGGCCTGTCGGGGTAAGGGTCAAACAGAAATCAGGGAAGCTTCTCGGTGCCAGCAGGACGGGAGAGGATGTTAGCCCTTCTGTCCAGGGGAAAGACCCCTGCCTGGGAGAGGCTGGGAGGGGCAGTCTGTGGGGGCAGGAACGTGTCAGATATAGAAACAACAAAACGGGGCTTCGCTAGCAAAATGTGTAGGGGTCCAGATTTTTGTACATGCTTCAGAAGCCAGGGCGCCATTGCCAACACTGAGAAATTCCACAGAACATGGTGGGTGGTTTGCTGGGGTTGCCTCTAGAGCTTTCACAGGGCTCAGGCAGTACCAGACCCATCTTTCTGGAGGGGCAGGGACGTGGTAAGCAAGCAGCAGTTCCTGTGGACTGTGGCCGGCTTCTCAGCTCCAAATTCTGGGGCCCTTTTTTAGACTGATGGGCTGAGGTCAGTCTAACCACAGCCAGGGCCTCTGCCCCTTCCCAGGATGACAGGAAGCTGGTGTCGTGTGTGGCCCTTTCCCAAGGCTGCACTTTGAATGGCTTCCACCTCCGAGGGATGTGGGGAGGGTTAAGGAATGCACACAGAGCACACAGCACACAACAAACGTCGGTTATGATTACTTGTGGGATTGTACTTCAAATATATTCAAACTTACGTGAAAGAAGTACCTGTGAAACATGATGTGACTGTCATGCGGCCTTTGTATCACCTCCTTCCGAGCCATTCTACCGCTGGGCATGAGATCTCTTAGTAGTCAGCTTTACTTTTAGCTAATTTGCCTGGTGAACCTGAAGAGATATATGTTAAGTCCCATCCGCCCGCCCGCCCTGCCATGGGTTCCGTCTGCATGAGCGTGGCAGCAAACTTAGACCGGTGGAGAATCTTGAATTGATCTAAGCCCTTTAGAAACCTGTTGGCGTCTTCCCATTACATTTGGGGGTAACAGAGACCCCAAAAGACACGGTCTAAAGGAGAGAATGCAGGCTGGGCTCCAGGGTTTGCTTGGTTTAGTGACTGTTTTGCTGCTCTTCCCTTCAGCTTTCCAAGAACCTGGCTTCATCTTTAGAGGAAACCCCATGGCCGGATTTCTAGCTGCTCATCCAGGAGAGACAGGCTGGTTCTTGTAGCTCTGACAAACACAGAAGCCTCAGCAATTTCTAACTCACACACTTACTCAAAGACCAGGTATTTTTAAAAGTTAATCACTTAATTAATTAATTAATATTTATTTATTTTATTTTTGGCTGTGTTGGGTCTTTGTTGCTGCATGCGGGCGAGGGGGGGGCTACTCTTTGTTGCGGTACGTGGGCTTCTCATTGCGGTGGCTTCTCTTGTTGCGGAGCATGGGCTCTAGGCACGCGGGGATCAGTAGTTGTGGCTCATGGGCTCTAGAGCGCAGGCTCAGGAGCTGTGGCACACGGGCTTTGTTGCTCCGCGACATGTGGGATCTTCCCGGACCAGGGCTTGAACCCGTGTCCCCTGCATTGGCAGGCGGATTCTTAACCACTGCGCCGCCAGGGAAGCCTAAGACGAGGTATCTTTTAGCAACAGCATGAACCAGGATCCATAAACGGTGAGTGAAAACATCATTAGAAACAACCAGGAAGCCTAAAATCCCAAACCCTATGGCTCTTGTTCACGATCCAGTGGTCTTAGTTTTTCACGAAATTCCAATGAACCTGGTTACCTGGTTTCCTAGGTCATGACAGCTGAAAAGCAGCACGTGAGTAGGTCAAACTAGCTTTTAATAAACAGTGGTAATGTGTGACCTAAGGAATTATAGAAAGCAATCTAGAATAATTTATCATGGAGGCAATGGAGTCAAGAAAGGAGTTCTAGACCAGCCCTCTGGTCTGCTTGGCTTCGGGTCCCTAACTCAGTACTGGCTTAATAAGCAGCAGGCCCTGTCACTCTCGGCTTCAACTCCCTTCTCCCTAAAATGGGTTATTGTGAAGATCAGGAAAATAATGGACAGCAATGCTTAAGTGCTGAATGAGCATGCATTAATGATGACTGGGGTGTGTGTACAAAAGTCATAAAGCGAGGGTTAAGCATATGCTCTGCTCTAAAAAAGCAGGCAGGTATATCAAACATTTTAGAGAGAATTTCATTTGGAAACACACTTAATGTGAACAATTACTAGGGAGATATATGATTAACACTTTTTTCCTTTTCCCTATGTCCCATAATGATGACATTTTACTTTCTTCCCTCCCTCTTTCCTTCCTTATCATCCTAGATGCCTGGCACATATGACAACTCAACACACATAAACTGAGTGAATTTGGGAAGTGACCTGGAAGGTTAAGTCCCCTGTAAAACAGTGTTTTTGGTCATGACTAGACCTGTACCCTCCATCTGGGGAAAACTCAGAGGAATAAACGGAGTTGTTTTGTTCTCTCACCTCACTCCCTCTCAGCAGTAGGAGACTCTGGAAAAGTGTAGCAACTCATTCAAAAGTTCCTATTTCTGTAAATTCAATAAAAACACAATTAAAATTTAGTAGGTGCTAAAACTTGGTTTTGAACTTTTATTAAAAAAATATATTTGCAAACATATAAAATTTAGGATGAAAAATGCTCATCTGAAAACAGGTAATAACTTAATATTTGCAAACATACACAGATGGTATAAAATCCATACCATTAAAAATGTTAATGATGCTGTATTGCGCTCATGGAACAAAAATCTTGCTGTAACCCCAGAGCTTCTCATGCTCACATTTCAGGGCGCTGAGACTCTGGTACACTGAAGGTCATGAGAGCCACATGGCCAAAGCAGGAATACAGAATAAAAAACCATTTAGAACACATACTGTTAAAAACACGTTTCTTAAGGAATCACACAGATAAAAGGGAAACACAATTTTGCATTTTCCCCATTCAAAGTGAACGATATTGCATCATAGCATTTCAAATGAAGATGTCAAATACAAAACTGAGTGAAACATTGCACACATCTCTCCTGCTGAATTTGCTGAAAAACAGGCTCCTTGAGGCCCCGGCCCACTCAGGGAAATGTTCTCAAGCACAGCTTTAAAAAGCTCAGTGTAAGTTGCTTTACTTGTTTCAGATCTTAACGTTTTAGACACCTGAAAACACAGGGCACTATTGGTTCCAGAAGGCCCTTTGAATACAACTGAAGAAAACCAAAGACAAGTAAGAAAGAAACACGTGCTCAGCAGCAAACGCGCAGCAAGAATGCAGGACACACGTCCGTGTGATTCCTCGTCTTCACTCACGTGGACTGAGCCCACTCGTGCCTGTGCTGCCTCTCATTCCTCTGTGTTTCATTTTGCCCAGAGTTACAGTATGATGGCTAATTTTGTTTTTTAAGCAGTTAGGCACCTTCAATTTCATGTTGCATTGTTAGTAATACAATGGCAGTTATGGCCTCTACTACCAAAATGAGAAAATTTCAAACTACATTCTTTGGGGAGGAGAGTAATAAAGCTGCGTGGTTTAAAAATATTTACCTAGTAGAAGATTTGATGGGGTTTAAAATTTTTACAAGAAAACATGGGTGGAAAAAGAACAATTCTTGACATGCAAAATCGGGTCATATTCTAAACTTAGCCTGTGCATCCTCCGGCAGAGAAGGACCCAGGTCAACTTGGGTTCTTAACAAAACCCCACTCCCAAAAGCCTTCCAAAGTAAGCCATGGACACTCACATTCACATGCAGACGGCATGAATGCTTCTGAAACTGACAGTCACTTGAAAACCTAGGATTCAAAGTCACACCTTACAAACCTCGGGAGAGATGCACAATGAGGAGGAGCTTCTTCCTTAAAGGAAAGGAGCAAGGCTGTTTGGGAGGTGGGAATCCATTCAAAGACACCACATCAACTACAACCAAAGAAGGTAGTGCCACCCACCCAGGTGAGGGGGGGCGCATACAGACAGTCACGGTGACCTAAATGCAGGTCACCTGAAGTTGCAAACCTAGCAAGAAGCATCTCTGTTTTGGTGTCCATTTTGATTCACCTAAGGTTTAAAACTAAGATTCCAGTAAAGTCACTGCAGCAATGTAAACATGCAACCTAAACTAGCATGAGGTTCTGGACAGAAGCCTGAATGAGGAATAAGGCAACTGAACTGCGACTTTCGGGCCAGGGTCATCCAACTGCAACTGTTCAGGCCTGGCCTGACTTCTCTAGGGACTCATTCTGGCCTGAACTTCCTAGTCATCATGACGGGGGACTTCTGGCTTCTGAATTTTCAAAATGCTTTGAATACATAAATCTGGGAGTTGAAACAGGTTTACCCTTTTCAAGTCTCCATGACTTGGGCACTTAAAAATTTACTTTCACACTAAGGAAACCTTATCACAGATTCTCTTTACTGTCTGTCATATTCATTCCTTGGATTAAAGGGTGAAAATTAACAGATCTGATTAAAGACCCTCTTCAGGATATTCTCTCAACTCTCTTGTAATATTGTCCATACTCAAATCATCATTTCAATTCAAATGTCTATCATAACAAGAATCCCTCGATTCTTCCACTTACCAAAGCCCACTGAGACTACACCTGGGATGCGAGCAAACCTACCAGGGCAACTGTTTTCTGAGAACAGTCACGTGGCTCCCTGGACACCATCTCCTGGTGTCAGCAACACTTCACGTCTTACTGTAACCTTCTCTTTCCCAGGTGACACGCAAGCAATTCATTTTTGGTTGCTGAATTTACACACTACCTTTGAAAACAAACTATTCCTAATGGAGTATGAGAACTTAAAAGCTTCCCTGGCTTCTGCGCAATTCACAAATAACTAGGTAAATGCAATAGAAGACACTAAATTGGGAAGCAGAAAAGTTGCCCAGGAAGCGTGTTTAGATTAACAAAAGCCAATCAAGGTATTCTTTATGCTAAAAAACTAAGAGCAAACTAAAACAAGTATGTAATTCACAAGTAATTTTCTAAAATCTCAGCTAGAAAAAAAAAAATCTGTGGACTTATGATTGAGTTACCATTAAAGCTTAAATGATTGTTCCCGAGGAACCATTACATCTGTCAGCATTATTCACAGCTAATCCTTATGCTAGCTGGTTGAGCCAATTGGGTTTTACCCCATCATTAAATAGTGCTCAGAAAAGTAAGCAGTGCATCTTAATTGGTTAAATACTACAAAATGACCTGTATCATAGAAACGAAGACATTTTCATTCAAAGAATATCTTAAAATTACTATTGCTGAAATAAATCAAAATCTACATTAAAATATTACTAATCACCATTACATGCCATAAAAGAATAAATATAAATCATGGCAGATCAATAGCAGCATAACAAAGCATCTTTACATATTTTCACACTTCGGGCTGCAAAAGTACTCACAGCCTAGGAATACATTGGTAAAGTTCTGAATTTCACACTTTGTTTTTAACTCCATATTCTATAATAAAGTAAGGGCAGTGTGAATAACAGCTCCCTTTTCTGCATAGCTTTAAAACTATTCTCAGTAGACTTGAGGAATGGAACCAGAATGGCTTTGTCAGATTGGTCCACTGGTCCTTTTGTCAAAGTGTTAAGGAAAACAATTAACAATGACTTCTCACTGTGTTTAGACAGAAAAGGAAAATAAGGCTATGATTCACACACAAATGTAACATTTTCAAAACCACTGGAGAGTAACTTAAAGTGAAGATTTCTGATAGAATTCGGGCCTTACCAGTCCCAGCCTTTATTTCAAAGATGTGCCACGCCTGCTCCCATACCATGACAGGGCCTGCAGGGCCTGATTCCAATGTATCCCCACACTGGGAGCCTGCCACATGGCAGCACTGGGGACACTTAAAAACAAAACACAATTAAGAAATTTCAGAACTTTTAAGGCCCAAGTGAGGCATTCATATAAAACATACTTCACTTGAACAAATCAGTCCTAATTTGCCAGCTTAAACTCTGACCCTTAAAACACGAAGCTACTTTGCACAGAGCTGACTTCTGCTCTGTTCTGAACTTGACTACCAGCCCAATGCTCAAGTTTTCAGGGGGGAGTGGAGGGGAGAGGGGTGCAGACTGGGCTGAACTCTGACTGCTGCAAGGCTGGTGACCCCTTTTCCCTAAGACCTTGAACGTGAAAGTGAGTTGAAAATCAGATTCCTTATTTCACAAACTTGCTTAGATCTGATGAAAACACCCACACAACTCAACACAATGGTCTTTTTTTTTTTTTTTTTTTTTTTTTTTTGTCAAAACAAAGGTCTGCTGGTGATGCTTCACAGTGAAACCTCCATTATCACTGGGAACGTCACTTGGAAAACATTCTTAAGGAATGAGTCTCTTTCTCATAGGCTCAATTTCAGGATTCTCAAAACTCAATGTTCTGTTTAGAAGTTTCCATGATGAGGCCTATTGTTTCTGAGGTCGCCATTCTGCCTTTGGATCGACTCTGCTCCAGTCATAGGTTGTGGCTGTCTTTGTTCTTGGTCAGAACCTGCAAGTAGACTTCATGAAGCGTACTAAGGAAGCTGGAATCATTCTGGAAGAGATGGTAATGTCACATTTACCTCACTAGAGCTTACTTTCTTGATAACCGCTTAGGAAGAAGCTGTATACATGATCTGTATAACTAATTACCCAAAGAATCCCACCACCCAGAGATAACCATTAATATTTTGGAATTCACTCAGATATTCTTCCACCGGGAGCATATGCCCAAGAAGAGAGAAACACTGGTTCTGGCTAGTCGTGAATTTTCTTTATGAGCTGATTTTCTAAGAAGTCATACAATTTTTTTATTTTTAAAGAATGAAATTCAAAGATGAAATTGATGCCCTACATACCTTAATTAGATGTATTAATGTATCCTGGAGCTGAGACTTGCTGAGGATAATGGAAGGCTTTCTTTGATTTTCTGATGTTCCAACAGTGAGAGGAGAAGGGGAGCTTGCTTTCCTCTCAAGGTCTGAGGACCTTGTAACTGTCTGCTGGAAAACACTTGGGGACAGCAGGACTGAGGACACTGCCGAAGTTGTTGCAGGAACCAGTGGGGGGCCTGCCACCTGCAGGGGAACAATGGTCATTTTGCACCGTCAGCAGCCACGTTGATTAGTGGACGCCTGATAACAAGCATAAGCAGCAGGAGACTGGAGCCCAGAGTCCAGTGCTAACTGTTTGGGGTTCAGATAAACATTCAGGAGCAGCATCTGGGCATTTTACATCTGGTTAGGAAGCTTGTTAGCTGAAGGATAAAGAGTCCATTTATATGATAAGGATGCTCTAGAGTTGTTATGAGAAGCCAGGCCCGATCATCACAGAAGGGGGACCTGATAAATAACAGCAGGGTATGTACAGTAAGAATAGTCCTGTGATAAATCAAACATGTAAAGTTTTTCCATGAGGGGCACAGAAATGACTGGAAGAGGGCGTGAATGAACTTCCTGAGGTGATGGAAATGTTACATACCTTGGCTGGGTCATTACCCAAGGGATATACGTATGTTAAAACTCAATTAAAAAATCTGCATTTTATTATATGTAAGTTTTATTTCAATAAAAAGAGAATTTAAAAAAACCCAGTTATATGAAGCATTAGTTTCTTTCTTTTTAAAAATATTTATTTATTTGGCTGTACTGGGTCTTAGTTGGGGCATGCGGGATCTTTTAGTTGTGGCACGTGGGATCTAGTTTCCTGACCAGGGATCAAACCTGGGCCCCCCTGCATTGGGAGTGCGGAGTCTTAGCCACTGGACCACCAGGGAAACCCTGAGCCTTAGTTTCTTTGGTGGTGTTCAACGTATTTATTGTATCATTACAGGTATCAAAGATAAATATATATATTTTTTGTGGTACGCGGGCCCCTCACTGTTGTGGCCTCTCCCGTTGCGGAGCACAGGCTCCGGACGCGCAGGCTCAGCGGCCATGGCTCACGGGCCCAGCCGCTCCGCGGCATGTGGGATCTTCCCGGACTGGGGCACAAACCTGTGTCCCCTGCATCACAGCAGGCGGACTCTCAACCACTGCGCCACCAGGGAAGCCCCCAAAGATACATTTTAAAAACATAAATCTAATATCTATCTCCTTTCATTTAGATGTACTTCTGGGCTAATAACGGCTAACCATCAGAATACACAAAAGAGTAATAATTAGTATTTTAAATAACTCTCACATTTTGATACAATCAACAGAGAGCTATATATTTTTTTCCTCCTATCTGTCACCCTCCTCATTTACAAATAGCCAAGAGCTAGCCATAGTTTTGAGAATGTGGTTTCTGGGTTCTGAGCCATTTGGTTTGTTTTTTTGGTGCAACACCAGGCTGAGAGCTCCCGCCGATCACCACGCAGCGGACAAGCTACAGAAAAGACCCGTTAACAAGACCAGTCAGAAGCTGGCTATACTTTAAATTCTGAGACTTGAGGAGCGGTGTAAAGGCTCAAAGGCAAAAGGAATGTAAAAGTTTAAGAACTGAAAAAAGTAAGTGTGCATGTCAAGGCTGGTAGGTAATGGAGGATGAGGGCAACTTTTAAAAAATGAGGCAGGGGAGACACAGCAAGACCCAGAGCACACAGCCCTGGGAGGCTTTGTCGTCAGAGCAACGGGAAGCCAATGAGAGCATCGTAGTGATGCTGCCCTCTGTTTACTGAGACACCACAGCTCTTCCAGGGCAAAGACAATCTCCTACTCATAGGGACCAGGCTGACTTGCTCTCAGCAGTCGCCCATTCACAAACACTGAGTGACTGCCCCTGCTGTGGCCCACCTGCCCTCCCATACACACAGTCAGGGAAGACATCACTGCAGACAGATGCCTTGAGGCCTACAAAGGCCACAGCAATGAACTCTGCCTGGGGGAGCAGGAGGGGGCGTCTAAGATGGGCCTAGGCTTGAAAGCCAAAACTTTTCACTCAAGTGACAATGTTTTACTTCACACTCAGCAGAAGAACTTAAACATACTGTGCTCTTCAGAAAAAGGGAATCCTTACCGGGATGGCACTGGATAACATCATAGGCTGGGCAAAAACTTCAGGATCCTGGTTTTGCTGCATAGACTGCAACGTTTAAAAAGAAAAGATGAACAGATGTAGCAAGTTTCAATTAAGATTTCTTAGTTACTGTGGAAAAATCTAGGTTAGCAGCAGTAAGGAATAGTTCAGACATGATCTGGTTCCTAGACTCCTGAGGGGAGAGGCTGACCAGAACTTGTGACAATGCAGAATGAGAGCTCTGGGACAGTACCCGACCCCCTTCAGTTCCACCCAAGAACAGGGGTGCGTGCAAAGCCTTGAAAGTGTCTCTAAGGAAAAAGCTGAAACCTGTGTCTCTTATAAGAGCTGGGACAGCCCAAGCCTATTTTTGCTGTTGAGGCTGTAGAGATGCAAGATCCTGGCAGTGTGATACCTCCTGATAAGGTGATTTAAACTTTGGACAGGTGGCACTAAATAGTCTTCATACAGAGTCACAATTCCACATGTTAAATTTTATCCCCATTCCAGTGCAGAGCAAATACATTGGAACTCAATAAAGCCCAAGGTCCTAAAATTCAATACTGCCACATAAATGAAAATGTACATGTTTGTAAGCTTCCTTTGCAAGGAGGCATGCTGGAGAGCAGGGTGCCATCCCAGAAGGCAAAATCTGGAGCGGGTAGCATCCCCAACCACTGCTGGTTGTACTTCCAGAACAACAGGAACAGTGGCGGCAGACACACTGCAGGGGTGTGATACCTTACTGTTAAACAGAACATTTTCTCTCCTCCTTATACTGCAGACAGAAACGGCAAAAAATGACAATTTAATGATGTAACCGGGACACTAGGTTTCCTCTTTTTCTGTACAGAATTTCAATGGAATGGAAAAAATACTCCATTAACTAAGAAATAATATTCAATTATTATGATGGGCTCTTCTATATAATATTATTTGGTAAAATGTTAAGAGTTGGGGATTATAATTATTAAAGGGCATGAGACTAAAACCCTGAAAGGTTCTACTCCCTTTCAGTTCTCTGATCTTGCACAAGTCACTTCCAACTCTGACCTGACTTCCTCACTTGTAAACTCACCGACCTTATAAATTGAGGGACAAGCCTCTTCTTCACCCCCACACCCACTTCACCACTAAGTCCCACTGACCCTACTTCTTAACAAATCCACGGGTCCACACTCCCCAGTGCAGGCCCCCACCAGCTCAAGCCTGGGTGACTGCCCCAGCCTCCTTCCTGATGGGTCATTCTACTGCCATCTTCTCCTTTCCCGGCATGCCACCCTTGGCTCAAAGCACTTAAAAGACTCCCCAGGGCCCTTAGAACAAACCTCTAACTCCTTGACACAATTTACAAAGTTTTGCTCATCAACAAATACCTGCTCCCCTACATTTCTTTCCATGTAGATCCAGCCACAGTGCAAGTTCAGCAAATGCCCTCTCATGTCCAGGCCTCTGTATGTGCTATTTTCCTTGCTTCCACATACTCTTCCTACCTCTAGAATAGGTCTGGCTAACTTCTACTGAGTCTTCAGATCTCAGCTGAACATCAGTTTCCTGAGGAAGCTTTATTTGACCCCAGACCTCCAAATCTGGGATGGTCTGATGGCAGCCCTAACGCTCCTGGCACAAGGCAGGCACTCAGTGAGAGTACTGAGGGAGCCAGGGATGGAACAAAGATTGGGATAATCTGGATCTGTGGTCCCAAGTCAAATAAGAACTTCTGGAACTGTTAGGCAAAAATAAACAAAAAACCCTAAAATGTACACCCGGGAAGGAAAATACAAATACTGTTTCTTAGCTTTTATCAGTTGAAATAACTTTGGGAAGTGAATTGAGTTACAACACCAGTTACCAATGGTCTGGCTGATCACTGCAGGGCTTCTCTCTCCTTTCTTCTAGCTCCTGACACACTCAACAGCTGTCTCTTTAAACAACTGTCTCCTGTCAATTAAAATCCAGGTCTTTGCAGTTTCATCCCACCCAGTTACAGCCACCCACCCTCCTGCCAGTACCTGAAGGGGAGCAAGCACCATGTTGCTCAGGGAGGCTGAGGCTCTCGCTGCTGCTGTCTTCGTGGGAGGCTCTATGAAGCTCTCAGGCGTGGCCAGCTGGCCAGCTGCTGCAGAAAAGCTGGGTGCCACTGCACCTTTCCCAAGTGACTGTGTCTGTATTTGGTCATGCTGTGGGGTCAACCTGAGTTTCTGGAGAAGATCAACGCTTGGGAGGGATGTACCGGCTGTGTTTGTCACACTCAGCGGGGCCCTGAATGGGCTCTGGCTGGCAGTCAGACTGGTGTGGCTCAGCTCAGGGACTGGCTGACTCAGAAGTGGAGACCTCTGTCTAGGTGTGGTCTTCACTGCTTGCATCATGGTGGTGTTTCGGGGTAGGCTTGGGGGAGCCTGTCCAGTAGAAGCTTCTGCTGGTAGAGTAGGACTAAGCACAGGGTGCAACGGGATCGTATAGCTTGGGGCCTGCTTTTCGCTGGACTGTGTGATGGAGGCAGGAGTGATTAGCACCGGGGTGGTGACTTCAGGCTGGACTGAGTGGTGGGCAGCAGGATGGACACCCAGGTTTTCCGACTGAGGGGCCCCTCCTGGCTCAAAGGAAAATGGTAGGAACGAGCTGGGCTCTTTCTGGGAGGCATCTCCTGGCAGCTTCTCCACTTCTTCTGAATCCAGACCAAAAACTGTTGGCTGTTCCTTTGGCAAAGAGGTTCCAAATAATTCTTCCACTGTCAGATGTTTGTGTCCAGACGGAGCAGACTGAAAAACAAATCAAACCACCCAATGAAAGAAATCTCTTGCAAACCAGCGCATCTAAACTTCCTTTCCATCAACCAAAACAGTTTGCAGAAGCAAGGTTGGGTGGAGTCTGAAAATAGGAAATGGAACAAACTGAAGATGTTCTCAGGATTAAGGCCTAGGTACATCTATCTGGTCTCCCCAAGGTGGTGGACAGAAATCTGCATTAATAGTAAAATTCCAATTTTCCGGACTCTTAGGTGGTAGCTTAGAATTCACCTTTTTTTTGTTGGCAAACAGATATAAGGTGAAGGGGCAATTACTTTACTTCAAAGTTAATTGTGCCTAATTGCCCTATGTCAGTCACACATGGTAGGGAAATTACACTCAAGAGGACAGAGGGACCAAATGCTGATCAAGCAATCATACCTTTATTTTCATGACTTTTGACTAAAAGGTAGGCACTGCACCTTGAGGACTAGGCCTCAAATACCAGAAAATAAAATTAACTATTAAAGAAAATTAAAGTATAGCTGATACAACATTATATTAGTTACAGGTGTACAACATAGTGATTCAATATTTTTATAGATTGTACTTCATTTAAAGTTATTATAAAATATTGGTTATGTCCTCTGTGCTGTACAATATATCCTTATATCTTATTTATTTTATACATAGTAGTTGGTACCTCTTAATCCCCTACCGCGATCTTGCCCCTCCCAATTTAATCATTTTTTAAATAGCTAGCCATTCCTCCTTCCTACTCCCGAATCACAGAATCCTTAAGAAAAAGCGAAGCATTTAAGCCTGAACACGTTACATTTACATATAGTCTAGTGATCTGGTTTACTGACGCCACTGCAACGACTCAAAGGAGAAATATTCGTGCCTCCCACTTGTGAGCTTTCCTGCCCCTTCCCTTCAAGGACTATTGCTGAATTCATTTAACCTTTATTTGCTGAGTATGCACGGGGTGGCAGGTCCTGCTCTGACCTGGGCCCAAAGGACATACCAGGAAGTAATGACAAAGAGTCCTACCCTAACAGAGCTTACATTCTCATGGGAGACAAAGTACTCTGAGAACACAAGCAGCCTCAACTTACGGTTTTATCCCTAAAGTGTATGGACTTCTTAGTTGTTTACATATATGTTTACATGAAAAAAAAATTCACTTTCAGGGCCCCAGAAAGTCTATAAAGGCCTTAAAGTACACTGCATCTGAAATACAATGATGATAACACTATGGTATGATCCCATTTCTATAGGAAAACAAGCTCAGTTTTCCCCCAATGTTTGCTGCGTCCATTTGACAAATAATTAATGGTGTTAACCAGGTGCCAGGGGCATTGGGCTGTGAAGGGTGGGGAGAAGAAGAGAGAGGGAGCTTCTGGGCAGCAGGCTCTTAAGGGAAGGGGGTTAGGGATCCCCTCTGTTGAGAGACAACAGGGAAGGGAGGACTGAGGATGCAGGGGAGCTTACACATAAGGGACAGAAAAAGTTTCGGGGTCGCCGCTGTGCACTTTCTCCCTGGTGTCAGGGCAGAAGCACCTGCTGGGTGAGAGAGAGGTGGCCGGGAGAGCGTAGGTGGTGCGGAATAGCTGTTGTGGAGGAAGAGGCAGAGCCTCCTCAAGTTGTAAAAAAATCACAACTTCGTACCAAACCATTCATTATATCTTAGAAAATAGTCAATGAAGAGAATTCTATTAATATTAAAGCTAACATAATGTATCTTGGCAAGTTAATGTGACGAGAGGCTTTGTTTAGGTGAAGGAACTCTCACGTGGCACATTCAGGCCCCCGCTAACAATGCTGTAGCGAGACTAGTAAGACTGTCTTGTCACAACACTTTCTAGCACTTCAAGGGATTTTCCAGATTCACAGTCTCACTCCAAATACTAGGCAGCACTAACACCTCATCATAAACTGTGGATGTGAAGAACTGCAAAAGACTTTATATGGTTTAATATCCTTACATTTTTACTTCTGGAAAACTGCAGAGCTTAGGGTCTGAAATAACAAGTACCTAGGTTCAAGTCCCAGCTGTTAACTCGTAAAATTACAGCATTTCTATGTAGTGCGCTCATTTGAAAACTGAGGGCAACTGTGGCTAATTGCCTCACAGAGCTGTTGTAAAAATTAAGTTCTCGATATAATGTCTGGTGCCCAACAAGCATTCAATAATTGGGAGTTGGCTATTATCATCATTATATGAACCCAGATACAGTCTTTTTTTTTTTTTGCTGCAAAAAGCTTTATTGTTTCCATTTGGTCCAAGGCTTGGGAGATGGGTCCAGGGTGGTTAAAAAGCTGCCTAGTGGCTGCAGAGAGGGGCTTCAGGCAGAAGCCCTGACACCAGAGGGGCTCCTCAGAGGCCGCTGGGCTCTGGAGGCTCTTAATCATGCTTGAGGGTGAGACTTTCGAAGAGATACTCGCCCAGCCCAGCCTGGGGACCAAACAGCTTGCGGAGGTTGGTCAGGCGGTGACTCATCTTCTTCATGAGTTTCACCTCCTTATCTAGGAAGTGGCTCTCCAGGAAGTCACAGAGGTGGAGGTCTGGGCGGGCAGAACCCAGGGCATGCAGATCCAAAAGGCCTGGTTCAGGTTCTCCTCCACGAGAATGGCAGCTTCCAAAGTGTCCTGGGTTTGTAGCCCACTCATCTTGAGATGGCTTCTGCATGTCCTCGAAGAGGGCACGGCTGCCACACTGGTTTTGCATTTTCAAGAGACGCTGGGCGCCCTTGCACTTCTTCCCCACCAATTCACAGAAAAAGTGGCCCATGTCCTCCAGAGCCACGTTGTCGTGGTTGAAATAGAAGCCCAGAGAGGAGGTAGGTGTAGGAAGCCCGCAGATGCATGCTGACCAGGCAGCTGATGGCAGCCTCCACTTTGGTGGAATAATTCTGACGAATCTGGGAGCTCAGGGTTGATCGGTAATGAGGAGTTATGCTCAAAAAATGGTGTTAGCTGGTCCTGGTGGCCAAGGATAGCTGAGTGGCTGATTCTGAAGGTTGAGACTGGAAAAAAGGTTGGAGGGTGGTCGGAGGCTGGAGCAAGAGGCGTCCCTGGGTCTCTTCCGTCCAAACACTGTTGAAGCAAGAGACAGATCTGCGGGACTGGTGAGCACACTGCCCCACATATACTCTTTAACAGCAATTATGATAAATCTGTGTGTGGATATGTTTTAAAGAATATCAAATAATATGTGGGGATATTAAAAATCTATTAAATCCTTTTAGAATATCATCCCCTATAATGCAAAATAATAACAAAACCACTTGATGGGATACGGAGGCTGTGCTATTATAAATCACCCCATTGTTCCCTGAGGCAAGGAGTCATTAAAGACACAGCTGTTTGTTTAGAATTCACTGGTAACGTTTCAAATCCATTCAAAGTAATCTGAAATAGACAATGAATTCTGATATGGGACAGATGTCTCTTTCTCTCTGTCCAGGCCACATAACTGTAGTAGAATGCACAGGTTCCAACCCCAGGCTGAACACTGTGATCTACTCACTTTTGGATCCCTGGCATCATAAATGTCTGCTGATGAGCAGAGAGACAATTCCTTCCCCCTTCCCATTTCTAAAAGTTATGGTAAAATATACATAACAAAAGTTACCAATTTAACCATATTTAACCATATTTATACCTAAGTGTAAAATTCAGTGGCATTCAGAATATTCACAATGCTGTCGATTTACACAAGTTTTTCATCAACCCTAATAGAAACTCTGTACCCATTAAACAACTCCCTATCTTCTCTCCCGGTCACCCCCAATGCCCCACCCACAGACCCTGGTAATCTCTATTCTACTTTCTGTATCTATAAATTTGCCTACTCTACCTACCTTGTTTAGGTGTAATCATACAATATTTGTCATTTTGTGACTGACTTAATTTCACCTAGCATGTTTTCAAGGTTCATCCATGTTGTAGCAGGTATCAGAATTTCATTCCTTTTTATTTTTTATTTTTTTTATTATTTTTTTGGCTGCGCCTCGTGGCTTGCGGGATCTTAGTTCCCTAACCAGCGATCAAACCTGTGCCCTCTGCACTGGAAGCGCAGAATCCTAACCACTGGACCACCAGGGTATTCCCAGAATGTCATTCCTTTTAAAGGCTGAATAACACTCCATTGTATGTATATACCACATTTTGTTTATCCATTCATCTGATGATTGACAATTTGTTTCCACCTCTTGGCTGTTATGAATAATGCTTCATAGAACATTAGTGTAAAAGTGTCTGTTTTAGTCCTTGTTTTCAATTCTGAGGAACAGAACTGCTGCATCATATGGCAATTCCACATTTTAACTTTTTGAGGAACCGCCAAACTGTTCTCCAGGGCTGCTGTACCATTTTACATTACCATAACTCTTGTTGGCCTTTTGTGTATGTTATTTGGAGAAGTTTCTATTCAGCCCTTTGCCCGTTTAAAAAATTGATTTATTTATTTACTATTTTTTGGCTGCACCATGCAGCATGCAGGATCTTAGTTCCCAGACCAGGGACTGAACCCATGCCCACTGCAGTGGAAGCTCGGAGTCTTAACCACTGGACTGCCAGGGAAGTTACCCCTTTGCCCATTTTTGAGTTGGGTTAATTCCTTTTTTACACATCATGTTTAGAACAAAATGGTGAAGACTGCTTGGCAAAAGAAGTGCTGGAAAACTACACTAATTCTTATTCATTAATGCAAATTATGTAGTTTTTTTTTTGCCACGCCACACGGCATGCAGGATTTTAGTACCCCAACCAGGGATTGAACCTGTGCCCCCTGCAGTGGAAGTGCGGAGTCCTGACCGCTGGACTGCCAGGGAATTCCCAATTACGTAGATCTTAACCACCATATTTTTTTATATATATGTGTATATATATATATATATAAACACGCACAAACCAACATTTAGACATACCTACTTTAAAAAACACAGACCACATTGGGACTATCTTGCAGAAACTTAAGAGTCTTTTCCAGGGAAGAATACTATTTTATGTTATAATGAAAGGAGCAATCCAACAATAGGACATGGAGACGCCTCACCATGAAATACACCTTAGGCTTCGTAAATGACACGATCCAGGTAGCAATTTTTATCTATCTAGTGGAACACAAATCAACTTTTGAACAACTAACATTACCCACATTTACATGTGAAATGTTTCTACACTTACACTTAAAAACTGGTATCTCTAGGGACTTTCCTGGTGGTCCAGTGGTTAAGAACCTGCCTTCCGATGCAGAGGACATGGGTTTGATCCCTGGTCAGGGAACTAAGATGCCACATGCTGCAGGGCAACTTAGCCCGCGGGCCGCAACTGAGTCTGCACGCCGCAAGGAAAGATGCCGCATGCCACAGCTAAGACCCGACAGAGCCAAATAAATAAATAAATATTAAAAAAAATAAATTACCTTCCAAGATGATTAGAATGGTGAATGTCTTATGGGGTTTGATGATAATGTTTATTTCAGTATAGAAAAACAGGGCTTACTTTGAAGTATAAATATTTACTGTATAAATATTTACTAATAAATATTAATAAATATTTACTGAATTAATACATACATCTAAGACTGTTGAAAAAAACTGGGATTTTTTTTAAAAGTCTCTCTAAATCCTCCATTAAAAAAATATATACATATTTATTTATTTTCTTTCTTTCTTTCTTTTGGCTGCGTTAGGTCTTAGTTGCTGCACACAGAATCTTTGTTGAGGCATGCGAGATCTTTCGTTGCAGCACGTGGGCTTCCCTCTAGTTGTGGTGTGCAGGCTTCAGAGTGTGTGGGCTCTGTAGTTGTGGCGCGAGGGCGGGCTCTAGCGTTGAGGCACGAGAGCTTGGTGGTTGTGGCACACGGGCTTGGTTGCCCCACAAATCTTAGTTGGAATCTTAGTTCCCTGACCAGGGATCGAACCTAAGTCCCCTGCCTTGGAAAGTGGATTCTTTACCACTGGACCACCAGGGAAGTCCCCCAAACTGGTATTTCTAATGGTATGAAATCTACTTCATATTAAAAAATGGGACTTCCCCGGTGGTCCAGTGGGTAAGACTCTACACTCCCAATGCAGAGTGCCCGGGTCTGATCCCTGGTCGGGGAACTAAATCCTGCATGCATGCTGCAACTAAGAGTTCGAACACCGCAACAAAGGAGTCTGCATGCTGCAACTAAAAGATCCCGCATGCCTCAATGAAGATCCTTCGTGCCGCAATTAAGACCTGGCACAGCCTAAATAAATATAAATAAGTAAATAAATAATGAAACCATATGGTAGAATGCTGAACTCTGACGGCAAAAGCAGCAGAAAGTTTCCAATTTCTCCATGCTGCCTCCCTGCAGCTTCTGCCAGGCCAGAGACAGATTCTCACATTTTCTCTGGAATAGGGTGTGTGGTAAAGCTTTAGGGTTTCAGAGGTATCTCACATGAGGCAGAATAAATGAGGTTACGAGGGCAATAAGAGCTATCATAGACAGAACGCTCATTACACATGAGGCCCTGTGCTACACACTTTACACGCATTACTCTATTAATCGCTGAGGGCAGTACTATTATTATTGCCATTTTATAGATGATGACCAAGTACAACAACAGAACCAGACTCCAACCTAGTTCTAACAAGACAGTCCATATTCTTAACCATTATGCCACCATCCTGAGATGTCCATCAAGTAGATGATAGGTTACCTACTCAACTGAATGGTGATATGATCCTCTGGGGAACAGAGGTGCAGCTAAGACTTGAATAAATAAGAGGTGGATACAAGTCAAAAGGTACCAACTTTTGGAAATATGTAACTGGCTGAATCAGTCGCAAGAGGCTGAGTAGGCAGAGCATGCGTCTCCACACAAACTCCCCAAAGCTTTATAGTCTCTGAGTTGTACAGGACCCTCTCTATGCTTCTCTGCCTCTGACAAGAAAAACTGGCTGCATTCCTCTAGTAGCTGGGCTTATTTATTCATGGATTCATCTTCCATCATCCATAGAAAAGGTGAAATTTTATTCTTTACTCATCTTTAAAGACTGGATTCTGAGTTCTGTAATGCCTCACTTAAATCAAGTTTTAGTCTGACCATGCCCCTGGGAAATGGAATTCAATGAGTGACACCATGTATGATACTCAAAAAAAATTCTAATAAACTGTATCAGGGGACTTCCCTGGTGGTCCAGTGGCTAAGACTCCGAGCTCCCTATGCAGGGCGCCCGGGTTCGATCCCTGGTCAGGGAACTAGATGCTACATGCCGCAACTAAACATCCCGCTTGCCACAACTAAACGATCACACGGGCTGCAACGAAGATCCTGCATGCTGCAGTGAAGATCCCGCGTGCCACAATGAAGACCCGGCACAGCCAAATAAATAAATAAATATTTAAAAACCCCTAAGAAACAAAACAACAACAAAACTGTATCAGGTTTTCCATTGTTCCTTCCTCACCCCATAGCTCTTGCTATTTAGAGAACTTCATATTTCTGTTTGGATTTATTGTGTCCATGTCAGATTTCCTACCTGATAGTGCCCTGAGCACACTAGAAGATACGATTATTGTTAACCACAGGAACCAAAAAAACAATACAAAACAAACTAGAGAAATAGTCCCAAGGGAATTTTAATAAGTAAATTATGAAACTGAAATAAAATATAATACTAGTAAGGCTTGAAAGCATTACTTGCTCCTCAGCACTAGATGGCAGTGTTACTAAACCAACATACAATCTGCATGCAGGGCCGATTATGGATTTTAGCTAATTTTAGACATGGCTCTGACAATATCCACATCTCAATATTTTACAAAATGCTGTCACTTTGGCTATAAAATGGAGTTTCTGGGGGTCCATTTCTTCATTTGGATCTCACAGTAAGTCTGTGAGTTAGGCACTGCCAAGAATCCTTAATCCCATGATTCAGAAGGAAAGGGGAAGTGACTGGCCCACTGGCTGATAAACCAGACCAGAAGGAATCTGCTCCTTCCCTTGCTGCCTCTCTTAACATATATTTTTTAAAAATTAAGTTTTATATAGCACTGCTTTTTTCTTTGATTTTTTAAAAACACAGCATTGCTTCTAATATATGTTTGACCTTTAGGATCCTCAGTCCAAATACAGTAAAAATGGAGCAAAGGAATGTGGTATACAAAATGGGTTTAAATTAATTACCATCTACATACCTAAAAACTTTATAGATACATTGCTGATGGGAATGTAAAATGGTACAGCCTCTCTGGAAAACAGTATGGCAGGGCAGTTTCCTATTAAACTAAAACATGCAATTACCAAATTACCCAACATTTGCACTCTTGGGCATTTATCCCAGAGTAAAGGGAATTTATGTACAAAAACCTATATACAAATGTTCATGGAAACTTTATTCATAATAGTCCCAAACTGAAAACAACTCAGATGTCCTTTAACAGGTTAATGGTTAAAAATGTTAATTCCACTCAGCAATGACAGGGAACTACTGATATACATAACAATTTCAATGAATCTCCAGGAGTTATGCTGAGTGAAGAAACATAATCCCCAAAGGTTATATATTATATGATTCCATTTATAAAAAATTCTTGAAATGACAACATTACAGACCTGGAGACAGATTAGTCACTGCCAGGGGTTAGGAATGCCAGAAGAAGGCTGGGAGGGTGTGACATATAAGTTTGTGCAATAACATAAGGGCAACACAGAGGATTCTTGTGGTGATGGAAGTCTTCTGTATCTTGACTGTGGTGGAAGACATACAAAGCTCTACATGAGATAAAATTGCATAGAACTCAATAAACACATGCACATACACACAAATGAATATGAATAAAACTGAGGAAATGTGAACAAGATGGGTATATTGTATCAATATTCTGGTTGTGATATTGTACTGTATTTTACAACCTGTTATCAATGGAGTAAATGGATAAAGGGGACATGGATCTTTGTGTATTATTTCTTACAACTGCATATTAATCTATAATTATCTCAAAATAAAAAGTTTAATTAAAAAACTATGGTTTTCTGGGACTTCCCTGGTGGTCCAGTGGTTAAGACTCTGTGTTCCCAATGCAGGGGGCCGAGGTTTGATCCCTGGTCAGGGAAGATCCCACATGCCATGGAGCAACAAAGCCCATGTGCCACAAATACTGAGCCTGCTCTCTAGAGCCTGTGAGCCACAACTACTGAAGCTTGTGCGCCTAGAGCCCGTGCCCTGCAACAAGAGAAGCCACCGCAATGAGAAGCCCGTGCACCACAACAAAGACTAGCCCTGCTTGCTGCAACTAGAGAAAGCCCGCGCGCAGCAACAAAGACCCAACGCAGCCAAAAAAAAGGGTGGTGAGGGACTTCCCTGGTGGCGCAGTGGTTAAGAATCCTCCTGCCAATGCAGGGGACACAGGTTCGATCCCTGGTCTGGGAAGATCCCACATGCCATGGAGCAACTAAGCTCGTGCGCCACAACTACTGAAGCCCATGTGCCTAGAGCCCGTGCCCTGCAACAAGAGGAGCCACCGCAATGAGAAGCCCGTGCACCGCAATGAAGAGTAGCCCCCGCTCATCACAACTAGGGAAAGCCCACGTGCAGCAACAAAGACCCAACACAGCCAAAAATAAATAAATACATTTATTAAAAAATAAATAAATAAAATAGGGTGGTGAGAGAGGCTCTCACCTTTATGGAAGACACTAGAGATCTGAAGGAAGAAAGGAAGCAAGCTACTTCTAGGAGGGAAGTCTTCCAGGCCAAGGGAACTGTAAGTACAAAGGCCTGTGCTGAGGCAGGGGCATGTGTGGCACATTTGTGGAAAGGCAGGAAAGCCAATGAGGCTGGGAGCAAGGCAGAAAGGTAGAGGATGAGGCCAGAGTTAGGGGGGCCAGATCAGGTAGGGCCTTGTAAGCCACTGCCATGACCCTGGCTTTTACTTGAGTGAGATGAGATACCACTGGAGGAAGGCCATGATCTAACTTATGTTATACCAGGATTACTTTGGCTGTTGGGTTAAGAATAGGGGAGGGAGTGGCAAGGGCAAATGCTGGGAAACCAGACAAGAGGCTACAGCAAAATCCAGATGCAAGATAGTTTTACATGGACCAGGGGATATGACATAAGAGGATGACATTACATGGCTGCCTGTACATAAATACTTTGACAGATGAACAACAAATCAAAATTGTACTGCATTAAAATCCTTACAAAATGTTGACTCTGTTAGGTTACCTTAGGTGAAGTTAGGGCTTTAGCTGTACAAACCTTATCTTGGGACCCGGATGGCGTCTCTTCTAGAGTCTCGGTGCTTCCCAGATTGGAGATCTGAGTACTTGGCTGTAACCCAGGACTGGAGATATTTGAATTGCCCATCTGATTCTTAAATTAGAAGGAAAAGTATATCAGGTGAAAAGCTTGCTATTCTTTGGCTCACAAAACAGCATTCAAGGTTACTAGCAATATTATTTTAAAAGTCAAGCATAAAATCCCCCCAAATGTTTGCTCTGGACCTACATGTAAATTAACCTGTACAATAAAATTTCTAGAAAGCTGAGCACCTGATTTTAGACAATAGTGTTAGTAACAACTACTATTTTTATAACCCCTTTAAGGAAAAGCAAATAGCATTACTTTATCATGTACTCTTTTCCATTTTATTTTTTAAGTTAATATATGGTGGAATTAACTTTTGGAGTGCACAGTTCTATCTGTGTACCACCTATCGCCACAATCAGGATATAAAACATATTGATCACCCCCCAAAACTCCCTCGTGCTATCCCAATGCAGTCATGCCCTCCCTCCACTCCTGGCAACCGGTGATCTGTTCTCTGGCACTAATTCTGTCTTTTCGGGAATGTCATATAAATGGAATGCTGGCTTCTTTAACTTAGAATAATGCCTTTGAGATTCATCCAAGCTGTTGTATGTATTGGGCTGGCCAAAAAGTTCGTTTGGGTTTTTTCCATAACGGTCTTAAAGTTTTTTAACCATTTACCTATAGGAGGACATTTGTGTTGCTTCCAGTTTTTGGTGACTATGAATACAGCTTCTACAAACATTCATGTACAGGTTTTTGTGTGGACAAAAGCTTTATTTTCTAGAGTAAATTCCTAGGAGTGGTAATTCTGGGTCATATAGTAAATATATATTTCTTCTAAATTTTTGTACTTTTATTTTTTACATTTAGATCTACTGACCCATTTTAAGTTGATTTTTATATAAGGTGTTACATTTAGGTTGAGGTTCATTTTTTTGGACATATGAATGTACAAGTACTCTAATACCATCATATATTTTAAAAATTGAATTAAAAAGGTCTTTAGGGACTTCCCTGGTAGTGCAGTGGGTAAGACTCTGCACTCCCAATGCAGGGGGCCTGGTTCAATCCCTGGTCGGGGAACTAGATCCCGCATGTATGCCGCAACTAAGAAGCGTGCATGCTGCAACTAAGACCCAGAACAGCCAAAATAAATAAATTAATTAAAAAGTCTCTAAACATCACTATCACAGATGACAAAACATTGTAATAAAGTGTTTAAAAATTCCTGTTAACTTGTATCTTTGTTCTTAGAAAGAATCCTTAAAAAATGATCACTAGATGGACATGGAATTTTTAGAAACTTATATATTTAGGCTATATAATCGAGCATCTAGTGAGCATTATCTGTGTCAAAATAGACACCAAAACCAGTTTAGAACAGTCAAGGGACCAAACTTTTTAAAAACAGAAGCTCCAAACTTTAGTTCAGAGACAGATTAACTTTCTTGGCACCATATTATAAAGATATGTGCCTAGTGCAGGAGTAGGTACTGAATGTGAAATGAATGGATAATATGCATTTTTTTCCTATTCAAATGACTTAGTCCTTGTATTATTTCAGAACACCATTTACTCAATGTTACGCATTTAAGCAGAGGTGAAGTAGTCTGTGAAAGCTTATAAACTGTCTTATCTTCTAACATACCTCTTTATGCAACACCACCATCAACCAGTATCAACACCTTATGGGGAATCCTTGGAACTGAACTGTATTAGAGAAAATATAATGGGTTGGCCCAAAAGTTCGTTCCGGTTTTTCCACAAAATGTTACGAACTTTTGGGCCAACCCAATATAAACTGAAAACACTGCTCACAACAAGTTCTTAAGATGGAAGGTGCAAATGTTCAGGAGCATCTTTAAAATTGGGAGTTTTCACATAAAAATCCTGGCTTGTCATTTTCAGAGAGAAGCTGAATAATTTGGCACACCAGCCCATTTGGTAATGACTGGTTATAGCTGAGCTGCAACTGACCAGATGACACAGGGACAGGCTCGCTGTTGGTTTTACTTCCACTCTGATTCACTGTGGATGCCACTGTGGCCCACCTGGTTTTGGGACATGTGAGTCTGCAATACTTACTTAACTCAACATAAGCTATAAGATGGGTTGTACTTTAAAAGGTTTCCAGAACTTCAAATATTTTATTACACTTATGCAGCGCTGTTCTTGGAAGGTTTGTTTGTTTGTTTATTTATTTATTTTTGAGGGTTTATTTTGGGTTTGTTTGTTAATGATAGTAACCAGTATTCATAAGAATTGGGAGAAATGGACAATCAGAAACAAACGTTTTTTTTTTTTTTTAATTTTGTTTTTGGCTGCGTTGGGTCTTCATTGCTGCGCACATGCTTTCTCTAGTTGTTGTTGAGCAGGGGCTACTCTTTGTTGCGGTGCACGTGCTTCTCATTGCGGTGGCTTCTCTTGTTGTGCAGCACAGGCTCTAGGCATGTGGGCTTCAGTAGTTGCAGCATGTGGGCTCAGTAGTTGTGGCTTGCGGGCTCTAGAGTGCAGGCTCAGTAGTTGTGGTGCACAGGCTTAGCTGCTCCGACGCATGAGAGATCTTCCTGGACTAGGGATCGAACCCGTGTCCCCCGCGTTGGCAGGTGGATTCTTTTTTTTTTTTTTTGCGGTACGTGAGCCTCTCACTGCTGTGGCCTCTCCCGTTGCGGAGCAGAGGCTCCGCGGCACATGGGATCTTCCCGAACCGGGGTACAAACCCGTGTCCCCTGCATCGGCAGGTGGACTCTCAACCACTGCGCCACCAGGGAAGCCCGGCAGGTGGATTCTTAACCACTGCACCACCAGGGAAGTCCCACAAACAAACTTTTGGGAAGATAATTTTACAGTATTTGGTAAAAACCTTAAAAATGTCAAAATCCTTTGATTTACCAATCCCATTTCAAGTAACTTATCTTAAGAGAAAATTAATGCTAATTAATAACAAGACAGCTACCAAACGTATACTTCTGAGTTCTTAAACGGAATTAGAAAAATCTAGGATATTGTTTATATAAGGCACAGAAATAAAAATATACAACTATTAACATCACAGTTTGCTTTTTCAAAAGCTTTTCATTCTACCAAATGAACTTTCCCAGGGACTCCCTGTGAGATAAATATTGTCACAAAAAGATACTGTTCTTTGGAAAAAAAATAGGTTACAAAAAAGTTAATGAAAAAGTAGTTTTAAAACTAATTAATAAAACTGTGTACTTAAATATTATCACACACATTGGGACATATTTAGACAAATTTGTAGAAGGATAAATAACAAGGCATTAGTAGCAATTATTTCTAGGTGGTGGAATTATTTTTTTTCCCGTTTATTATAATTTTAAAATATAAAGTTTTCTATAATTAATATGCACTGCTTACATAATAAGAAAAATAAGTGTTCCTTTTTTTTAAGAACAAAAAAATCCCTACCAAAATCTAGGATTACATCCTGTGGCTAGATGTGACTCAGAATGGGCCAACCTTAGTCAAGGCCTGTGTTTCAGCTATCTTTCTTTACATTAAAAACAGGAAAGTTGGGGGACTTCCCTAGTGGTCCAGTGGGTAGGACTCCGTACTCCCAATGCAAGGGGCCTGGGTTTGATCCCTGGTTGGGGAACTGGATTCCACTCCACATGCATGCCGCAACTAAGAGTTTGCATGCTGCAACTAAGAAGTCCACATGCCGCAACTAAGAAGTCCATGTGCTGCAACTAAAAAGATCCCACATGCCACAACGAAGATCCTGTGTGCTGCAGCTGGGACCCGGCACAGCCAAAATGAATGACTAAATAAATAAATGAATGAATAAATAAATATTAAAAAACCCAGGAAGTTGGTTAAAACAAACTACTATAGGACTTGGGGAGAAAATGTTTATTATAAAGTGTTTTTATTTTCAAATAGTCTCTATTATAAATTCTTCACTCAAAAGTCTGGAATTTCCGGACTTCCCTGATGGTCCAGTGGTTAAGAATCCATCTTGCAATGCAGGGGACGCCAGTTCGATCCCTGGTTGGGGAACTAAGATCCCATATGCCAAGGGGCAACTAAGCCTGCATGTCACAATTAGAGAAAAGCCTGCACACCACAACAAAGCAGAAGAGCCCGTGTGCCGCAAATAAGACCCGACGCAGCCAAAAAAAAAAAAAAAAAAGTCTGGAATTTCATTCACTGTATTATATACACTGGACAGGGGAGATTTAGAATTGGGATTAAATTCCATCACTGAGGCCTAGCTTGTACCCCTGCTCTTGAAACTATCAATCTCCCAAGTCTCTACCTAAAGATAAAGGGTCCATCTGGAACCATCAGCACCAGACAAGAGCCCATCCAAACTCTAAGATGGGAATTCATGGGCCACTGCTAATACTAACTCCATTTGATTAGATGATAGGCAAGTGCAGACAAGAAACGAAACTCTTGTTTAAGGAAGCGCCACCTATTTATGGACGGTTTTCAAAATTAGAAAGAACATATTATGAAGTAAATATCAAAGATTTAACTAAATTCCCAAAGGTTTAGTCTTAATCCAACCACAGTAATTTCATTTATTCCACACGATGGAAGAATTTTCTTTACAACGGTAATTACTGCACTTCCCATATTTTCTACTTTTGCAATGTTTATTAACTAGAAATCGTGTCAGATTTTTTTTTTTTTTTTTTTTTTTGCGGTACGTGGGCCTCTCACTGCTGTGGCCTCTCCCGTTGCAGAGCACAGGCTCCGGACGCGCAGGCTCAGCGGCCATGGCTCACGGGCCCAGCCGCTCCGCGGCATGCGGGATCTTCCCGGACCGGGGCACGAACCCGCGTCCCCTTCATCGGCAGGCGGACTCTCAACCACTGCGCCACCAGGGAAGCCCCGTGTCAGATTTTTATTCTGCTCATGTGACCTAGAGTTCCTTTACAGCTCTGTGTAGAAAAACAAGGCTTTAGTTCTTTCTTTCCTTTGGAGATTACTCACTTCTCAGCCTGAGGGGGAAGGCGAGCCATCTCCTGGAGTGTCTGCTCTAGTGTACAGTGCCTATACTTCCTATCCTGTGTGGCACCTTGATCTACTCATCACTGGGAAGAGGTGACAGAGCTCGGAACTTATTAGTTATTTGTTGTCAGAACACCAAAAGGTCTGTATAAAAACAGAACAAGGCATCTATGTAGATAACCCATATCTCATTAAGGATATGAGAGGGAATTTATGGTAATATATGGTAACCTAAAAGTTCACAAATGATTCTTGAATTTAATCTCATCTAGTTTCCGAAGAATCAAGGAATTCATTATAGAGATGACTGCTTTTCCTATATTAATTTTCACAGATCCACAAATTCTTCATAATTCTGTATGAGACACTGAGGAATCTGGTACAAACTGAAACTTCTCATGGGCTCTAAGTACATTTCTCTGCCCAGGAGGTGGGACCTTTGGTGTCTGAACATGAAGATTTGTTGTAGTTTACGGTGAATATGACTGTTTTTAATTAGGGGCAACTACCTTCTAGAGCACTGCTTCCAAAGTTTGTTCCCCGAACTCTAGATTCTTGAGATGTTAAAGGGCAGTATGTGAAAAATGGTCCTGTAGTCAAGTCAATCTGGAACTTGAGGTTACTGTTTTGTTTACTGTGGGACCTCTCAGAGTCTTGAGCACTGTAACGCCCCAAGAAGATGGGGGAGGAGAAGCCATTCTAACAATGTTTTCTTAACTCATTTGACCAATTAGAACCTCTTTTCAAGGACCACCTGTTAACAATGTAGAGGCTAGTGTTAGAGAACTGTTAAGGGAGCTACAGTCTTAGCGTTTTTCACACCTTGTTCCTTTAACTTTTGGTGAGGTGAAGATTAAACAAAAAAAGCTTAACTTAACCCAATGTTAGTAAAGAGTAAGATGACAATTACAATTCTGCTGAAACAAAGTGCAGCAGTGGAAACCTTCCACCTCACTCCAAGGAAGCGTGGGGCTTTGAAGTGCCGATGTCAGGTGAAAAGCCAGGACAGCTCCAAAGCCACAAGGTTTGAAGACCACTGAGGAACTGCCCACTGCTTGGCACATAGTGGACAGTTCATAAGTATGTATTGAATAAATTAATGAATGCACCACAACTTCCATTTAATTCAACTTTGGGGAGAAAATGTTATTAACTTTTAAACTAAAATACAGGGAGGGACTTCCCTGGTAGTCCAGTGGCTAAGACTCCGTGCTCCCAATGCACGGGGCCCAGGTTCGATCCCTGGTCAGCGAACTAGATTCCACATGCCGCAACTAAGACCCGGCGCAGCCAAATAAATAAATATTTAAAAACACACAAACAAAACCCAGGGAATTCTGGTGGTCTAGTGGTTAGGACTCTGCACTTTCACTGCTGAGGGCCTGTGTTCAGTCCCTGTCGGGGAACTAAGATCCCACAAACCATGTGGCAAGGCTTAAATAAATAAATAAACTAAAATGCAAAACAGAAAGAAAAAAAAAAGCATTCTAGAAGAGCCTCTCATTTGGGTAATATTCCAAATGATGCTTAATGAGGGTTGTGCACCTAGCACCAATTACAGATCATAAATTATACGCTTCGGTATTACAGGGTGCAAGTTATCAGAGTACTTTTCAAAAACTACATAAATTCCTAAGACCTAGCAGAGCCTGCAGGGTGGAAGAAGAGGCATAAAACCTTTCCAGAACTACCTGCTACAGGCTAACTCCTGCAGTCCAAGATCATTTTCTCCCACAGTAATTTTACAGGAATAGAAAAAGAGCATTCTAAATTTTCTGAGGTAAGAAAATGTCTTTCCTTATCTTTTAGGCTTAAAACTATAAGACATGTTTTCTTTTTGAACTACTTATTCCCGCTGGCCCTGGAGGTGACTTCGCCAGCCCACGAGCCCCCCGCAGGTCTCCTCCTCCCTTTAGTTCTCCCACTCAGCATGCAGAGTCTCACCCTCTCATACTCATCCTTGGCTCTGCTTAGCATCTCCAGGATGTCGATGGGCCTGTGGTCACTGCAGCCGTTGGCCTGGCTGGGACTCTGCTTATCCCGAGCTGCTTGCTGGGACCGCCGTGTCTCTTCTTCTACCACGCTACAGGAGGAGAACCAGGTTTTAGAAAGACCTCTTTTGATACAATCTGACCCAAGAACTCTTTTGGTGTCCATCTTCCAAGGATACAGGAAGAATGCCACATGGTAACATTGTTCTCACAATACAAAACACAGAGCCTCGGTTACCCCATCCCAGGAGTATTCAACTACCTACTTCACCACCTCACTCACAACAGTACCAACCAATATATTTAACTGTCAGAAGGCCCAAAATACAGAATTCCTTTCCAGAGTGGGTAGAAGTAGGTACCTTTAAAACTCTACTGAATTATCTCATTCTCTCTCTTTTTTAAAAGTATGTCAAAATCAGTCAAACTAACTGGTGAAGTAAATTTGAAAATGGACAATGCCACCAAGACCAAGGAAGGCTGCACAGTTGAACAACCCCTGGGGAGAGTGTGTATTGATAATGGGGTAGCAAGGAGAAAGATCAGCTTCTTGAAAACGGAGGTCTTGGTGAATCTTCAAAAGTTAACGATAGCACTACAAGCAAACAAAAGATTTCCCTTGTTCTCTCCTTAAAAAAATCACTAAGTGGGTGACTGAGGTTAGGGTGACTGTGGTGATGCTCTTTATTTTGATTGGTGCTGCTTAAACTAATTCTGCACTTGAAAATATATAAAGCATGAAAAGTCAAGGTCTAAGTCGAGGGTTGTGGTCTTCAAATCTATCTGAGGGGTTTCATTTCTTAGGAACATCCTCTCTCACCTGCCACATATTAAAGTCTGAAGCAATTATAGCAAAATGTGAGAAACTGAAAGCTGGGTGGTGAGCACATGGATATTTTATTGTTTCTTATATTTTTCTTCAAGCTTGAAATAAAAGTAATAAATTTTAATGAAGCAACTAGTCTTTTTTTCTTTTAAAGATCCATTCAGGTTTCAATCCCAACTGTAATGAATAGGCCTACCTGCCATGGGGTATTATAGGTACAGCCACAACTTGATAATCATATTAATTGAGAACTTTCAGACAGTGATGATGACAGGCAATAAAACAATTCAGTAGCAAAAGGCTTGTTTTTATGGACTAAGAGGAGTAGGACAACAACAGGCCACCCAGTGTCAGCTTTACTGCTTTAAAACAGCCTGTCCAGGAACTCCCAGTAGTGTGTGTGGGATGGTTCTTTTATTTGAAAATACTGGGTTAAACAATATTAAACAGATTTTTTTTTAAACAGCAAAAACATTCTGAGTTTTTAACATGCTAAAATGTATTATGATTCTCCAAGGATGGGCTTATAGATTTCCCCAAATTTATTTGACCGTAGAATCTTCTCTTGAAGTAGGATTCTTATTTGGAAAACGCTGCTTTAAGGTAATGGTATCATTTCTCTATTTAGATTCTTACAGCTCTTAATAGGATTATTATTTATAAAACAAATGTAGAATCATGGACTTGATGGCAGACTGAAAGAAGACAGGCATGTGATATGAGGATCAGACCAATTAGAATATTGTTTCATTTATATCCATACTGGTAATCAACTCTTGGGAAAGAAATACTGTATTGTGACAACTGTGAGGCCTGTTGCAAAGGAAAAAAAGACTGCAGAGATCTACATTGGTTATTTCTTGATGGTAGATTACAAGCAATTTCACTTTCTTTTTTTGTACTTCTCTTCATTTTCCATAATTAACAGGCACTCTTTTAATAATCGGAAAAAAGAGTACTATTAAAAATGACTAATTAGTTAATACTCAGTTATAGGCCACATCAGCCTGAATCCACCTTCTTGCTCTCCTACATAGCTTCTCAGTTCTTAGTAACACCTTTCGGAATAAATCAATTTTTTACTTGAAGAATTTTTATTATATTGTGGCTGTCAAAACAGTGATAAGAACTAGATTTAACAGAATGGGCAATAATGGGCACTTTTATTTAGATGCACAATATGCCCAAAAGAATTTTACCTGTATTTCTGGTTAAGAGAGGTGATATTCTAAAATATGTAGCAAATAGAGGCTGTATGCAGGCAAAGTTAGAGCAAAGAAGGATAAAGTAACCTTTTTATCTTTGGTGACCAGAACACCATTTATCACAAAGTTAATGTTAACATTAGGTATTCTCTTCAGCCATAAATAGGCCAGACACTTGAAAACTCACTATCAACAGTTTCATGAGGGCATTCACTAATCAGTTTCAATACCACCCCTGCTTCTAGTAAAACAAGCTTAAAGCTTAAGCAAATGTCCCTCTTTTGGGCATTTCTAGTGAAGGAACCCTGAATGTCCTTCTTTTTTCTTTCTGCTTCCTGTTTCTACTTTCTCATCCTATTTCTAGGCTCAATACAATAGTTTCAGATAGGCCTTCAGTCTTCTGCTTTATCTACATTCTGAAGCCTTGCCTTAGGTGTACCACCTGCCCTGAGAGAGAAGAAAGCTCAAAATGGTTTCCTGCAAATAGCTGTTAGTTCTGCAAGAGCCAGGTTCTCTCACTTTGGGCCCAAAAGCTCTCAATCTGCAGGAGAAAGTCTATATATTAATATATTCCAAAGCATAGATATTTAAGAAAAATATTCTGGATTTCAGGACAACCAAGAATCAACAAATCTTTGTCTTCTAAGTTATCAGAAGCTGCCTCTGCTGTCACTTTCAGAACTACAAAATAGTCAAATAAATGGGTTTGTAAAAAAAAGTTTATCTTTTTTTTTTTTTTAGAGAAAAGTTGTTCTAAAAAGAAAGTCTGGTTCTAGAGAGCCAACAACACATTTTCAAATGAATGACACAAGTTCATAAGGAACAATGTCCTTGGGGTGCACACAGTAATAAACATGGCCTGCCAGTGGCTCATAGCTACAGCAAACAAAGCAGGAAGCAGATAAACATCCAATTGAGACATGTTAGCAGTCCTGGACTAAAACGTGGCCTTAGCCATGTGCACTTCTTTTAAAATGCAAATATACCTGGAACTGAGATTTTGGGCCTAATTATTTACACTTTTACAAGAATTAGTTTAAAATTAGACTGTTAAAAAGAAAATTAAGACTGTTTTCCCCCACGCATGTAGGTAAAAACCTTGCAGGAGAGCAAAGGGAATTTTGATTTGACAGAGGGGAAAGAGAGGTCTGCATTTCTGAGGAGATTCAGGCAAAAATTGCAAAGGAAATATAAGTGCACCAGAACTTGCCACCCACTGCATCAGTTTGTCCAGAGCTCTGTAGCACCTCAGGCCCCTCCAGCACCTAAGTGTCTTGGGCTCCCAGAAACCAGAATGGCAATACCAGCAATACAGATAAGCCACATGAGGGGTGGCTTCTGTGGGCCAGTCTGAGAAAGGTCGATGAACCATCCCTCAGAACATCAATCCAATGAAAATTACTTTCCAAATTCCAAGATTCTGGTTTATAAGAACTCTCCTGGAACATAATCCATTAGAGGATTGGGGACTACTAAACCTAGAATCTGTGTCAAAAATAAGTTCTCTTAAAGGAAGTAGCCACGGATGTGTGCAGAAGTTCTCTATCAGTTACTGAACACAGTTCTATCTGCTACAGTGGATATCTGGAGAGAACCTAAGTCAGATCCACTGCATGTGCTGGTTAGGCTGTGCACTGGATATAGAGGAAAGCCTCTGGAGCTAGGCAGTTCATATGGCTCTAACCACATGTTTAACAGTTAAATTATGATCTGTCTGCAGGACTGAATACAATGCAGTCATTATAAATACTAGAATGCCCTGGAAAAATGCTGTTGACATGAAAAGTAGGATGTACAGTATGATCTTACTTTTGTAAGTGTAAAGAAAAAAGTGTTGCTTGCCATTCCAGTTCAAGAAACATCAAGCCTATAGCTACTGCAGTTGCCCACAGAGAGTGTGCCCTGAGAGGAATTCAGAATGGAGAAAAACAGGAAACATTCTGTGCTTTGGATATACTGGTCCTTAGATTAAGATGCATATCTAAGGAATCATTTCAATGACCCCAGATTCTTGCATCTTCTCATACATAGAAAAGCACTAAAATCATCAACTTGAGATGTCTGTTCTTTGCTATTGGCAGTAATCTTTTGATGCTTGACTACATGTTTTTCTCAGCAAAAAAGTTCATATATCCTCATTCTTTTGGCATTCCATTCTCTAGCTCCTTTTTTTTTTTTAATTAAAGTATTTTAAAATTCTTGTTACTATTGCTGAGGGTCATATTTTGAATTCTTTTCTTTCTTACCTTTTTGGTTTAAAAACAAAGTAGTCTTTAGCTGGTTTCAATTATGTAAATATATTTTTTCCTATGGTATTTTCCTCTTGGTGGTAACATCTTAAGTAGATGTTTTTTTCTGATGTATATATATTAAAAAAAAGTTCATATATATCCTGGCTCCTCCTTTACCTCCTGGGAGCAGTTCCTCAGAGCTCTCTGAGAGGCTATCTCCCAGGCTATAGTGCTCAGTAAGGTCACTGAATAAAAATTAACTCACAACTTTTATGTTGTGCATTGTTCTCTCAGTGGACGTAAGAAACAATCACACACATCAACCGAAGGTACACGTAAAGAAAAAGACTGGAATCAAACAGACAAAAACGGTAATGCTAGTAAGTAGTAGGATTATAGATAATTTTAGATTTCTTTAAGCTTGGCTGCCTTTTTCAAAACTTTGACAATAACAGGAAATCAGGGGAAAATACGAGTTAGTGGACTCCAGTAACAAAGAGAAAGGGGAAAAGTCATTTTTTCATCTCCCATATATCACTAATTAAATCTATGGTGTAAACAGAAATACTTACTCGGCCATGAGTTTGGCTATGCGGTGACAGTCATTCTTGTCATAAAACCAGATACTGTATATTGACACTTGAAAAACAAAGAAAAAAAAATAAGGGGAAATGAGGTTTCAATACTTGGGTAATATGTAAGTAACATATTATCACCATAAAATGTCACAGAATTTACCATTAGGACCTCAAACTGTTAACAGTTACTCTAAAGAAAAAAAAAGCCTCCCCGCAAACTGTTTAATAATAAAATTATTAATAAAATTAGGACAGCTAAAATATTCAGATGAAAATTGCAAAAATTGTTGGTTTTAGACATCATTACCAGATCTCATCAAGCTTAAGATGCCACTAAAGTACAAGATAAACTATTATTTTATGTATTATCAAGAAAAAAAATGCTGCCAATTAAACTAAGAATTAACATTGATTGTGTGGAAAGGGAACGTTGCCTACCATTCCAGTAAATATCGTATGTTGCCCTAGCCTGCCATCAAGCCATCAGCCACTGCAGCGCCCCCTACCCCCCTATGGTGAGCCCTAAGGCAAATTCAGGATGGAGACAAACAGCAAACATTGTGTGCTCTGGATACTGGCCCTAGATAGTTGCATATCTAAGATGTCTATCTAAGGAATAATTTCAATGGGCCCAGACCTTGCATCTTCCCGTACACACAAAAGCACAAAAATCATTAACTTAAGGTATCTACTTTTTGTGATTAGCAGTAATATTTTGATGTTCAACTACATGTTTTCAGCAAAAACTCCTACATATCCTGGCTCCTCCCTTACCTCTTTGGAGCATTCTTCAGAGTTATCTGAGAAGCTATCTCCTGGGCAATAGTCCTCAGAAAGGTCTCAATAAAATTTAACCTGCAACTTTTAGGTTTCGTTTTTCTTCACTTGATAATTGTAAAATGCTTTCCAAATTGATAGTCAAATGTGGGGAAAAAGGTGTCTTAATCGTTGAAAACCATGTTCCAAAACCAAACACCAGAACCTTTATGAGTCTCTTGAAATTTAAGAATATAAAATTAATACCACATTACAGTAAAAACAAAGCTTTAAAAAACAAACACCAACTCCAGACCCATCCTATGATCGACTCTATTCACACGTGAAATGGAAGTGCCCAGGCTGAGCTCCATATCACACTTCTTTTCCAATCTTTTATTCCCAGTATGGTGATTACCACTAAGAAAGCCCCCACAAAACACTGAATAATAAACAAGCTCCTGCTGTATAGCACAGGGAACTATATTCAATATCCTGGGATAAACCATAATGAAAAAGATAATAAAAAAGAATGTATATATGTATATAGCTGAGTCACACTGCTGTACAGCAGAAATTAACATCGTAAATCAATTATACTTCAATAAAAAAATAAAGAAAAACACTGGTGAATGGATAGATGAACTTTATAAAGATGACTAAATATAAAACTACTGTAAATACTTTTTAAAAAATATTTATTTATTTTTGGCTGCGTTGGGTCTTCCTTTCTGCACACGGGCTTTCTCTAGTTGCGGTGAGCAGGGGCTACTCTTCGTTGCGGTGCACAGGTTTCTCATTGCGGTGGCTTCTCTTGCTGTGGAGCACGGGCTTCAGTAGTTGTGGCACGTGGGCTCAGTAGTTGTGGCTTGCGGGTTCTAGAGTGCAAGCTCAGTAGCTGTGGCGGATGGGCTTAGTTGCTCTGCAGCATGTGGGATATTCCCAGACCAGGGCTCAAACCCTTGTCCCCTGCATTGGCAGGCGGATTCTTAACCACTGTGCTACCAGGTAAGTCCAAAACTACTGTAGATGCTTTTTAAAAAAAATTTATTTTCTTTATTTATTTTTTATTTTTGGCTGTGTTGGGTCTTCGTTGCTGCACGGGCTTTCTCTAGTTGTGGTGAGCGGGGGCTACTCTTTGATGCGGTGCGTGGGCTTCTCATTGCGGTAGCTTCTCTTGTTGAGGAGCACAGGGCTTCAGTAGTTGTGGCACGTGGGCTCAGTAGTTGTGGTGCATGGGCTTAGTTGCTCCGTGGCATGTGGGATCTTCCCAGACCAGGGCTCGAACCTGTGTGCCCTGCATTGGCAGGTGGATTCTTAACCACTGCACCACCAGGGAAGCCCCAGATACTTTTTGAATTTATTTTTTTACTTGAACTTTTAATTTTTATACAATTTTTAAAGGTTACTTTCCATTTACAGTTATTACAAAATTTTGGCTGTATTCTCTGTGTCGTACATATAAATACTTTCTGGATAAGGTAGATATACTGAATACATAAGTCAAAATAAACATAGCGATAGGCATGGCTCATTGCTATAATGTGCACCCTCTGTGACACAGCACATCCCAGGTTGCACCCCCTTTCATACTTACTGTGACTCTCTGGCACAGGAAGGGCAGATATGCTTTTATTTTTTAAAATTAAACTTTTAGGTTTGAAATAATTGTAGCTTAACATGCAACTGCAAAAAATAAACAGAGATCCTGTGTGCCCTTTGTTTGTTCCAGTGGTAACATTTTGTAAAACTATAACATAATATCACAGCCAGACTACTGACATTGATAAAATCAAGATACAGAACATTTTGGGACTTCCCTGGTGGCCAGTGGTTAAGACTCTGCCCTCCCAATGCAGGGGGCCCAGGTTCGATCCCTGGTCAGGGAACTAGATCCCACATGCATGCCACAACTAAGAGTTCACATGCCACAACTAAGGAGCCTGGAAGCCACAACTAAGAAGCCCACCTGCTGCAACTAAGACCCAGCAAAACCAAATAAATATTTTAAAAATATATATTAAAAAAAAAGATACAGAACATTTCTGTAACCACAGGGATCCCTGTTGCCCTTTTATTGCCACAGCCATCTCCGTTGATACCCCTCCCCCATCTCTGACCCCTGACAAGCACACTAATCTGTTCTCCATTTCTATAACGTTGCCATTTCAAGAATGTATTATAAATGGAAACATAGAGGATGCAACTTTTTGCAACTGACTTTTCTGTCTCAACATAATTCTTTGGATATTCATCTAAGTTGTTGCTTGCATCAATAGTTTGTTCCCATTTTTTGCTGAATAGTATTTCATGGTATGGATGTACTAGTTTATTTAACCATTTGTCCACTGAAGGACATCTGGAGTGTTTCCAGTTTTTGGCCATTATGCATAAAGCTGCTATGTTCGGGTACAGGTTTTTGTGAACCTAAGTTTTCACTTCTCTGGGTTAAATGTCCAAAAGTACAGTTACTGAGTCACAGTAGTTCCATGTTTTTTAAAGAGAAACTGTTAAACTGCTTTCCAGTTTTACAGTGGATGACACATCTAGTCTCTGTGCATCCTTGCCAGCATTTGTTGTTCTATTTTTACCTTTATGCATTCTGATAGGTGCATAGTGGTAACTCATGGTGGATTTAATTTACATTTTCCTAATGGCTAACGTTACTGAACGTCTTTTCATCTGCCTGTCATCTGTATATCCTCTCTAGTCAAATGTCTGTTTATGTCTTTTGACCCATTGGATTGTTTTTTAAACTGTTGAGAGTTCTTCATATATTCAATATACCAGTCCTTTGTCAGACTTGTGGTTTGAAAATATTTTCTCCTTTGTTGTTTTTTTTCATCCTCTTCACGAGGTCCTTCCAGAGCAAAAGTTTTTAATTCTGACAAGGTGCAATTTATGAGTTTTTCCTTTTATGGATTATGCTTTTGATGTCAAGTCTAAAAACTATTTACTGACCCCTAGATTCAAAATTTTATCCTGGGCTTCCCTGGTGGCGCAGTGGTTAAGAATCTGCCTTGCCAATGCAGGGGACAGGTTTCCAGCCCTGGTCCAGGAAGATCCCACATGATGCGGAGCAACTAAGCCCGTGCACCCCAACTACTGAGCCTGCGGTCTAGAGCCCGTGAGCCACAACTACTGAAGTCTGAGCGCCTAGAGACTGTGCTCTGCAACAAGAGAAGCCACTGCGATGAGACGCCCATGCACCGCAATGAAGAGTAGGCCCTGTTATCTAGAGAATGCCTGCATGCAGCAATGAAGGCCCAAAGCAGCCAAAGGTAAAATAAATAAATAAAAATTTTTATCCTGTTTTTTCCCTAAAGGGTTTATAGTTTTACATTTAAGATGGTGATCCATTTTGAAGTTTTTTTGGGGAAAAAAAGGTTTAGGTTAATGTTCTTTTTTTTCTTTTTGGTGCAACTGTTCCAGTATTATTTGTTGAAAATGCTCTCTTCTATTGAGAGATCTTTTGTACCTTTGTCAAATATGAGTTGGGCATATTTGTGTGTGTCTATTTCTGGATTCTTTATTCTGTCCTATTTATTTGTTTATCCCTCTACCAATACCACATCATCTTGATTACTGCAGCTATATATAGGCTTTAATATTGGGAAGAATAATTCCTCCACTTTATGCTTCTTTTTCCAAGATCGTTTTAGCTTCTAGGGTCTGTGTCTTTCCATATAAATTTTAGAATAAGTTTGTCTATGCCTAAAAAAATCCTTGCTGGGATTTTGACAGGACTTGGGAAGAGCTGACATCTTTAGTATGTCAAGTCCTTCAATGCACAGATATAGCACATGTCTCCATTTATTTAGGTTTTGATTTCTTTCATTTTGTAATTTTCAGCACACATACCCTGTATATTTTTTGTTATGTTTACCCTAAGTATTTAATTTTCTTTGTAGAGATTATGAATGGTATTGTTTTTAACTTGGGTTTCCACAGGTTCATTGTTAGTATGTAGAAGTCTGATTGATTTTTGTGTGTTGATCTTGTATCCTCAGACCTTACCAAACTCACTTATTAGTTCTAGGAGTTTATACATAGACAATCATGTCATTTGTGAATAGAGACAGTTTTATTTCTTCTTTTCCAATCTGTAGCCCTCTTCTTTTTTCTTTTTTGCCTTATTGCAGTGGCTAGATCTTCTAGTGCTATGTTGAATAGCAGTGATGACAATGGATATCCTTGTCTTGTTTTCAATCTTAGAAGGAAGACATTCAGCCTTTCACTTATGATATGGTGGATTAGAGTGACTGATTTTTAATATTGAACAAGCTTTGCAGATTTGGAATAAGGCCCATTTGGGCATAATTTATATTTCTTTTCTATATATTGTTGGCTTTGCTAATATTTGGTTAAGGATTTTTTTCATCTAAGTTCATGAGAGATACTGGTTTGTGGTCTTTTTTTTTTTGTACTTTGTCTTGTTTGGGTATTAGAGTAAATACTGGTCTTACACAATCAGTTGAGAAGAGTTCCTTCCCTTTCTGTTTTCTGGAACAAACTGTGTAAAATTAGTGTTAATTCTTCTTTGAATTCTCCAGTAAAACCATCTGGGCCTGAAGATTTCTTTTTTGAGAGCTTTAAAATTATGGATTCAATTTCTTTCATGGCTATAGGACTACTCATGTTATCTATTTTATCTCGGTTGAGTTTTGCAGTTTGTTTTTTTCAAGAAATTGGTCCATTTCTTCTAAGTTGTCAAGTTTATGAGTATAAAGTTGTTAATAGCATTCTCTTATTACAGAGGATGTGTAGTGACATTGTAAGCAGATACGGTAGGAGGTCCCAGGAGAAAGAGAACCAGGCACAGCTTTCTTGACAGAAGAGAAGCCATTTTTGGCCTAAGACATTTTGTGTTCTAAGCCTGGCCATCATGCTTGCCCCTGAACAGGTCCCAGTAACTAATGATCTTAAGGGAACAAAAGAATGCAGAAATAAGCTATTATCAGGCAAGAGAAGTAACAATAACAAAGATAACATATCAGTCTTAGACTCCCAGTTCTGTTTCAATGGTAAGACTAGCCTGAAAAGCTCAACCACCAGATCAACTGAAACCTAAGGAATGATGATGTTGACCTTTTCTGACCCTCAATCAACTATAGAAGCTTGGACTCTGTGGACCACTCAAGCCCCTTCATGAATATGCATGTATCCTTAGCTTAAAACTCCCCCAATTTTGCTGTTCAGGGAAACCCTGCTTTGGGAAAGCCCAGTAGTTCTCAATTGCTGCAAGTAATAATAAATCCTTCCGGGTTTCCCTGGTGGTGCAGTGGTTGAGAGTCCGCCTGCCGATGCAGGGGACACGGGTTCGTGCCCCGGTCGGTCCGGGAAGATCCCACATGCCGCGGAGCGGCTGGGCCTGTGAGCCATGGCCGCTGAGCCTGCGCATTTGGAGTCTGTGCTCCACAACGGGAGAGGCCACAACAGTGAGAGGCCCGCGTACCGCAAAAAAAAAAACCCCAAAAAACAAAAACAAAAAAAATAAATCCTTCCTTCTACTGATGTTTGGCTTGGTTTTGTCTTTTGGCTCGACACCCACCAAGAGGCAAACCCAGTTTGGGGGTAACAACGTCCACTATTTCATTCCTGATATTGCTAATCTGTGTCCTGTTTTTGCTTTTGTTAGTCATTACTAAAGGTTTATCAATTTTATCGACTTTTTCAAAGAACTTTTTTTTTTTTTTTTGCAGTATGCGGGCCTCTCACTGTTGTGGCCTCTCCTGTTGCTGAGCACAGGCTCCGGATGCACAGGCTCAGCAGCCATGGCTCATGGGCCCAGCTGCTCCGCGGCACGTGGGATCTTCCCAGACCGGGGCACGAACCCGCGTCCCCTGCATCAGCAGGCGGACTCTCAACCACTGCGCCACCAGGGAAGCCCTCAAAGAATCAACTTTTTGTTTCATTGGTTTTTCTCTATTTTCATCTTTTCAATGTCACTGATTTTTCTGTTCTCATCTTTGTTCTTTCCTTACTTCTGTATGCTTTGAGTTATTTTATTTTGTTCTTCTTTTCCTAATTTCTTGAGGTGGGAATTTAGTAGACTCCTAGGCAGTGTTGCTTGAAGGGGTGAGAGAAGTTTCCCATGGCTAGGCCGTCTGGTATGCCTTTAGTGGGGAGCCTCTGACCTTCAGAGATGAAGACTGCTACCCAGGCCAGGCTGGTTGTGATGTGACTCCTCCCCTGCTCCCACCACACCTTCATGAACAGGAGGGAACATATTACCCCAGTGGCCACTTATTGTCAGTAGGGCTTCCAATCCTTCCTGCCAGTTTTGCTGGGCTCACCTGGTATTGTTGACAGGACTCCCATTTGATCTGGGAGAGGAATGAGCCTAACTGGGGCACCCTCCTTTGCTACACTGGAGGTCAAGAAACACCAGGCCTGGGTCCCCTTCTTCTGTTGGGGTGGGAGGGTTGTAAGACAACATGCTGCTGTGTTGTTCTTTGAGTTCTGGGTCCCGCACCAGATCATCTTCCTCTTTCTACTGTTCAGAGTTTTCCTGATTGTCTTTTGTGTTACTTCTGGTTTTTATAGTTGTACTTAACAGGGTAGAAGCAAAGAAAGACAAATCTATGCCATTTTGTTTGGATCATTAGTCTCATTATGTATGCTTATGGATGGAAGACTGAAGCTCATGGAAAGACTACATGACATTAATAAATCAGAGAAAAATAGTCTTATAACTAGAACTCAGGTCTTCTCATTCCTAGGCCAATAATCCTGCCGCTATACACCCAATGCCTCATTAGTTGAAATAATGTAAAATATTCTGTAGAAACAAAAGAGTTAATGGGCTTTAATTATGCTTGAAGACTAAAGCAACACATAAAAGAATAAAGTATAAATAACTGAATAAGTTAAAAATTATACACTAAAAGACTGACAGAATATAAAAAATATAAATGCTAGCACAAGAAACTTTAAATAAATTAAAAATCCTTTTTTATAACTACAATTTGAATTTCATCAATACACATTAACATATATTGATATTACCAATACACATTCATTTAGGAAGCCACTGTTAATAAAAAGCTTTTTTTAAAAAAAATTAAGGTATAAACAACATATTATATTAGTTTCAGGTGTACAGTGCAATGATTTGATATTTGTGTATACTGCAAAATAATTACAAGGCCAGTTAACATCCATCAACCATACACAGTTACAAAAAAATTTTTTTTCTTGTGATGAGAACTTTTAAGATCCGCTCTCTTAGCTACATTCAAATATGCAATACAGTACTATTAACCATAGTCACCATGCTGTACATTACATTCACATGACTTATTCATTTTATAACTGGAAATTTGTACCTTTTGACTTCCCTCACCCATTTTACCTACCCACCTCAGGCAACCACAAACCTGTTCTCTATATCTATGATCTCCATTTTTGGTTGATTCCACATATAAGTGGGATCATGCGATATTATTTTTTCCATCTGACTTATTTCACTTAGCATAATGCCCTCAAAGGCCAACCAAATGGAAGGATTTCATTCTTTTTTATGGCTGAATAATATTCCATTGTGTGTTCAGTTCTCCCAATACCATTTATCAGAGACTGTTCTTTCCCCATTGTGTATTCTTGGCTTCTCTGTCATAAGTTAATCAGCCATACATGCCTAGGTTTATTTGTGGGCTCTCTATTCTGTTCCATTGACCTATGTGTGTTTTTATGCCAATACCATACTGTTTTGATTACTACAGCTTTATAATATAGTTTGAAATCAGGGAGGGTAATGCCTCCAGCTTTGTTGTTCTTTCTCAAAATTACTTTGGCTCAGGACTTCCCTGGTGGTCCAGTGGTTAAGAATCCACCTTCCAAAGCAGGGGACATGAGTTCAAGCCCTGGTCAGGGAACTAAGATCCCACGTGCTGCGGGGCAACTAAGCCTGTGTGCTCTGGAGCCTGCGCGCCACAACTAGAGAGCCTGTGTGCTGCAAGGAAAGATCTCACATGCCTAAACTAAAGACGCAATGTAGCCAAATAAATAAATAAATAAATATTAAAAAGAAAAGGGGGCTTCCCTGGTGGCGCAGTGGTTGAGAGTCCGCCTGCCGATGCAGGGGACACGGGTTCGTGCCCCGGTCCGGGGAGATCCCACATGCCACAGAGCGGCTCGGCCCGTGAGCCATGGCCGCTGAGCCTGTGCATCTGGAGCCTGTGCTCCGCAATGGGAGGGGACACAACAGTGAGAGGCCCGTGTACTGCAAAAAAAAAAAAAAAAGATTTCTTTGGCTCTTCAGGGTCTATGTGGTTTCATACAAATATTAGGATTGTTTGTTCTATTTTGGTGAAAAATGTCATTGGAATTTTGACAGGGACTGCAATGAATCTGTAGATTGCTTTGGGTAGTATGGACATTTTAACGCTATTAATTCTTCCAATCCATGAGCATGGGATATCTTTTTTTTCTTTTTATAAATTTATTTATTTATTTATGGCCGCATTGGGTCTTTGTTGCTGTATGCGGGCTTCCTCTAGTTGTGGCGAGCAGGGGGCTACTCTTCGTTGCAGTGTGCAGGCTTCTCACTGCGGTGGCTTCTCTTGTTGCGGAGCACAGATTCTAGGCGTGCAAGCTTCAGTAGTTGTGGCACATGGGCTCAGTAGTGTGGCTCGCGGGCTCTAGAGTGCAGGCTCAGTAGTTGTGGCGCATGAGCTTAGTTGCTCCGCGGCACGTGGGATCTTCCCGGACCAGGGCTCGAACCCGTGTCCCCTGTATTGGCAGGCAGATTCTAAACCACTGTGCCACCAGGGAAGTCCAATGTGTCTTCTTCAATTTCTTTGATTAATGTCATAGTTTTCAGTGTACAATGAAAGCTATTTTAATGGCGAATTTTTTGTTTCACCCTGAATTAAGGTCATTACATTCTATAAAAGACTTCGTGGCCAATCACAACTTTAACAGTTTCTTTTCAATGGAAATAAAAGTTTAATTGGCTTTTTTATTGCCATTGTAGAGTGAGATAAAACACTGATATACAGAGTAAGTGAATGGTTTCATTTTAATCAATAAAGATCATGAACATGGATTTTTTTTTTTCCCTACTCTGGTCACAAGGGGGTTTCTCTGACCCCACATCTGGCCATGCGTCCTACCATGAAGCAGCCCAGGCTTGCTTTTGTTTTCTGAGCCGTCAGCCTGCTGTGAATAGTTCCCTGTGTTTGGAATCCATTTTCATCGCCCCTCTTCTGTTCACAGAACTTCAAAACACTACCAATGCTTCAAACAGAGTTAATATCCTTGAATAATAGATAATTCTGGAATATTTTATATGATGTAAGTTGACAGATTAAACTTACCTTTGACATCCCAATGGAAGAAGCACAGAAGCAACCCTGTTACAGAGGAGATAATTGCTAAGCATTATCTACCACAGGCTCTTAAGTTATGTTCCTTGCAGCTAAGAATTGCTCCAACATAGAGTAAATTGGATTGGGGTTCTGAAAAGACTTCATATATGGCAATCACACACAACTACCTTTCTCTAAATATGCCTCATCTGACCTTGGCTAAAGAACACACAAAATACAAGAGGCCAAATACAAAAGATACCAATATTTCTCTAACAGACAACCCCATACAACTTAGAGTGATGAGAAAAAAGGATGATATGCAGTACATCAGGCTCAGAGAGGAACACACAATATTACTGGGGGCTAAGCAGAGGCACTTAAGTATGTTTTCATAGGGGATTTGCAAACCAAACTCTTAAGAAAGAATTCCATATCAATAATCAAAGTAAGTCCACCCGAGCTGTCAACTTACTTTGACAAATCTTTACTTAAGCCCTACCCCCTTTCCTTTGAAGAAATACACTATAATTTAGAAATAAGATGCACACTTTCCACGCTTGTACATTATCAAGTAAACGGCCAAAAAAGAGCCAAACACTTTCAAAGGCATGCTGCAGAAGAAATAAAGATAAGGAAGCCATAATGATAGCTTAATGGGTAAAGGATAAGAGTCACACTCGATTCTGCCAAAAGCAGACCTGTAGAGGTTCAGACACGCATCAAAGAATCAGCTCTGTCTGCCAACATATCAAATGCTCAGTGCATGCAACTGGCAAGGAGGCCCAGGGAGCTGCCACTAAGCCTGTCACTGTCACTGGTGAAGAAAGACAGACAAGTTCACCAGATAGATAAAACCATGGAAGGCCTTGTCTCTAAACCAAAGCTAAGCATTCTTCCCTCAAGAGAACTTACACTCTAAGGCCCAACACATTTTTGTCAACAATTTGCTTGCTGAAACATCTTGATTAATTATACCACAGAGGATTTAGGGATGTGGCAATACCGTATAATTTTGCTATGGTAAATAATAATGGCATCCTGCTTTATAAGTGGCTTTTATCAATATGAAAGCAAATTATTTAGTTATTGGACACCCATCACATATCACGGCTGTTAACCATTGTCCCAAGTAAGTCATGCTGTTACTGAAGAGTTAGGGGGTGTGACAGGACATTTAAATACCTTTATGTTGTACTTCCATAAAAAATAGCAAAGTGCAGAAAAGTATATTCAAAATTAAACGTTTCCATTGCTTTTCTTTTTTCTTTTTATAACTTAAAAAAATTATTTATTTTATTTTTGGCTGCATTGGGTCTTTGTTGCTATGTGCAGGCTTTCTCTAGCTGCGGTACATGGGCTTCTCACTGCGGCGGCTTCTCTTGTTGCAGAGCACGGGCTCTAGGCACGCGGGCTCAGTACTTGTGGCTCGCAGGCTCTGGAGCACAGGCTCAGTAGTTGTGGCGCATGGGCTTAGTTGCTCTGCGGCATGCGGGATCTTCCCAGATCAGGGCTTGAACCTGTGTCCCCTGCATCAGCAGGCGGATTCTTAACCACTGAGCCACCAGGGAAACTCTCCATTGCTTTTCAAGTGACAGCCCTTTTCTTTTGAAAGTATGAAAAATATAATTGACAAAGATTAAAGTTATTGGATTGTTTAATACTGATAAATTTTAAAAAGCTGAAGGGCAAGACATCCATTTCCCTAGAGAGTCCTGTTTGAAGATCCAGGAGCCAATTATGATTTGATGTTATACCTCATTTTGCTTCTCATCTGCAGTGGCATATGGCACACACAAGATCAAGGAAACCCAAATTAATTTGGAGCCTTTATAAAATCCCTTGAGACTTCTAGAGATTCTGTGAACTGTCACAGAGCTGGGAATCACTCTCATGCACGTTGTCTTTTTATTCATTTATTATTTAGATCTGATCTACTTTCTAAAAGGATTTGAGGAGGCTGAAGATTTTCTCAGTATGGTGCCAAGCAGAAAAAGGGGTTTGATAAAGCTTTTTGGGGTTGAGTTATAGAATTATTATAAAATTTATGAAGATGACACCCACAAAGATCCCCGAGACCGGGGAACAAAAACAAGAAAATGTACTTTCAACATAACCAAAAATATTTACCCTAGAATGAGAAAGACCCTTCTGATTATAAAAGTACTGTTAAGAATGGAGTAGATGATACAAACACAAGCCTGCCCTGACAAGTGAAAAAGCAAATGCCTTGACAGATCATTTCCTTTAAGACAAGAATAAGCCTGGTGGCTCCTTATCAGTATCAAAAGGTTGGGAAAGAGAGAGAAGAGAAAGTCTCTGAGGTGGGGTAGGGTTTAGAACACAGACACACACACACACACACACACACACACACACACACGAAAAGGGGTATGGAGACAAAGATTGCGGACCTGGGATTACGACTGGAGACTGTGGTAGGTGGCAAACAGGCAGGTGAGGCAATGCTGTGAATCTATAAGTAAGGCTGGTAAGTGTAACTGGGTTATATCAGCAGCTTACCTTTTTTGGACAAAAGAACACACATATTAAAACACCACTGAACACTAACATGGCAGAGAAAGAGCACACCTTCTAAAATTTAAATTATAATGTCCATTTAGTAAACACTGATTAAAAGACTTAGGCCAGGAAATTAAAAATGCTATTTTGCAAGCTCTTTGGTTTGTTTCTAAATTTGGTTCCCCTCTCTAAATTAAATCAAGTCCAAAAATATTTACCAGCAATACTGCTTCCAAAGTCCCTTTTAACACTGTAATTTCAGTATAGGATTCAGACACATGAAATGACCACTGAATGTTTTGGGGGACTAGGAAAATAAACCCCGAAATATCACAACTGATGATTCCTATTTATAAACTTTTTATTCTTTAATGATGGGTAACCCTGAATAAAATAGTGAATCACACTAGGGTTTCACCTCTGCTGTCAGGATCTTTCGCCACTATTGCCAGACAGTACTTGCCACTCCCTAAGGCAGAGCTTCCCCTGAGCTGCAAGTGATTATGGGTGTGCCAAAATGTTGGATTCATCCAACCCCCACTAGTGGTCTATTCATCCCAGTGTCCCACACAAATCCATATTATCATTTTTATGTATCACAAGGGACAACAAAGGGTGGGAAGCATGGCCCTTGGCTTCCATGCAGCCAACTTCCTGTTTCCTGGGCTCCTAAAAATCTACACTTAGGGGTTTGGGAAACAGGTCAGACAGTGGTGTAAGAAAAGGGGGAACTTCTTTTCTCTCCTTTCTCTAACTTCTCTCCTACATGTTTTTCTACCAATTTACTAAGAGATTATCCAAACCAGGGTTGTAAGGCAAATGCCGAAGCGGGTATAAGAGACCTCAGGGTGTGATGGATCAGCGAGGCTCCGGTGAGCAGGCCCTACCCAGCGCTCTGCTGACTGTTAGTGCTTGCAGGAATGCAGGTGCTGTGTGGCCATACATGCCATTTTATCATAACAAGAAAAGGTAGATCTCCAGATGTGTGTGTGTAAAATACCCCAATTTTTTAAAAAAATTTTATTTATTTATTTATTTTTGGCTGCGTTGAGTCTCTGTTGCTGAACGCAGGCTTTCTCTAGCTGCAGTGAGCAGGGGCTACTCTTCGTTGCGGTGCGCAGGCTTCTCATTGCAGTGGCTTCTCTTGTTGCAGAGCCCAGGCTCTAGGCACACGGGCTTCAGTAGTTGTGGCTCGTGGGCTCAGTAGTTGTGGTTCGTGGGCTCTAGAGCGCAGGCTCAGTAGTTGTGGTGCACGGGCTTAGTTGCTCTGCGGCATGTGGGATCTTCCCGGACCAGGGCTCGAACCCGTGTGCCCTACATTGGCAGGTGGATTCTTAACTGCTGCACCACCAGGGAAGCCCAAATGCCCTAATTTTTAAAATGTTGGTAGTAAATGCTTATCCTATGCCTTCCTCTAACAAAAAGAAAAAGTTGAGCATGCCTAGAAGCAGTGACTTTGCAAGTAGCTCAGATCTGCCTGGACCCTCCAGGGGACTGAATGTCAGAGGGTTGTCTTGAGGTTTATTCTGCCCACTCCAGAGTGGCTTCAAATCTTCCTGGACAAGTGGTTACTCTGTTTCAATTTTTTACCTCCACAGTGTGCTTCCCTATATTAACACAAGGTGAAAACCTATACAACACATAGTAAGAAGTTTCTGCCACTTAGCTATAAGTAAATGTTGCTTTCCTTTTTGAGTTCTTGAAAGAGAAAACATTAATTACCTAAAAGAAATAAGTGGAGCATACATGGTTAACTTTTTAAATCTTTACAATTAAGATAACACTATAATTAAAAAAAAATTGCTTTTCCCCTGACAACACTACTTTGGGCGGGGCGGGGTGGGGGTGGGAAAGCCAGTAATTAATTAGGCATAATGAAAAGAATCTGCTTTGGAAATTCTGACACATTCACAGGCTCACGAAGTTAACAAGAAGGTACCTGATGGAGCTCTACTAGAATACTAAGTGGTGGCCTATGACAGGAAGCATTAAAGATTTTTGATATGTCTGACCTAACAGTGTCACCAGATCAGCCTTAGAGTCTAAGTCACTGTTTTCATGGTGTTTTTACCTCTTCAATCTACAAAGGTGGCAACAGCAAGGCTCTTTATCTTGGTTCAGAAGGCCAGACTAATGCAGCGCCACAGATCCTTCTTCTTTCACTGATTGCAGAATCATACCAACCACAGCAGCTGCTGCTGATGGGGGAAGACTGCCTGCCTTTCTTCAGGCTAAGTAAGAAGCAGTGTGCTGGATTCAAAGATCACAAAGAATGAACTGTGTAACTTTAAAAACTGTTTATAAATTCCTCTTTCAGTCTTGACGTAGAACTCACATTTTCTGAGTTGACAAATTGTAAACTTCTCTTGCAAGGAAATTTCCTGCACTGTGCTTTAAGTCTGAAGATTTGCGCCAAATGCCAGCAGCCACCTAGCACCTCTACTGTTCCGAGTCTTGCCCTTGAACTGAGAAAGGACAAGCAGAGACCAAGAAACACACACAAACACACACTACAGTATTTCTCCTACTAAAACTTTCCATTTGGCAGCTACATTTTCAACGCTATGGAAATGAATCTCCCTGCTTTTTCTAGTGATCTAATTTTAATTAAAAATGCTCTATATCAAGAGACTGATGCCCGATATAAAGGAAAAGTTACAAGTGAAACGGAAACGAAGGGGTACTTCGCACAGGTTTTTGGAGGTAAGTTCTTAAAAATATTAAATAGCGATAATATTTTTATATTCAATTGTTTTGTTATGGTGATCTGTTGTTGTTGTTAAGCTGGTTACAGAGTGAAGCTTTGTTGATTTTTTTCAAAAGTACTTCTGGATTATAGAAAACATTTTAAAATGAAAAGTGGCATTCAGTGGGAGATCCATGCCTTAAGGTGTTGGGTGGAGGAAACACGGAGTTGTCCTTGTTAAAATGATTATAGTTCAGTAAAAAGATGTCAAGTCTAACATGCACACAAAGTAAGATAATTGCTTCTCTTCTGGCTAAAACCACCACCACCAACTTGTCTAAGGACAGAATAAAGTTAGGTGTGAGAAGAGAAAATCTAGACTGTATACTTCTAATTCATGAATCAGTATTGCTGTTAAAAATGGCCAGGAAAAACAACACGTAAATACCCTCACAATCCCTCTGGTGGATCACATTTTCACTGTAACGAGCTTAATCATTCAAATTGGCAACTGGTAAGTCTCAAATCACAGATCTTAAATCATTAATTTTTACCACTAATTAACAGGGTTGTTTCAGGAATATGCGCAGCATTGGGATTAATATAGTAGCATATTTCTTTAAGAATCTTGACCTTTACCAGAAAGGCAGAGGTCTGACATTAAAAGTTCTAACACAATTTAAAGACTTCTGCTTATAATTTTCTAAGAAAATAAAACAGAATCTCAGAACTAGAAACATACATAAAATTCTTTAAAAGTACACAATACTGTTAATCAAAATGATATACCGTGTGGTAAAATGCTTAGCAAAAGATATTTAATAAACATTAATGAATTAAGATGTGCATCTGAATTAAATAATCACCTTGTTTGTTTAAAAACAAAGTAAAGGACAAAATAAATAGTTTTTGCAAAAGAAAATCATTAAATGCTAGAATCGATTTTACAGAGCTTAGTGGTACCACAAACCTTTATCTTAATATTTTCAATTAACAAGGTTATACTGTGAACTGTCTAGCTGTAACAAAGAAAAACCAGTTTTGCTTGCTTTCACTTTTTTGCTGATTCACATGCCAAATTTTGGATTTAAAAAAACTGCTCAGAACCTACCTTACAAAATGGCCTTGGGGCATGTCATAATTAAGTCACACACACACACACACACACACACACACACACACACACACACACACGCATACATACATATAAATAACAGATTCCAGGTTGCCACGTTCACCCTGAGAGATACCCACAGAAGTGGAAATCAAAGCACCCCTGACATTGATCTTGGGGAAAAGAACCTTCTAAGAGAAACATACTTAGTGAGGTATGTTTCTTGTAGCAGGTGCTCACCAAATGCTTGAAGGAAGAGTGGATAATAGAAGCACAATTTCCTCACTGTGGAGATAAATGTCCTGTGATAAGATCAGAAGTGTATAGATCGTATGGATGCTTTTTCAGAGGCCGGTTGCTATGTGGAGAACTACTCTAGTACCATTTACTGAACCTGACAGAACATTCTTCTCAGCATTTTTTAAGATGTGATGGAAGAGATTTTAAACTACTGACCCAGTTATTTTACTGAGTCCATTTATTCCTAAGTTTTGTTACACTGTGTTTTTTCCAGGAAATTGTCCATATAATCCAAGTTTTAAACTTACAGGCAGAAAGTTCTTCATAGCGGTTTCTTATTTTTAAAAAGTTCTTTGCAGTGGTTTCTTATTTTATTCTCTATATTTAGTTGCTCTATATATACAGTATATATTATTACTAGTATTGCCTATTATGCCTCTCCTTACTCTTTTTTTGTTGTTGTTGTTGGATCAATCAAGTTATAGGGGAGAGTTTTTTGTTTTGTTGATTTGCTCTACTGTTCTATTGCAATTCCTACTTTCTGCAATTAATTTCTACTCATCTATATTTTCCTTCAACTTAAAGATTTCTTTTTTCCTCTATAACTTTTGTGGCTGGGTAGCCTACATATGGTATTTTTTATAAAATTCTATACAGACTTGAAAAAAATGCAAATTCTTGAACTGCTAGAAGCAGGGTTCTTTATATGTCCATTAGATCAAGCCTAACTGTGTTGTTTAAATATCCCATAACCTTATTAAATTATCTGCCTTATCTGTCAATTACTGAGGTGGCCTGTTTAACTCTCCCATTATAATTATGGATTTTAAACATTTGATATGTAATTCTGACAAATATTAACACAAGGTAATACCAGTCTGGAATTGTTTTATCTTGCAGGTTATTTACTCCTTTTGTCATTATGTGGTAACTTTTATTCCTGATGATGTTTCTTACCTTAGAATCTATCATGTGTGATTTACATAGTTACATCAGCCTTGTTTGGTTAATAGTTACCTAACATATATCATTCTATCCCTTTACTTTCAACCTATCCTGGTTTTTGAGTTTTAAGTTTTTTGAAAACAGCATTTTAGGCAAATTCTGTATCTTTATCCAATCTCAGAATCTCTTTTAACTGGCAAGTACAGTTCACTTAACATTTGTTCTAAATACTGATTTATTTATTTCTGCCATTTTATTATAACTGGGCTATTTCCCATGGTTTCTATTTATGTTTTTCCTATCTTGACTTATACTGGCTTAAAATCAAGACATCCTATTTTTTGTTCTGCAGTGATTACCCTGAATCTTTTGGGTAATCACTTGACTTAAAAGTCTGTTGTTCATCAGTTTATTTACCCTCTTCTCAGTCTTGGGATGCTTTATGTTTGGAAAGCTTTTATCTTATATTATTGCTGTCTAGTATTTTTGCTTCACTTTTTTTTTTGGTTGGTTTTTTTTTTTTTGCGGTATGCGGGCCTCTCACTGCTGTGGCCTCTCCCGTAGCGGAGAACAGGCTCTGGACACGCAGGCTCAGCGGCCATGGCTCACGGGCCTAGCCGCTCCGCGGCATGTGGGATCTTCCCGGACCGGGGCATGAACTCGTGTCCCCTGCATCGGCAGGCGGACTCTCAACCATTGCGCCACCAGGGAAGCCCTGCTTCACCTTTTTAATACCTCTACTCAAACTAGTCATTTTATTGTTTTATACAGTTAATGCTTATTTTGATGTACCTTGTTTTCTTTGCTCATTATGGTTGTTGCTTAAATCTCATTACTTCTGTGTTAAATTTCCTTATTTCTGAACTATAGCCTTTAGAACTGCACTGGTAAAATTAAATTAATTAAACTAAATTAAGAAGTAATTTACAATTAAAAACTCAGTTGTACTAGGCACATTTCAAGTGTTCAATAGCCACATGTGACTAGTGGCTACCATGCTGGACAGTATTGCTTTGGAAGTGTATACAACAAGGGTCTGGGGAGACAACAGTTCTGTTTTTGTTGAAAAATGTCTTTATTTGCTCTCTTGAATTACTGAATTGTTTGTTTTTTCCTCAGTACTCTGCATATATTATTCCCCTGTCTTTCAAATTCAGTAGCTGCAATTAAATATGCTGTCAAACTGGTGCTCTTTGTAAATAATCAATCTCAAGCTTGGTTGCTTCTGTCTTTGCCTTTGATGTTTTACCATCTGTCCAGGTGTGTATTTATTTCTATTTACTTTGCTTGGGGCCTTATTTTACTGCCTAAATCTGAGACTTCTGTCTTTCATGGATTCTGGAAAATTCTCAGTCATAATCTCTTCAAATATTACCTCTCTATATATTTTATCATTCTGAAATTCTTCTCTGTCATATGTTAAACTTTCTAAGACTTTCCTATCCTATCCTCTCTTTCAAATTTTCCATTTTTTCCCTTTCTGGAATGCATCCTGGATAATTTTCTCAGATGTCTCTTCCAGTTCCCCAATTCTCTTTTCAGTTGTTATAAATTCACTGTTGAGTCCAGGTAGAGAGTTTATTTCAGTAACTAAAATTTTAATTTCTAGAAGTTTTACTTGGTTATTTTTCAAATCTTCCTATCATTTTATTTTATAATCTACATCGGATATTCATATCCATTAAAGTCTCTATCTGATCATTTCATTACCCAAAGTTTCTGCGAAGGGTTGGCTGTTTGTTTTATCGTAACTTTTACTGACTGAATTATTTCTTTGTATATATAGTAATTTTGGACCACGAGGCTTGTCAATAAGATGCCTGGGCAATCTGGATTAAGAATATTTCTCTCCAGAAAAGTTTTGTATTTGCTTTTGCCAGATGTTCTAGAGTACTCAACAGTTGACGATCAATTTTATGTTAATTTTTTGGCCTGGGTAAGAAATTATACCAAATGAATGATATAACTTGAATCTCAAATCTGCATGAGAGAGCTCATGGTTACAATTTTCAGGGGAGACATTTTCCCTCTAACTCATAGCCTAGACTGAGGTAGATTAGCTTGCCTGTCATCTCCCTAGGTTCGTGGGGATATCTCTGATATCCTTCTAATTTATTAATATATAACTCATTAGGGCACCTGGGTGAACGTTGGTATGTACGTCTCAGCTCCAATGAGCCACCTCGTGAGGGGTCAAGGTCTTGTCTCCTGATCCCATGTAATTATAATGGGGTCCTTATGTTAAGGAACGTTCCCTATCCCCAAGAACTCTTTAACCAGCTGGCGTCAGCACACAAGCTTCCCACTTTGGCTTTCAGTTTTCACTTTGATGCTGACCCATTAAAATGCCCCCATTCCCTTTCAGGCTATACTGTGCATTTAATATTTTATACAGCATTTCTAAGTGTTTATAGGAGGAAGATTTTCTGACATCATATTGCTGGACAGGAGTTTTTCTTTGATGTGCCTATGCCATAACTCCTCGAAATTCAGAGTTCGCAAGAATGGTTTTATAATCCAGTTAGCAAAATGGATTCTGTTCACAAATGAAAACAGAAGATCAGCAGATTGGTAGTAATGCATATGTTTACACAGCAAAAGAATTATGATTTTTCAACTAATCACAGATAAAATGAAAACTAAGTGTTTTTAAGGGAGATGTGTCCACAGATTAAAACAGCATTACATTATCCTACAAAATTTTAGCCAGGAGGGGGCTGTGTGTTCCAGCACACCATGACCCACTGATCAGAGTTTTAAAAAATTTGTAGCCTCCAAGATTTCTCATCTTTAACATATATTTATATATATTCAACTTATCATACCTCAGGCTGTCTAGTAATTGCCCTTACAACATTTGAATGTAATACTTGTAAAGGTAAACAGAGTTCCCAGCTTGTCATGGTGCTAATCAGAAGGGATGGAAAGAAGCACACTATGGGCCTAGGTTATAAGACAGCCCGTATAATATTAAAGTCTTTATGATTCTTTCACTAATAAGATCATGTGGCTTAAGTCCAAGATGGAGACAAAGTCTATAATATTTTATATTTGTAAGTGCCTGACAAAAAACCTTTACATATATGGTGCTCTCTTAAGATAAGCAGGTCAGATCAGTGGTTTAAGTGATTTATCCAAGGTTACAGTTGGTAAAATGGCAAAGCCTAGAATAGAATTCTTGTCTGCAAACTAAATTCCACGCAGAAGAGTGTTACCATGGCAAAGCCACCCTCAGGGATATCTTCTGCAGCCTTTGTATCTAGAAATCATTTGTAAATTTTAAAAAGGAATTACTAAATGAGAGGCATAAAAATCTAATCTAAAGCTTCCCAAGTGCTTGTTCAGTTCAGGTACGGCATAACAAAAGGGTGTGTTTCTGCATGGATCCATGCTTTAGACCTCTGTTGTCCAATATGGTAGCCACTGGTCTCGTATGGCTATTCAAAGGCAGATTGATTAAATTAAATAAACTTAAAAATAATTTTTTTCTTGGTCACACCAGCCACACTTCAAGTGCTCAACAGTCACATGTGGCTGGCTGGCGATTGCTACATGAGACAGTACCCATATAGAATCTTTCCATCATCATAGAGTTCTGTTGGATAGCACTGCTCTAGAATGTGGATTGATGAAGTAATGTTATTGTTGTAGCAGAGTAGAAAGAACATAGGTTTTGAAGCTCAACAGACCTAGGTTTGACTTCTGCCTGTCACTTATAACCTTTGTGACTCGAGCAAATTTCTTAACTTCTCTGGGACTCGTTTCCTCATCTGTAAGTTGGGAATCAGAAATAAGGTGCTGGGAACATCATTTTTGCTTAATAACTACAGAATCTGCAGTCTCCACAACCCTCACTGGGGTCTTGTGGCTGCCCAAAGTCCTTGCACAGTATACAAAAATATACTGCTTCCAAAAGGTTCAAGAGAATCACCAAAGCTAAGCTTCTGGAAGGCATAAGCATTTCCTCTGTAAGATTTTACCTTTCTCTTGGGGTGGTGGGGCTAGGGTGTGTGGGGAGTGTATAAAGAAAACCTAGGGAATTCCCTGGTGGTCCAGTGCTTTCACTGCTGTGGGCCGGGATTCAATCCCTGGTCGGGGAACTAAGATCCCACAAGCCGCAAAGAATGGCCAAAACAAACAAACAAGAAAAACCACTCAAAAAAATAAATAAATAAATAAAGCAAATAAATAAATAAAGCAAAACAAACAATTTAGAACTGGAAAAAGTTATAGCTCAATGTTCTCTCAACTCTAAAAACTGATTTAAGTGGAACTAGATCTGAGGGTGTAACTTGAGTAAAATGGGTCAGGTGTCTTGGTGGTATTTTCCAAAAGAAAACAACAGAAGAGCAGCTACAGAATCATGTACAATTACCTGTATACACAATCAGACACTAATTAACTTTTTATTTAAAGAACAATCCCTAAACAACTCAATAGCCTGCTGACCTGACAAGACTACTTTTTACTTTTAAGACTAGGTAGACAAAACATATACTCAAGAGAGGCCTTAACACTCCCAGAATCACTTTATGCTGCCTTTGTCACTTCTCCCTGATACAGCTATTCCTTTAAATACTTTCCCCAAGCTCCTCCTCTGGACTGTTTCTAATATATCCACAGTATTGTGCTTGACCTTTTCAGGCTTTTCTCTGGTCTGAAAGCAAACTGATGTGCTCTTGAATTTCTAATTAGCAATATCAGAAACTGTAAGGCCCTTGAGATGATTCAGTGCCTCAACTAACCGAGGAAGGGAATGACCTGGTTAAGTGAGTCTTCTGTTTAACTAAGGAAACCTTTGTTTCAACCTCTTGTTGAAAATCTTTCTAAAATAAAAAGCAGTAGTGCACTTTTTCCCTCAAGAATATTCTAATTAATATAAAAAACACTCCTGACAATTTAAGGTCTCATCATTACAGCAAATCAATCTATGACACTATAGTGCGGTTAAAGCTATAGTATTGATCCCAAGTAACACATGAGAAATTTACTACATTTTCACAAAATAAAACCTAACATTAGCTTGTTTTTTTTACAATTTGCTTTCATTTCTTCCACACATGGACTATAGAAATATTTCCAGATATTTTAGGCTCCGATTAAATTTTGTTTTATCAACACAACACTGTAAATCAACTATACTCCAATAAAAATTAATTAAAAAAAATTTTGGTTAATCATGGTTCACTTATATTTGTGTTATCTTGCACTTTCAACTTCACAGGAAACTTTACTTGTTAAAGAAATATAATGAGATTCACTTCAGGCTTATGCTAAATGGTAATCAAGTCCATGGGCCTCTGATAATTTCCCCTGCTGACTACTTTACCAATCAAACTTTTCTTAGAGGCAATAGCTAGATTAAACTTTCAGGTAATAAAAAGCAGAATTAAACCAATTTTCCTTAAAAAAAAATTGGATCTGTGTCACTTTGCAGAATTTCCCCTTTAACAGAATGGTCAGCATAAAGAAAACAGCTATTTGAAGTAATTCTACTGTAACATTAGTTTAAATAAATCCATTCAAACCATCTAAGAGAGGTAATTATCTGGACAAATAGTTTACTGAAAAGTCAAGAGACAGATTTTATTTCACTTAAAAGTGAGCTACAGAGAAGAATTTGGGGTTTCTAGCTTCAACACAGACCTTGTCATTTCTCATTCAGGGAATGAAAAGATGCATAATTTCTAGTAGTTTTTTACATTTTATACTGAAGACATTCCCCCAATACCAGTTACCTCCCAGTCAAGTGAAATTCAAACTCTTACTTAAGGAGCAAATTTATCTCCAGCAATCTCCTTAGATTATGGTTACAGCACAATCACCTTACCACCGTAACCAGTTTTGATATCTCTACCATCAATGCCAAACAAATCGCCCATCTTCTTTCCTCAAACACTCATACTTTCAATACCCATGCTGAAGTACAGGAACCAGGTATACTTTTTAGTGCTTTCCTTCTTGAAAGGGCCACTCTAGCTTTGCTGACCACACCCAACCATTTTTAGAGTCTATAAAATGCCTGAAAGGACCCTGGACTAGGAAGCAGAAAGAAGGGTTACAATCCTCACTCTTCAACTGAATAGCCGCCACTCACCTCAGAGTCTCAGCTGACTTAACTGCCTGCCTACCCCATAGGTTATTATATTATTAACATTAAAGTACAATAGCTCTTGGCCCTGCACCTTTACCCAACAGATACTCAACTAAATAAACAGATCGAAAAATACCACAATCAGGGCAAAGATAGTACTTTCTTTGTGGACAGAAATATCAGTATCTGTCCTGTGTCTCTTAAACTAAGTTCTGTTGCTCAGGGGCATGGGCAGCCAATAATACATGTTACAACAAAAACAAAGGGTGAAACTTATTTTCAGAGAACAAACAATAGGAATATAATGTAATGCTATTATATGGAATAGTATAGTTAACTAAAATAATGTAATAAGTTACTGTATACAAAAGAGTGTTTCAGTTTTAGAAGCCCAATTTAAAAGCTCTGATCTTACTAAGAGACTCATTTATAACCACAAGAGTATAGACCATATTTTTTATTGTACCTTTAATTTCCAAGAATAATGTGCTGACAGAAACTGAAGTCACTCAATTTTAACTGCAAACATATGCACTGTAATTAACAGATAGATACTCACAGCTTGCATTTCTATATAGTAGAAATGGTTCATGGAGCTGAAATTCCAAGTCTTTATTCACTGGTTCAACTAGATTGTGCATATTCAGTCGATTCACAATGGTAAAACCATGGTAAGGTGAAGCTGACCTTAGATTTAATAGAAGAAAAAAAAATCTGTTGTCATTGTTCATTTGCAGAAATGTTATCTACCTCTTTATTTCCATTTTAAAGAATGAATACAATATTGCATTATATAGTATTATTGGCACTTAAAATTGTAAACAAAAAAATCTAAGTCAGATCATACCCCTCCTCCTCTCAGAAGCTTTCTCGGTCTATCAGAGTAAAGACCAAGGTCCTGTCTAAGGCCACCAAGGCCTCAGGTGATGTGCACCCCCTTGACTTCATCTCCTATGCCTCTTCCCTGTTCCTCCTGCTCCAGCCACACTGGGCTCCTTGCCATTCTTCCTACAGGTATGTTTCCACCTAAAGACCTCTGCCTGGGCCAATGGCCTAGAATCTAGAGTTATCCCATTTCCCACAAGCCTTTGGTAAACTGTCCTGTTCTCACTGAGGCCTACTAGAGAACTACCCTTTTTAATGCTCCCAAACTCAATACCTCTAATCCTCCTCTCTCTTTTTCCAAACCACTTATTATTTTTTGTATTTATTGTCCTTCTCCACTAAACTGTAAATTCCATGAAAATAGGGTTGTCATTTTTTTAGATATGTCCCAAGACAGACATATAGTATATGTTTAATAAACATATGCTCAATAAAAATATAATTTATTTTAAATATGTTGCAGGATTGGTTATAATTATTGCCCATCATTACAATGATTTTTCTTACATCAAATGTGAGAACTATGGAAAAACCTGAGTTACAAAGAAAATGCTTCGAATCCTACAATAAGAAACACGCTTGGTTCTCATATCAGGATGATTCAGCATACGATCCTTTAGATATTTCTCACTTGTATACAACACTTTACGGTTTCTCACTTGTTTCTCTGTATACACTTGTTTCACTGAATCCTTTAGGTTTTCTGATTCCAAATCCAGGCTTCTTTTATACTAAGGTCTCTCCAAATCGACATTCTGACATCCTGGTATATATTTATCCAAAGTATATAAAATGTTCTCACATTTCCCAAATAGAGTTTCTCTGGTCTCCTTTTATTACAATCAATACTGTGTAAGCCTCCATAAATTTCATCAAATCAAGTCGCTCACTAAACTAAATTTCATCTTCTATAACCGGTGGATCTGTACTCTACTGTAATAATAAGGCCAGCAAAGCACTTTCCAAGTACCAACATTCTAACAACAGTTGAAGAGCTTCTAGACATTTATATTGGTAATGAAGACTAATGAAGTAGGTGAAGGGTAAAGTGTTTTTTTTTTAAAAGGAGAAAGATGAATAACAGCAAACAAAATGTCAAAAAATAAAAAGTAACATCAAAGCATATACATTTAAAGGAAGAAAAAGATCAGTATTTTTAGACAAGATCTCAAAGTTGTACAGCAAAATTTAGAAGAATATTTCACAAATTCTTGTTAATAACCATCAGTGGAGAAATGGAGAAAGGCAATCCATAAAAAATAACTCACAATACACACACACAGGGAAAGAACCAGGTATCAGTAATAACTCCTGCTGAGTTCCCTAAGCTTTAGAAACCAAAGGAAGGAACCTACCTCAGTCAGAGCAAGACCTAAGAGGGATCCAGGAAAACAAGGAACTCCAATGACTAACATACCCTGTCAGCTGCCTTTAGGCCAAGAAAGTTGCCGAACAAAACACAAGCTGCATTTACAAACCAATCATTTTTTTAAAAATCATGTTTTAAGACAATAATTCTCAGAAAAGTTAAAAATAAAAAATGTGCAATTATGAATAATCTAGGCTTTCTAAAGGACTCTCAAACTAAAAATACATATTACTACAAACACTGACAAAATCCAAAACTTTTGCGGGTAGATGGAAAGGGGACAGAACCAGAGTCTTAGAAGATAACTTTTTGTTTAGTAATCACACAACAGCTAGTCCATCTATTCTCTTTTTCTCAACTATTTTTCTCAATGTATTCTATTTTTCTTAATATGGGGGGAGGGAGAAAGGCAACTGCTTTAGACTCATTCATTACTAGAAAATGTTTTCCATTTTGCTAGGTTCCTAAATAAATTCTAGTTCTGTTTGATTCTGAATCATGGGAAGTGTCAAAGAAAGGACATTACTTGGTAAGGATCTCACAGCAAGGGATGGATGAATACTTGAAGGGTCAAGCAGCAAGGTCCCAAAGACAAATATACAATAGGGTTGAATCACTCCATATGACACCATTCACCATCAAATTTAAAAAAAAAAAAAATTAAAAAAAAATCTTTTTAAAAAAGCTTACCTTCGATATACAAATAAGGTCCCTTCTATATCAGTCTTCTCCTATAATAGACAATGAGATGATTAGTTTTTTTTCCCATAATCTAACCCCAAGTAGTCCCAATGGAGAAGAGATACTTCATGTTTAAGATCAACTTATTTATTTTAAAATTAATCACTTTGAACAGGTCAAGTAGGTCTGCTCCACAGACTACTATTACCAGTTTCTTTTGTATCCTTTCTATTCTATTGATGTGTATTAACTGATATGCAATGTTCTATCTAGCAACACGCCTGTATCTGCAGCAATTTCCCTTTCCTTTTTTAAAATTTAAAGGAGAAAAATTCTAGAATTAGCTTTCACTTTTTAAAACTAAAATGTTTTAGCCAAATTTCTTAATTTTAAAGCCAAGGTCCTGTATAAAGCAATTTCTTCACCTTTAAAGTTTATCAAAGTTACTAGGGGAAAAAAAAAAACATTTTCTTATAGGACACTTTGTTTCATCATTGGGGAATTTTGGTATATTTTTATGAGTAGCAAATTTTGTAGCAAATTTAGTTAAGAGTTACTTTCAAACACAATTAGTTTGTTATTTTTAAAACTGTGTTGAAGAATCATGAATATTGAAACTATACTCTGTCTTAGTGTAATTCTTATAGGTCTTACAAATAATTAAAAACATTTTTTTAGCTTAAAGTAAATGTTTTGATTAACAAAGTACAACTCATCATCCTTCACTTGCTGTGACAAGAGCGTATTTAGGTTTTAAACACAGTTACAGGGGCTTCCCTGGTGGCGCAGTGGTTGGGAGTCCGCCTGCCGATGCAGGGGACACGGGTTCGTGCCCCGATCCGGGAAGATCCCACATGCCATGGAGCGGCTGGGCCCATAAGCCATGGCCGCTGAGCCTGTGCGTCCGGAGCCTGTGCTCCGCAACAGGAGAGGCCACAACAGTGAGAGGCCTGCATACCGCAAAAACAAACAAACAAAACCACACAGTTACAATGTTTTTAAAAAAGCAAAAGAAACACGTTAGTCTACAGTTCACAGCCCAGATAGGACTTAAATGGTTTAAGGTAATCAACAAACTTAGCAAACTTAAATGTCAGCCATATAAAATTGAATTTGCTGGGATGAAAAAATAATTTTAAAAAATATTTACCATCTTGATTTCTTCCAGGAGTATTGCCCTAGCTTAAACATCATAATGAAACTTTTCCTTACTAAAAATTCAGAGGCTTTTTCTTGCCTTTCAAACTTTATTAGTGCAAGAAATTGGTAATCAACGGTTTCACAATGAAAGAAAACGCCCAAATAAACCACTGTGCAAAGTTACAACTCACTGTAAAATAACAATGAGAGAAGAGACTTTGGTTATACTCCATGTACCATGACCCAAATGAATAATGGCAGCTTATTTTTCAGTTCAGGTTATTATAGCTTGTATTTCATATTTAAAGGTGAATAACAATTAAAATTCCAAAATATTGGAAGTCTGTGACAAACTAGAAATAAAAGCCTAAGTCCATGCCCCAAATAATAAGTCCATGCCCCAAATCTTCACCATTTGTCTGCAACCCATATTACAAAAATTCATACGTAGAGCAAGAAAAATGATTAAGAACGATTCAAACTAAAGCAATGTCTAAAACAGCCACACTTAAAAAAAAATCTATAATTTTGTTCTCTTTAGCTTCCCATACCTCCTTCTCTTACAGGAGGTGAAGGAAAGAAGATAAAGTAAAGCAAGATGACTTTGAAAACTCTCTTTATCTGAATTAACTGTTTATAAATGCCAAATGATTTTTCACAAAATTACTAATTAACTATAACCTATGTATCTGCACTATGTTGTAAAGGACATACTACGATAATAATCTTTCAGTTTTGTTAGTATAAAGATTTCAATTCTTACTGAAACGTTAACGTCAATCATTAATTCGATCCAACAAATATTTACGGATTATTTCCTAAGTAAAGCCTATATAGCTGAATGAGTTAATCAAGAAGGTTCAATTTTTTTTTTAAGGGAAATTTTGTTACCTTTATTTGTTTGGCCACTTGCACGGCTTGTGGGATCTTAGTTCCCCACAAGGGATCGAACCCGGGCACCCTGAAGCGGAAGTGCGGAGTCCTAACCACTGGACCGCCAGGAAATTCCCTAATTATGTTATTTAAACAACGGACGAAGCTTCAAACGGGCTAACAAGTCAGTGGACAAACTGAATGCAACTTTTCGGATCCTCTCCCGTGCAAAAAAGACAAAAAGTAGTTAGTCTGATGGGTGCATTCAGAGGTGACATCACCAGCAGCACTGCTGAACAGACACAGGGTCTCTTTTCCAAAGGTTTCAAGGTAATCCAATTAACATGGAAGTCATTTTCCTAAGCGCCTTGAAATCTTTTCCAAACTCTGGAAATACAGTGTAGTTCGATAAATGCAGGACTTATCCCCAACCCCTCTCTTCCAATAATTGAAACTAACTGGATTTCAAGCTCTAAATCCAAATGACCTCTGAGAAGGGAGCCCTTATTTATGTCTATTGGGGGGAGAGAAGGAGTGTTTATTTTATAGATTATGTATATATACTTTATCTAATAACTCTCAAAGCTTCAAACACAATCTTTCAGGCATCTTTATGACTCCACCAGTCTCATATCCTCTAACACACCTGCAAAAAAGGCAAGTCGCCCACATCCTCGAACCGGACCCCATGGGGCTGATCCTCTTCCAACCCTCCCCTCTATCAGCTTTTCCCCCGGATGTTTGGACCTACTTCTCTCGCTCCTCTCGCCCAATCTCCGGCTCCGCCGACACCCCTCAGGCGCCAGCCGGACTCTTCTCTAGTCCCTGGCCTCGCCCCTGCCGCCGTGGCCTCCTTCATCGGCCCCCACCCAGAACGGTCCGCGCGGCCCCTTTAAGAGGCGGCGGCCGGGCGGGCGACTTCAACGGCCTGGCTGCACTCACCCACTGGTTGGCCTTGGGGCAGAAGGTGTACAGTGCGACCTGGCCCGTGAGGTCTGCGATGCTGGTGATGTAGGGGTCGTGCTGCTTCAAGGCCGCTAGGCTCATCTCTTGCCCTGCTCGACTCAGCGACTCCATCTTGAATTCCGGAACCTAGCCCCTCTGGCGGGGGCGGAGTCGCGGACAGGAAGGTGCCATGGAGCCAAAGTTCCCCCAGCTGCGTCAGCACCCTCATCTTCCGCCTCTCAGCCGGGCCTCGCGGCGAGGCGGTACATCAGCTATTATGCTCCGCTGCGCCCACGCCCGGGGCGCTGGGTTCCAGTGTCGTCAGGTCCCAGTGGACCTACCGTGCGGGTTGGCGTATGCCGCCGCGTAGCCGAGCTGGTAGGACGGGACTCAGTTGCTTCTCTTCCGCTGGCTGAAAGGTCCCGGCGCCCGGATCAAGGCTGCTCGGGAGCTTTCTCCAGCGTTCCTGCCGGACTAGGCTCCCAGGGCCGCAGAATGGAAACCTCGCTGTGGCAAGGCAGTGCTCCACCGTGAGTTTAGAAAGCACAGAGAAGCGGACAGGAAGGAGGGAGGGAACCCCGAAAATTACCTCAGATCTCGGCTCTCTTCGTGTTTTTATGAAGGAAAATTTTGATAAAAGCCAAACTAACCCGCCTGTAACTATACAGGAGTGTCTTTTATTATCCACGTTTACTTATTTTCCTCGTGTGAATCCCACGAAAATATTTCTATCCAGTCTTGGAAAGAGCCCGTGAAGGCTTGAGTTTGTCTTGGATCGTTTAAAGCTTTAAAACAATAACTCATTATTTTAGCAAACATCTGTTGAGCATTTTAAGGCATTTTAAAGGGCCAGGTACTAGCTGAAGAGGAAAACAAGGCTTGTAAGGTATAGGGAGCTCTGCCCCACCGCCGACTTGTTAAAAAACATTTCCTTATAGAAAAGATACCCCAATGGAATGGAAAATTTTTGACAGAAAAAAAAAAAAAGAAAAAGGATAGTAGTTGTATTGTTGATGATTTTACATCCCAAGGCCATTTGTTAATGGAAAGATACTTCATGTCTTACATTCTTTGCAGAATCACGTTACATATACAAATGCAGACAAGGAAACATGTATCATTCATTTACCGTTCATTAAGCAAGTATTTATTGAACTCCTAATTGTGAAAGGGTAGCCCCCTGGAAGCTTCAAAGACAACTTTCTAGCTCTGGGAGAAACTGAAAGAAGTAGGGGCAATGCTAGAGACCTTTCACTTGAAACCGAGAGGATGGAGCCACTAACTTCATCTGGTCAGGAAAGTATAGGAAGCCTTCATGGAGGAGATGATGTTTGAATTAATGTTTCAGGGATGAGTAGGAATTCATCAGAGACGAAAGGCAAGGGCTTCCTTTCATCTCACAGTCTAATGGTAGAAAAGTGTTCATCCTCATTTGCTGGTTGATTTAATTGAAGCTGGGTGGAGAAATCACTGGCTAGTTGTTCCACACTAGTCAGGGGGGATCTGGTATTAGAATCCAGGGACTACTGCCTGCTACCCCAGGGTCCTTTTATCCACACTATGGCTGCCTTTCTTCATAGTGGAGGCAGACCCCTACATCCCCTCTACCTACTTTTCTTTTTTTTTAACTTTTTATTTTATATTGGAGTATAGTTGATTAACAATTTTGTGTTAGTTTCAGGTGTACAACAAAGTGACTCAGGTATACATATATATGTATCTATTCTTTATCAAATTCTTTTCCCATTTAGGTTGTTACAGAATATTGAACAGAGTTCCCTGTGCTCTACAGTAGGTCCTTGTTGGTTATCCATTTTAAATATGGCAGTGTGTATATGTCAATCCCAAACTCCCTGACTATCCCTCCCCCCCACCTACTTTCAAGGGAACATTTAAACAATCTGTACCCTAATTTTTTTTTAATTGTATTTTTTGAATAAGTAATACATTCCCTTGGTACAGAATTCAAAGGCACACCTGAAACAGAATATAGGTGTTTTTAATTCTTATTTTTTAATTGAGGTAGAGTTGACATATAACATTATATTAGTTTCAGGTGTGCAACGTAATGATTTGATATTTGTATATATTGTAAAATGATCACCACAATAGTCCAGTTAACATCCATCACCACACATAGTTACACATTTTTTTTCTCATGATGACAGCGTTCAAGATCCACTCTCTTAGCTACTTTCAAATACGCAGTACAGTATTACCTGTAGTTACCATGCTGTACATTACATTCTTGTGCCTTATTCATTCGTTTTTTTCTTATGTAGATTTCCTGAAATAATCTAGGACATTTCCTTCTTTATTTATTAAATATATATTTTTGATTGAACAGGGCTAGACTAGTGAAGAACACCAAGTTATTTTAGGGAGTTTTCATATTCAGAATAGAAAATTGCTTCGAAATGCATGTTTGCATGGCCCCAAACATGTTAATGTTGACTTTGATGCCCTATACAGCTCTTAAGATATATTAAAGAGAATGTGAGTATTTTGGAATTGAAAATCTTTCTCATTTACTTTGAAGCCTGACTTTGCCTTATATTTGTGAATGAAACCTTAAGACCTTTCCCATGTCTTTTAGACCAGGGGTCCCCAACCCCCAGGCCTCGGACCTGTAGTGGTCCAGGAACCAGGCCGCACAGCAGGAGATGAGCGGTGGGCTAGGGAGCGAAGCTTTGTCTGCCACTCCCCATTGCTCTCCATTGCTCTGAACAATTCCCCACCCCCCACCCCATCCGTGGAAAAATTGTCTTCCATGAAATTGGTCCCTGGTGCCAAAAAGGTTGGGGACCACTATTTTAGACAATAGGCTTTGAGAGGTCAGAGATTCCATCTCAGTCTATTAGGTCTCCAGTACCTAACACAGCCCCGGCAAAGAGTAGACTCTCAATAAATACTGGTGAATGAATGTTGTCTTAAAACCCAACTCCCTTAAGGCCATGGAAGAGACTTGTGGGAGGGGTGGGGAGGTGGGTGGCTGGGATCATGTGATCAGAGGTGGGAAGGAGTCTTACTCTGCACTGGAAGACCTTTGGTAACATTTGCGTTGTGTTCCATGAATGACAGTTTTTTAATAAAAATAATTTAAAATATGAAAACCTAAAACCCAATCAGTCCAACCCATGTGTCTCCCACTCTGAGTGGTTCTGTGGTAGAAAATAAAACTTGCCATTTAAAACCATGGGCTCTAGGTCCACGATGGTGGACAAGTTGATTTCCACTAGACCTAGAGCCTCAGTATACCCTCATTGTAATACATCAGCAAGCTAAATGACACACCCACAGGAGCCATGGCAGTTCCGAGGCTGACCATAAAAGGCCAATAAGTGGGCTGTGGCCCAGTTCCTAGAAATCTCTACCCCTTTCCCAAAATTGTTGGAATAATCCTCCCACTCATTAGCCTATGAAATACCCAGCCTATGAAAAGTAACCACCCCCACACCTTGGGGCCTCTCACCTTCTGAGATGGCCCACATTTTGTCTATGGAGTGTGTATCTCCCTGAATAAACCTTTCATTTTAAAAAAATAAAATCATGGGCTGTAAGGTAAAGGGCACAAAAATACATCTACCAGCTGTGTAGCTTTGTCAGTCCCAGACTTCCCATTTCTCCAGTGTCAAATCCCAAGTCCTTGCCATGGCCTAGGAGGAGACTTCGCTGGGCCTGGTCTCTTGCTTTCTTTCCATCTCCATTTTCTGTGAATTGCTCTTTCAAATTTTCCATCCCAGCCCACTGACTGATGTGTGCTAAATGAGTCTAGTCTCAGGGCCTTTGCACTTGTTGTTCTCCCTTTCTGGAACATTCTTTTTTTTTTTTTTTTGCGGTACGTGGGCCTCTCACTGTTGTGGCCTCTCCCATTGTGGAGCACAGGCTCCGGACACGCAGGCTCAGCGGCCATGGCTCACGGGCCAAGCCGCTCTGCGGCTTTTTTTTTCAATTAAGGGATGTGGGATCTTCCCGGGCTGGGGCACAAACCTGTGTCCCCTGCATCAGCAGGCAGACTCTCAACCACTGTGCCACCAGGGAAGCCCTGGAACATTCTTGTCTCTGATATCCCTGTGATATAATAATGGCTCATTTCCCCACTTTCTTCATAGCACTTATCTGTGAGTTGTAGTTATTATATTCACTTTTGTCTGTCTCATCAGCTTAGTGAAGCAGGAACCATGTCTGTCTTGTTTACTATCACATTTTGACACAGAAGCCAGGCTTAATAAGTATTTGTTGGATTAAATGGAATGTTAAGTTGATTTCTATCTACCACATAAACCTGAGAGAAGGGATGGTTGTTTCAGCTCTACAGCCAACAAAACATTTGTTTGTCATAAGTCTCAACAAATAATCATGATTGATTTACTTGTATTATTAATATAATTTTTTGTTTCTTAGGCTCTATGCTTATCGCTTTTAGTATAGACCAGAATTCAGCATCTTTTCACTCTTGCAACTTTCTCCCTGTCCATTTTCTCTCCATCTCTGTCTCCTCTCTCTTTCTCTCCTCCCTGTCCCCTTCTTTCTCAGATTTTTTTTTAATTTTTAAAATTTATTTATTTTTTGGTTGTGTTGGGTCTTCGTTGCTGTGTGTGGGCTTTCTGTAGTTGCAGCAAACAGGAGCTACTCTTCATTGCAGTGCGTGGGCTTCTCATTGTGGTGGCTTCTCTTGTTGCAGAGCACGGGCTTCTAGGCATGTGGGCTTCAGTAGTTGTGGCACACAGGCTCAGTAGTTGTGGCTCATGGGCTTAGTTGCTCCACAGCATGTGAGATCTTCCCAGACCAGGGATCGAACCCTTGTCCCCTGCATTGGCAGGCGGATTCTTAACCACTGCGCCACCAGGGAAGTCCTCTTTCTCAGATTTCAAAGATTTATTCTAAAAGTATCTGCTTAGGGACTTCCCTGGTGGTCTAGTGGTTAAGACTCCACATTCCCAATGCAGGGAGCCCAGGTTCGATTCCTGGTCAGGGAACTAGATCCCACATGCCACAACTAAGACCTGGCACAGCCAAATAAATAAATAATTTAAAAAATAAATGAAAGTATCTGCTTATTACTGTTTACCTTTGTAGGCAGAGAAAGCAAGCTAACTAATTTTCCCAAGGTCCAATAATGATTCATTTGCTGAGCTGGAATTAGCATCTTCTAGCCTTGGTTTCCAGGTAGATCATGTATCTTGCTACTATTCTGCCAGGCACACTCTTAAATTACACTGGATACACATGAGTGAAATTTGTTTTCCTTATGCTGCTGTTTCACTGTTGATATTTATTTTATATGATGGATATCCAAAAGGTTGTGGAGTTACTATAAAACTCCTTACCTCGTCCTTGCCAGATGATTAGGACGGTAGTTCTTTCCTTCAATTTCTCCAGAAAGGCCTCTGACCTCTGTATTTTATTTATTTATTTATTTTTGATGTGTACTTTATTTTATTTATTATTTTTTATACAGCAGGTTCTTATTAGTTACCAATTTTATGCATATTAGTGTATACATGTCAATCCCAATCTCCCAATTCATCCCACCACCACCTCCCCCTCCCCGCTTTCCCCCCTTGGTGTCCATACATTTGTTCTCTACATCTGTGTCTCTATTTCTGCCTTGCAGACCTGTTCATCTGTACCATTATTCTAGATTCCACATATATGCATTAATATACAATATTTGTTTTTCTCTTTCTGATTTACTTCACTCTGCATGACAGTCTCTAGGTCTCTAGGTATTTGTTGCTTGTAGATTTTCTTTTTTTTTCAATTAATTAATTAATTTTTTTATTTTCGGCTGCATTGGGTCCTCATTGCAGTGTGCGGGTTTTCTCTAGCTACCGTGAGCGGGGGCTACTCTTTGTTGCGGTGCTTGGGCTTCTCATTGTCGTGGCTTCTCTTGTTGTGGAGCACGGACCCTAGGCGCGCAGGCTTCAGTAGGTGTGGGACGCGGGCTCCAGAGTGCAGGCTCAGGAGTTGTGGTGCACGGGCTTAGTTGCTCTGCAGCATGTGGGATCTTCCTGGACCAGGGATTGAATCCGTGTCTCCTGCATTGGCAGGTGGATTCTTAACCACTGTGCTACGAGGGAAGCCCTGTTTGTAGATTTTCTGATGATGCCCATTCTAACCGGTGTGAGGTGATACCACATTGTAGTTTTGATTTGCATTTCTCTAATGATTAGTGATGTTGAGCAGCTTTTCATGTGCCTCTTGGCCATCTGTATGTCTTCTTTGGAGAAATGTCTATTTAGGTCTTCTGCCCACTTTTTGATTGGGTTGTTTGTTTTTTTAATGTTGAGCTGCATGAGCTGTTTATATATTTTGGAGATTAATTCTTTGTTCGCAAATATTTTCTCCCATTCTGAGGGTTGTCTTTTCATCTTGTTTATAGTTTCCTTTGCTGTGCAAAGGCTTTTAAATTTCATTAGGTCCCATTTGTTTATTTTTGTTTTTATTTCCATCACTCTAGGAGGTGTGTCAAAAAAGATCTTGCTGTGATTTATGTCAAAGAGTGTTCTTCCTATGTTTTCCTCTAAGAGTTTTATAGTGTCCGGTCTTACATTTAGGTCTTTAATCCATTTTGAGTTTATTTTTGTGTATGGTGTTAGGGAGTGTTCTAATTTCATTCTTTTACATGTAGCTGTCCAGTTTTCCCAGCACCACTTATTGAAGAGACTATCTTTTTTCCATTGTATATCATTGCCTCCTTTGTCATAGATTAGTTGACCATAGGTGCGTGGGTTTATCTCAGGGCTTTCTATCCTGTTCCATTGATCTATATTTCTGTTTTTGTGCCAGTACCATATTGTCTTGATTACTGTAGCTTTGTAGTATAGTCTGAAGTCAGGGAGTCTGATTCCTCCAGCTCCATTTTTTCCCCTCAAGATTGCTTTGGCTATTTGGGGTCTTTTGTGTCTCCCTACAAATTTTAAGATTTTTTGTTCTAGTTCTGTAAAAAATGTCATTGGTAATTTGATAGTGATTGCATTGAATCTGTAGATTGCTTTGGGTAGTATAGTCATTTTCACAATATTGATTCTTCCAATCCAAGAACATGGTATATCTCTCCATCTGTTTGTGTCATCTTTGATTTCTTTCATCAGTGTCTTATAGTTTTCTGAGTACAGGTCTTTTACCTCCTTAGGTAGGTTTATTCCTAGGTATTTCATTCTTTTTTTTGCAGTGGTGAATGGAATTGGTTCCTTAATTTCTCTTTCTGATTTTTCATTGTTAGTGTATAGGAATGCAAGAGATTTCTGTGCATTAATTTTGTATCCTGCAACTTTACCAAATTCATTGATTAGCTCTAGTAGTTTTCTGGTGGCATCTTTAGGATTCTCTATGTATAGTATCATGTCATCTGCAAACGGTGACAGTTTTACTTCTTCTTTTCCAATTTGTATTCCTTTTATTTCTTTTTCTTCTCTGATTGCCATGACTAGGACTTCTAAAACTATGTTGAATAATAGTGGTGAGAGTGGACATCCTTGTCTTGTTCCTGATCTTAGAGGAAATGCTTTCAGGTTTTCACCATTGAGAATGAGGTTTGCTGTGGGTTTGTCGTATATGGCCTTTATTATGTTGAGGTAGGTTCCCTCTATGCCCACTTTCTGGAGAGCTTTTATCATAAATGGGTGTTGAATTTTGTCAGAAGCTTTTTCTGCGTCTATTGAGATGATCATATGGTTTTTATTCTTCTATTTGTTAATATGGTGTATCACATCCATTGATTTGTATATATTGAAGAATCCTTGCTTCCCTGGGATAAATCCCACTTGATCATGGTGTATGATCCTTTTAATGTGTGGTTGGTTTCTGTTTGCTAGTATTTTGTTGAGGATTTTTGCATCTATTTTCATCAGTGATATTGGTCTGTAATTTTCTTTTTTTGTAGTATCTTTGTCTGGTTTTGGTATCAGGGTGATGGTGGCCTCGTAGAATGAGTTTGGGAGTGTTCCTTCTTCTGCAATTTTTTGGAAGAGTTTGAGAAGGATGGGTGTTAGCTCTTCTCTTAATGTTTGATAGAATTCACCTGTGAAGCCATCTGGTCAGACCTCTGTATTTTAAAATGTTACTCTATGAAAGTATTTTAAGTGGTGTTAGATGTTTTCTAGAATTACATTTCTGATATGTTGAACTAGTTAAATCTGTCAATTCTGGAGCAGAAATAATAGTACTTTCAACTAGGAAGAAAGAAATGGCTTTCCCATATGGAATAATGTAGTGAGAATAAAAGAACATGGGATTAGAACAACATTTATTTCATCCCTCTATTGCCAGGAAAGATTGCATTTAACATGGTGTTCTTGATAATGTTCTTTGGTAGAAAGTTCTATGTTGTTTACTGTTACTTTACCCAATGTAATGTTTCAAATTACCAATAACATAGCAATGTCATAAACAACAGCAGGATATTTAACTGATACACTGCTTATCCATGGAACTCAAAGTGCTTCATAGGTACACTGTGGAAGGAAGATAAAAATGGAGTCGGTATTGCTAAGAGAGCTCTCTAAATTGCAGCAGGGAGGCCACTGAGGAAGTATGACTTATGCATGCCTCAGACTGTATGGAATCTGACCTTTTGACCACTTAGTGTCCTAACACAATCATCCAGAACATCTACCAGAAACTCAAGGTAATTATCAGACCCTTACCCTAAAATAACTCATCATTACTTAAGGACAGATATTTCCCTTCCTGCATCAGAGTCAATCACATTTCTTGCCAGGAACTTTAACAACGTTGTGGCTTTCGTCTTTAGAAGCCCCTGACTCTTTCTCTTCCACAGAACACTCTTTTGGTTTTACCCATATCTGTGTCTCCCGAATTCTAAGACTTCAAATAAACTCTTTTCTTATTTGAAACCTTATTATTTATTTTCTTTCTTTCTTCTTCTTTTTTTTTTTTTTGTCGATGATAAATACACACAAGCCCTCAAGATTGGTACATGGATGTAGACAATTGTACAGGAAGGAGCTCAGAGGCCCAGGATTAGTTGACTTGCCTCTGGCGAAGATTGTCTGCCATTCACCAACAATCCTTTTATCCATTTCCATTGACTGAGGCATAGCTAGGCTTCACTTACCAAGCTCCTTTGGCTTCCCTTTGCCTCTATGACCAAAATCAGACCAGTAGAATATTGGCAAAAGTGCTGTGTGTCTGCTCTAGGCCAAGGCTTAAAGGAGAACCTTGCCCTTCCAGACTTTCTTTTACCCCTTCTGTTGACTGGGTGCAGGCCACTGTGAGGACCTGAGGAATGGCAGAGACAAGGGATGAAAAGAGCTGACACCCTGAATCACCACACAAAGGGCAGCTGCCTGCCTAAGAGGGTACCCTTCTCAGACTATTATAGGAATGACAAGCAGGCTCTGTTAGGTTTGCATGATATACTTCAGGGTCTTTTTGTTACCTGAGCCCAGCTGATCTGAACTATTTTACCATCCAGTTTGTTTAGAGAGTACCAATAACATTTCAATTTTCTGAAGTAGAATTAAAATGAAGCATATAATTTACCAGAACACTTCTTAGTGGTTTGACAACAAGTCAAGATTATAAAAGAATTCAAGCCAAAACTCTGCATTTACAATCAGTTACAGGCACAAATTTGCAGAGTCACGAAGTGGCTAAGGACCAAAAATATTTTACCTTATACCATTAGAAAACTGATTTTATAATTCCATCATGAAAAACCTCTAAGCCAAATGGTAGACTGTCCTTATCAATGGGAGATTCCAAAGATACTCTCAGACTTCTTTTCTTACACCCTTATTTTTTGCAATTAAAAGGCAAGCATTTATTTATTTCCTTGTAATTAGATTTTGGGTTTAAATTTTTTATTTTATTTTATATTAGAGTACACTTGATTTAAAATGTTCTGTCATTTTCAGGTGTACAGCAAAGTGATTCAATTATACATATATCTATTCTCTTACAAATTATTTTTATACTATGCTATTACAGAACGTTGAGCAAAGAACCCTGTGCTATACAAGAGGTCTTTGTTGATTATCTAATTTTAAAAAGGCAGAGTGTGCACATCAATCCCAAACTCCCAATATATCTCTCAAGCTACCCGCCCCCCAAATTTCCACTTGGTGACCGTAGGTTTCTTTTCTAACTACTGAGACTTATTTCGGTTTTCAAAATTAGGTCATTTGTATCAATTTTTAGAATCCACATATAAATATGACATAATATTTGTCCACTCTGTCTGACTTACTTCACTTCGTATGATCTTCTCTAGGTCCATCCGAGATGCTGCAAATGGCATGATTTTATTCTTTTCTAGGGCTGAGTAGTATTTCATCGTAGATGATCGCACATGATCTTTACCCATTCATCTCTGGGTGGACGTTTCGGTTCCCTCCGTGTCGTGGCTATTGTAAATGGTGCTTCAGTCAATGGCAAGTGCATGTAACTTTTCCAGTCCTGGTTTTCTGCAGATATACACCCAGGACTGGGCTAGCAGGATCACATGGTAGCTCCATTTTTTTGTTTTCTAAGGAACCTCTACACTGTTTTCCACAGTAGCTCTACCAATTTACATTCCCCCCCGGTAGTGTAGGGGGTTCCCTTTTCTCACGGTCTCTCCAGCATGCATTGTTTCCAGACCTTTAGAGGATGGCCACTGTGACTAGTGTGGGGTGATAGGTCGTGGTAGCTGTGATGGGCATTTCTCTAAAAATTAGCAAAGTTGAACAGCTTTTTCTGTTCCCGTTTGGACACAGCGTGCGCGTGCAATGTGCGGGTAGAAACTGGCTTATTGAAAGTCGGCCCTGTTTGATTCTTTTGCGATTACCCACCCCAGGACATTTCTTGAGGGCAGGTGTTATTTCCAGCCCCGCAGGCCTTGTGAGTATGAAGTGTCCAGAAGCCCGGGTTGAAACTTGTCGTTACGGGCCGTGGCCACAAGGTGGCAGCATTTCATCATGCCCGCCTCCGGTTCCTCTGGCCACCAGAGCCTTAGCCAAAGTGGTGTTCCTGGGCTGGAAATTACGGTGAATGGGCCTGCAGAGACACCCAAAAGTTTCTGTCTCATTGCTTCTTCCTTCAGTCCCTCCCCCGGACTCATCCCAAGGCCTGCAACACCCCGATGTGCTGTCGGCTGAAGGTGGGGCGGTGACTCTAAGGAAAAAGGCTGGAGTTGGGAACCTTAGCAGCAGGAGACGTGGACACCAAGGGACTTTTCCAAGCTCTTCCAGCCCAGAGGGTCCAGCATCCTTGGGTGCACTCGGTCTGCTTTAGCCGTAGGAGGGCCTGCCTGGATGTGGAGTTTGTGGTGCCATCCAGAGGGGATGAGGCGCTCCAGGTTGGAAAGGAGGCTCATGTGCCTGCACATCCTCCCTAGGTCCCTCAGCCCTATGGTGGGCCAGCCTTGGGTCCCAGGCTGCTCAGACTCCAGGGAGGTGACAAAAGCCTAGGTAACCGGAGCCTGAGGAGAATATTATAAGAATTTCTTCCTGGGTTTGTTTGTTTTTTAATTTGATTTTATTTTTCTATTGGAGTATATTTGATTCATAATGTTTGTTTCTTTTAGTTGTACCACAAGAGGATTCAGTTATACATATAGATATATTTATTCTGTTTTGGTTCCTTACCCTCATAGAGTTTGACACAGTGTTTAGTTAAATTTACTATGGTCTGCAGGTGGTATGTGTTTATTATTTATTTTATATATATTAATATGTTCGTGTTAATCCCAGTCTCCCAATTTATCCCTCCCCACCTCCTTTCCCTTTGGTAACCATAAGTTTTTTTTTCCTAATTCTGTGAGTTTGTTTTAGTTTTATAAATTAGTTTTTTTGTTTCTATTTTTAGATTCCACATATTCGTGGTATGATATGATGTTTGTCGGTGTCTGTCTGCCTTACTTCACTTCATATTTACATCCCTAGTCCATCCATCTTGGTTAAACTGGCATTACTTCATTCTTTTTTATGGCTGAGTACTATTCCATTGTGTATATGTACTACATCTTCTTTATCCATTCACCTCTCAATGGGCATTTAGGTTGCCTCTATATCTTGGTCATTGTAAATAGTGCTCCATTCAACACTGAGCAGCATGTATCCTTTCGAATTATGTTATTCTGTGAAGATATGCCCAGGAATGTGATTGCTGCATCATTTGGCATCTGAATTTCAATTTTTTAAGGAACCTCCACAGTGATCTCCATATTGGGTCTAGCGGTTTTCATTCCCAGGAACAGCGTAGGATTTTTTTTTCCACACTCTCTCCAGCATTTATTGTTTCTATCATTTCTTTTTTTTTTAAAAAAAGTATTTATTTATTTATTTGGTTGCGCTGGGTCTTAGTTGCAGCAGGCAGGCTCCTTAGTTGCGGCTCACAGGCTCCTTAGTCGCGGCTCGACAGCTCCTTAGCTGTGGCACGCAGGCTCCTTAGTTGTTGCATGTGAACTGTTAGTTGCGGCATAAATGTGGGATCTAATTCCTTCACCAGGAATCGAACCCAGGCCCCCTGCACTGGGAGCACAGACTCTTAACCACTGTGCCACCAGAAAAGTCCCAGCATTTATTGTTTCTAGACTTTAAAAAAATATATTTATTTATTTGGCTGTGTCAGGTCTTCATTGTGGCACACGGAATCTTTCATTGTGGCACATGGGCTCAGTAGTTGCGGCATGAGGGCTCTCTATTTGTGGCGCACAGGCTGTAGAGTGTGCAGGCTTCATTGCCCCGTGGCATGTGGGATCTTACTTCCCCGACCTGGGGTCGAACCCGTGTCCCCTGCATTGGAAGGCATATTCTTAACCACTGGACCATGAGGGAAGTCCCTAGACTTTTTGATGATGACCATTTTGAGTGGTGTGAGGTGGTACCTCATTATAGTTTTCATGTGAGTTTCTCTAATAATTTGCATGTTGAGCAGATTTCCATGTGCCTTTTGGCCATCTGTATGTCTTCTTTGGAGAAAAGTCTATTATAGGTCTTCTGCCCAGAAAATGCAATATTTCTTAAGCCAAGACCATAAGAAGAGTTTTTGTAAGGTGTCTCTCTGTTGTGTCAACTCTGAATGCTGATAGTTTCTTTGTGACTGTCCAGATAAATATGAAAGCCTGAGAAGCACTGGTAATAGAACCTATAGATTCTCTCCATGGATTCTCTCCTATAACTCCCCAATTTTAATTCTGGGTTTCTTCTAGGCTTATATTGCCATTATTCATTTATTAATATTTATTTTTCTGGCATAATTAACATCATAATCATTTTTACATATGAATTTAATTCATTTAATGAATTTTAGCTCCCTCGAATCTGAAATTTGATTGTTCGGTGGCCAGGGAATATTCATAAGTTGTTGATCTCCTATGGTTTGCATCTGTACAGAAATATCTGTAGGAATTAATTATTTATATTTATTCTACCCTCCCACTTTGCGGTAAAACCACAATGTTACATAGTGAAAGGGTTCAATGCTTTCTGTTTTTCTGTTTATATCTTGTCCTAATTTGCTTCTCTGACATGTGGTCTACTTGAGACAAAACTGACATACGAGTCATTGGGAGCTCTCTTGTGTAAACCACTCACTATGTGATCTGTGGAGTAATAAACGTGGTCCAGATACAGTTTATGTGAACTCAAACTCATTCACCCTGAAGGCTCACGTATTAGGAAATCCTATCTTTCCCAATTCAAGTGCACTTACAGACTTTGATGTCACACAGGATCATTAAAAATCACTCTGAATTACTGAACCACTATAATTTAATGGAGATTAACTGTCACAGTATGAAAAGCCAGTCACTCATCTATATGTTGTCTGCAGCCTTGAATTTAATGAGTATTACCTGTTCTGAGCCTTGAAGGGATCTTGATATTCATCATCTAAAGAGAAGCACATAAATTATACTTTACCATTCAATAAGCACGAACCCAAAAGGTAACAGAATAACCGGTTTCTCTTGCACAATAAAATTATTGCCACTGCTGTGAAAAAAGAGGTTGAACTAGGTCAGGAACGGTTCTTTTTACATTGCTCAAGAACACTAGAAGAATTAAAAATTTATGGATTACCTCCTAGAAACAATGATCTGGTAGAGAAATGTAATAAAACACCGACTCTCCTGTGTCTTCCTAAGCTGCTCCATGCCATTTCATGTTGCCATTGTATTAGTGTGACAACTTTCTGAAGCTCTAGAAACTGTCTTTTGGCAAAGATGAAGATTTCCAAAGCAAAAGATTTTTTATGGGAAATCCAGAGGCAGACGGTGTAGAAAGGTAATGTTAAAATGGGAATCAAATAGAATCTCATTTTGTGTATACTCTATATATTCGTATTTTTATTTTACTTGGGTTGCTGATAAGTACAAGCCAAAAAACGATGAAGGTGAAGTCAAGAGTGGTATTCATAGTATCATACAGTATAAGTATCCTTCTGGCTATGAAAATTACTGTATTGTTATTTTTATGTGAAATCTTCCAGCAGCAAATTCTGGCAAAGTTACTTCTTAAAAGAACTGTATCTAGTTTTGAAAAGTCTTTTATTAATGGTTCTTTAACCTTTCAGACATTTCTAAGTCTTTGTTGTTGTTTTTAAAGAGTATTTTAAAGCACGTATATTTGTATTATATTTAATGCTGGAAAATAATCTAAGTGGGCCCTTTTAGTGATAGACGTAACTTAGTTTCAAGGGATTTGGGGGGGAGTTGGACATTTTATTTGTAAGTGTCTAAAAATCATGTGTTTCCTAAGTATTGATGGATGTTTTCATATAGAAAAATTTTTGTTTTCTGACTCAGTGATTCCTTTCCTATCTCTGTTTTCCTTTGATGGCCTTTTATTCTTCCATGATGAACTGCTTGAGAAGATACACAGTGTCAAGCGTTCCATTGATCTGTTTTTGAGCTAAATTGCCTTGTGGTTTAGCAAAGGTAATGGAAAGATGATTAGTTGGGTGAAACATTACTGTACAGACATTTTCTGCTTTCCACAGATTCCTGCATTTAAAGTCATCTACAGAAAACTAAGGCTTGGGAGGAAAAAATGCCCATCCACAGTTTATGCTAATAGAATATGTGCAAAAAAAAAAAAAAACCTCGAATTTTTCAGTCAGTGAATCCCTGAGGATTGAGGTACATCATCTATTGAAAGCAGCCAAGAGATCTGTTGAAAGGCATATCACATCAGAGAAAAGAGCTGTGTAGCTTGCAATTGCTTGAAATACATCCGCTAAACCGAACTAAAAGATAATCTCAACGTCATATTTTGGCGTGCCTTCTCAGAGTAAACAAGGAGTTTTTTCTTCCCCCCAAAGAAGTCAGCTGATTTTTTTTTTTTTTTTTTTTTTTTTTGGCCATACGCGGGCCTCTCACTGCTGTGGCCTCTCCCGTTGCGGAGCACAGGCCCCGGACGCGCAGGCTCAGCGGCCATGGCTCACGGGCCCAGCCGCTCCGCGGCATGTGGGATCCTCCCGAACCGGGGCACAAACGCGTGTCCCCTGCATCGGCAGGCGGACTCCCAACCACTGTGCCACCAGGGAAGCCCCAACTGATGTTTAAAGTGTTTGGAATAGCATAGATCGTTCCTGGTGTGATCTGGAAAGGTCTTTGAAAAAGGTATCACTGACCATAAAAAGGGAGCAGTGTTTGGATTTTTTGTCCTTCAAACTGGAGATGGGTAGTGCAAAAGAGGTTTCAGAGGCAAAGCCAATGAGTTTGTTTCAACCTTCTTCAGACAGGCAGAGGGTAAATGAATTGATATTAACATCATGAAAGAGAAGAGAACTGACCTTTTTATGAAAGTATGGGTTAGGTCTGCATCTATTAGACCTAAGTATTTCATAGGTCTGAGCAGAGCAAAGCCCGCTGCTGACTGTGCAATATTGTGGTGTGGCCGGGCCTTCTGTTGTAGGGTCACCTGTCCTCCAAGATGCAGACGGGGTGAAAAAAGAGCATTTTGAAAGCTGAGGGGAAAACACAGACCTGACTTCTTCTTGATCTTCTACCCAGCTTTTGAATCCAGTTTTATTTAAAACCATCACCATCAGATGTATGTACACTAAAATACTTGACTTTTAACTTTATTTTTTGGCCCTGCCACACGGCATGTAGGATCTTAGTTCCCCGACCAGGGATTGAACCCACGCCCCCTGCAGTGGAAGCGCAGAGTCTTAAGCACCATACCGCCAGGGAAATCCTTTGACTTTTAACTTTAAACAAAAAATATAAGCAACAAACCCGTGAGGACTCAGTAGCACTTCATCCAATAAATAGTTAGGCACTTTGATTTTGTATAGAATTAATTGACCAAACAATCTTGACCCAACAGTTCCAGGGTAAGAACATTGATAAACTACATCCAAACTCTGCCATGATGACAAAGCACCACATTCTGGTACTTTCATCTTTTAATATGCTCCTTGCTATAGGTGAGGAAAAGGTTTTCCTCAAACTTTTTTTTTTTTTTTTTTTTTTCGGTACGCGGGCCTCTCACTGCTGTGGCCTCTCCCGTTGCGGAGCACAGGCTCCAGATGCGCAGGCTCAGCGGCCATGGCTCACGGGCCCAGCCGCTCCGCGGCATGTGGGATCTTCCCGGACCAGGGCACGAACCTGCGTCCCCTGCATCAGCAGGCGGACTCTCAACCACTGCGCCACCAGGGAAGCCCGTGAGTGGTTTTTTTTTAATTAATTTTTTTTGGAGTATAGTTGATTTACAATGTTGTATTAGTTTCTACTTTACAGCAAAGTGAATCAGTTATACATATATATCCACTCTTTTTAATTTTATTTATTTTATTTTTTAATTTAAATTTTTCTGGCCATGTAGCTTGCAGGATCTTAGTTCCCCGATGAGTGACTGAACCTGGGCCCTCGGCGGTGAAAGCCTGGAGTCCCAACCACTGGACCACCCAGGGAATTCCAATATCCACTCTTTTTTTTTTTTTTTTTACATCTTTATTGGAGTATAATTGCTTTACAATGGTGTGTCAGTTTCTGCTTTATAACAAAGTGAATCAGCTATACATATACATATATCCCCATATCTCCTTCCTCTTGCGTCTCCCTCCTACCCTCCCTATCCCAACCCTCTAGGTGGTCACAAAGCACTGAGCTGATCTCCCTGTGCTATGTGGCTGCTTCCCAGTAGCTATCTATTTTACATTTGGTAGTATTTATAAGTCCATGCCACTCTCTCACTTTGTCCCAGCTTATCCTTCCCCCTCCCCATGTCCTCAAGTCCATTCTCTACATTGGCATCTTTGTTCCTGTCCTGCCTCTAGGTCCTTCAGAACCATTTTTTTTTTAGATTCCATATATACGTGTTCACATACGGTATTTGTTTTCTCTTTCTGACTTATTCACTCTGTATGACAGACTCTAGGTCCATCCATCTCACTACAAATAACTCAATTTCGTTTCTTTTTATGGCTGAGTAATATTCCATTGTATATCTGTGCCACATCTTCTTCATCCATTCATCTGTCGATGGACACTTAGGTTGCTTCCATGTCCTGGCTATTGTAAATAGAGCTGCAATGAACATCGTGGTACATGATTCTTTTTGAATTATGGTGTTCTCAGGGTATATGCCCAGTAGTGGGATTGCTGGATCATATGGTAGTTCTATCTTTAGTTTTTAAGGAACCTCCATACTGTTCTCCATAGTGGCTGTATCAATTTACATTCCCACCAACAGTGCAAGAGGGTTCCCTTTTCTCCACACCCTCTCCAACATTTATTGTTTATAGATTTTTTGACGATGGCCATTCTGACTGGTGTGAGGTGATAGCTCATTGTAGTTTTGATTTGCATTTCTCTAATGATTAATTATGTTGAGCATTCTTTCATGTGTTTGTTGGCAATCTTCTTTGGAGAAATGTCAATTTAGTTCTTCTGCCCATTTTTGGATTGGGTTGTTTGTTTTTTTGATATAGAGTTGCATGAGCTGCTTGTAAGTTTTGGAGATTAATCCTTTGTCAGTTGCTTCATTTGCAAATATTTTCTCCCATTCTGAAGGTTGTCTTTTTGTCTTGTTTATGGTTTCCTTTGCTGTGCAAAAGCTTTTAAGTTTCATTGGGTCTCATTTGTTTATTTTTGTTTTTCTTTCCATTTCTCTACGAGGTGGGTCAAAATGGATCTTGCTTCCACTGTTTTATAGATTCTTTTCCCATGTAGTTCATTATGGAGCACTGAGTAGACTTCCCTGTGCTATATAGTAGGTCCTTATTAGTTATCTATTTTATACATAGTAGTGGGTATGTCAATCCCAATCTCCCAATTTATCCCTCCCTGCCTTTCCCCCTTTGGTAACTATAAGTTTGTTTTCTACATCTGTGACTCTATTTCTGTTTTATAAATAAGTTCATTGTACCATTTTTTTAGATTCCACATATAAGTGATATCATATGATATTTGTCTTTCTCCGTCTGACTTGCTTCACTCAGTCTGACCGTCTCTAGGTCCATCCATGTCACTGCAGATGGCGGTATTTTGCTCTTTTTTATGACCAAGTAATATTCCATTGTATAAACCTGAGTGTTTTTATGCTAGATTGGGTGAAGAATGGAAGTCGTGGAGAGATGATGGGATGAAGGGTATGAGCTAAGTGTAGCAAACTGGGGGAAACTCAGCAAGGCTTGTTTGTTCAAATTCCTCCCTGTGTCCCTTTTTCTTCAGAGATAGCAATGCTCCTTCCTCTGGGTATTTGGAGAGCACCTCTCACATGAGGGTTTTATGACCTGCTTCAGGGAAAGGTCAGAAAGTCCTTCCTGCGCAAGCCGTTTCTCAAGTTCTTTCAGGTAGAAATATCCAATATGCCAAGGTGCGCTATTTTGGGGTAGCATGTCCTGAACCCTGTCACTGCCATAGAAATATTCATCTCTCATATCGAACATCCATACAAATTATTTCCTTTAATATGCAACCCAGGGCAAGGAAGGGATGTTTATCCTTGCTTCATCTAAGGGAAGATGGGTGCTCTGATAGTGAAGTGACAGAGCCTGTCTCCGCACAGGCGGAGCCAGTACCCACTGCCAGGGTGCCCATCCCCCACTCTGCCTCACTATCCTTAGACACTGGAATCTCAGCCACTTGGCGTCCAAGGAACCATGTAGCAAAACCGATAAACAAATGCTAATGTGCCAGTGGTGGTTTAGAGGACCATTCCCAGGTACCCCACTGGCTGCTTTCATAGTGAATGTTTCAGGAAAATATGAAAGATGGTTTTGGCTAGTAAGATAATGGAAACTGGGTTGTGAAACAAAAAAAGGAGAGACAGAAAAATTCTGGCATCCATAAAATTTTGTTAGATGCATTAAAAAGTTTTGGGATGCTTTTGGGAAGACCCTCATGATTGACTTAACTCAGTTCTGTGACTGGAGTTTTCTTTTTCTTGGAGCTGCCACAGGCTTCCTTGTCTCTTGCTCCTTCACTGCTGAACAACTCAGTATATTCCAAGTGAATCTTGAAAGCTCTGTCCTGGCTTCCCTTCCTCTCTGCCAGTGGGCCGTGCAGAGACTTCCGTGCTCTGAAGCTCCCATTTAATGGTCAGCTCTGGATATCGGGGGCTGATGATTCAATCTGTGAAATGTCCAGGATCTTTACTTTTTTTTTTGGACTATATTAAAACATTGAGATATAATTGACAAAGAAAATGATATTAGTTTCAGGTGTACAACATAATGATTTGATATTTGTATGTCTTGCGAAATGATCACTGCAATAGTCCAATTAACATCCATCACCATATGTAGTTACAAATTTTTTTTTTGTGATGATAAGTTTTAAGATCCACTCTCTTAGCAACTTTCAAATATGTAATACAGTATTGTTAAGTATAGTCTCCATGCTGTACATGACATCCCCAGGACTGGTTTACTTTATAACTGGAAGTTTGTACCTTTTGACTCCCTTCACCTCATTCCCCCCGCCCCCTGCCTCTGCCAATCATCAGTCTGTCTTCTGCATCCATAAGTTCAGTTTCTTTGCTTTATTTTATTTTTTTTTAGACACCACATATAAGTGAGATCATACAGTATTTGTCTCTCTCTGTCTGACTTATTTCACTTAGCATAATGCCCTCAAAGTCCATCCACGTTGCAAATGGCAAGATGTCCTTTTTTATGGCTAATAATATTCTATTTTATAAATATTTGTATATATCTTCTATTATATATATATACATACCACACTTTCTTTATCCATACGTCCATCAATAGATGTTTACTTTTTTTTTTCTTAGCCTTTCTCTGCTTATTAGAGTCACTGGGAGTTCAGAGGGGTAGATAGAAGGGGTACGGTTATAAAGCAGTATATGGTAAGTGCCAAATGAATGGTCCTACTATGCCAGCCAGGGCTGTGTCCCAGATGAAGGGCACTCAGAGAAGCCACACGGAGGAGCAGAGTCTGGGCCTGAGCTTCAGTGGTGGGTGGGGTTAGGACGGACTGAGGGGAGAGGAAAGGATGCCAACTCCCTTCTTTTTCTATATGTTTTCGTTACAGAGAAAACCACGTGGGTTCTCTTTGGGGTTACATTCTTGAATAATATTTCTTGGAACACCCTCGGAAAGAATGTTCTCCTTTTCTCCAGTTTGCTGGGATATGCTAAAGCAGTATCTCACCAGTAGCTTTAAGATGCCCAACATCTGAGCATTTCATACCAGAAGGTCAAACAAGAACTCCAGTCCTGGCTCCATCGCGTGATGGCTGGCACCACCGGAGAAATCATTTAACTTCTCTGGATCTGTTTTCTCATCTGAAAAAATAGGGTTAATAATTTCTACCTCCCGGGCTTGTAGAAATTGGGAACTTTGCCCACACTGAGAAGACGTCGGCAAATTAGCTAACATAGTGCCTAACACATAGGAAGGGCTCTGTCAATGACAAGGTTCTTGTCCCTCCTGATAGGCCATAAATAACAGATTTGTTTTTTGAGTAGGGAAGAGACATCATGGCTCCTGACAGCATGTGAATAAGGTGGTGCCTCTGCTGAAATGCTTGTCTCTGGAATCGTGGTCAGCCTTTCTGGAAACCTAAGCCTGACCTCTTGCTGGTGGCCGTCCACAGACACTGTTCCTTGTCTGGAGAATGAATGGGGGCCCCAGGGTCACACTTCCTGGTACATTGCCATCCACAAGCCTCAAGAGCTCCGGAACACACGTGCACTGTCAAGAAGATCAAAGGACAGCAGAGTTCAGGACGGAAAAGTGCTGAGGCCAGGCATATATGTTAAAGTGAGGATCTTTGTTAGTCAAGGACAAGTGCGCATTGCTAGGTAATCAGAAGTTTCCCCGTGAGCTAGCCCAGCACGGAGCTACAGTAATTTTTCTTGCACATATTTTTCTGGGTGGCCTTCTAAAGCCCTTTGATAGTGCAATCAGATGGGGCAGACACACTGGTTAAACCTGCTCTCTACTAAGAGAGGGGGAGTAATGGCTTCTGTGCTGTATTTAATTAATTAAAATATCTTACTGGGAAAGTGGCCATCACGAGGGGGAGAATCTGTTTTGAGAGCTTGTTGTAAGCCTAGGAATTGAAGAAAGGGGGAGGTTGCATTATTACAGACCCCCTAGCAAGCTAAATAACATCCATTTGAAGGCTAAATAAAATTTCAGAGTGAATCAGGTATACACCTATAAGTCCTGTGTCTTTATGCTCTAGGGTTTCTGTTGAATTAATAATAATAAGAACAATAACAACAAATGACAAAATACTTCCAGTCAGAGAAACGGATCCAAGGCAGAAAATCCCCTAAAACCCCAAAAGGTAAACCTACCTGTTTATCATTTGCTACTAACCTAGGAAGGGAGGCTCCTTTGTGGCTCTGAGGAATTGTCTCCACTGGGCAACCAGTCTCTGGCACAGCAAGGCCACTGTCTTCCAAGTCTGCAGGGGCCTCTGTTCTCTATTTCTTCCCTGAACACTCAGAGTTAGTAAAGAGGGATTGGATTCGTGTTTAAGAAAGTGTTTATTCTTTGGGAGATGAGGTTAGGGTTGGTGGTGGGAACAGGGCCTTGGAGAAGCTCTTAGAGGTGAGAAAATAATGTTATTGTTACTACCCTCTTTCCCTCTTTTTCCCACCTTATTAAATAGTGAAAGAAGGGTCACTTTTCTGAAATGCTTGAAAACAGCTTTTTCACACTCTAGGCAGCAGACTAAATTCTTGTTCAGGGTGGCCTTTGGGCTGGAAAGCTGGATAGTCACTTGGTGGAAAAGGGAAATTAAAGGTAGTTTTAACCATGTGAAGAAAAACCTAGGTACAGTCCTTTATTGTTACTTATTGATGGTGTTATATGCAGACTCCATTTCGATGGGGATCTGAGCCTTTGTAGAGTGATGTCCTAAGACACCTCAGGAAAGGATACTCTAATTAGAGTAGTGGACTTGAAAGGTGGTAGAAGAAAGATTTTCTTTAGGGGGTGTTTTTTTTTTAATAAGTTAAAAAAATTTATTTATTTATTTGGTTGTGCCAGGTCTTAGTTGCAGCAGGCGGGCTCCTTGGTTGTGGCACATGGGCTCCTTAGTTGTGGCATGTGAACTCTTAGCTGCGGCATTCAAGTGCGATCTAGTTCCCTGACCAGCGATCAAACCCAGGCCCCCTGCATTGGGTGTGCAGAGTCTTAACCACTGAGCCACCAGGGAAGTCCCTTTAGGGGGTGTTTTTGCCACCCAAAAGCCATAGGGTAAACTTTCTCTGCCCCTGAGGGTCATTATATTTCTGAAGTTAATGATTAATTGAGGTGATGAATCCTGCGTCCCCTCTACCCCTTCCTACCATATCCAAAGCCTAGGGGTTTTTTTCTTTTTTTTTGGTTTGGTTTTGTTTTCAGTGTAAGTAAGGATTGAGCATCAGTTATCACTGTGTAACGTAGGTCAAACCTTAATTTCAATATCTTTAGTGTTGAATAATTATTTCAATGGAAAATGAAATTTAATTCTCTTCTTTTTAAAAACATTTGAAACAAAATATTTCAGGGTGTTCAGATTGCCCAAGATAGTTGAGCTCATAGTGAGATATCCCTAAATATCCAGTCAGGCTGAGAAGATTAGGCATATACGTTAAAAGTTAGAGTTAATTAAAAGCATGTGGCGACACTGATTAAAATCGGGAGATGAAATCATGATTGCAGTGGTTTTTAACCTGGGGCCTGTGAATGGCCTTTAGAAATTCTCTGACTGCCCTGGGATTAAAAGCAATGTTTTGTGTGTCTGTGCTTTTGTCTCAGAAGGGGATTGGTGGCCTCCATCAGATTCTCAAAAGGGTCCATGTCTCCCCAAAAGGTTAAGAACCACAAACATTTAAAAATGCCCAGTACATAGGATTAAATTTTAAAAATTGATAAAAAGCAACTTCTCTGGTCATCTATACCTTCTCTTTTTACATTAAAGGCTTAGAATATTAGATATAGGATATACAACCTATAAAAATTCATTCTAGTATGAATTTTAAATCCCAATGCAATGATTATAAAAATTATTTCACAAATAGAGAAGCTCGATTGAAAAGGAGATGCCTTGTCTTAGGATGTGAGATGGCCTTAATAAATTCAAATGAAAAATTTCCTGGGAACTGGAGGACTGAAAAGATGGACACCCTGGTGCTGTGGGTGGAAAATGTCACCTGAGCGCCACTGGGAGGCGCTGTGGCACAGGGAATAAAAGGAACCCAGGTCTAATGAGCCCTCAGCTTCCAACTCCAGTGAGACCGTGGGCAGGTCATTTAATCTCACACTGGGTCAGTTTGTTAACTGCAAAATAGAGATATTCTGTTTCAATGAGACTAAGGTATGATAGCAAAGCGCTTTTTAAAAGTACACCATGGCCATTAAAATAACTGTTGATAAGGATTGCCAAGATACATTATAAGCATAGAGAGTAAGGTGCAGAGTAGTTATAGTATGATGGTTTTGTGAATGAATTTTTATCCAAACACGTATATGCTGATAATATATGCCATTATGATTATTATTTACTAGAAAGGTAAACAAAAAACTGTGGTTACTGTTGGGGAACCAGGAGTGGGGAGGTATTTTTTTCTGTTAAAAATATTGGGACTTCCCTGGAGGTCCAGTGGTTAAGAATTCACCTTCCAATGCAGGGGACGTGGGTTTGATCCCTGGTTGGGGAACTAAGGTCCCACATGCCGTGGGGCAACTAAGCCTGTGCACCGCAACTACTGAGCCCGGGTGCCTCAACGAAAGATCACGCATGCCGCAACTAAGACCCGGTGCAGCCATAAATAAGTAAGTAAGTAAGTAAGTAAGTAAATAAATAAATAAAAGGAGAGCTGATTATAGAAAGTTAAAAAAAATATGATCCCTAATTTCACTATTTAAGAAAATACTAATGGCATATTTGGGCAGTCGGATGATGGGCTGTTGTTTTAATTATTTTTATTTTCTCTTAAAAAACTAAAAATAATTAAAAAAAAGAAAATAAAAGACCCTTGGGAAAATAGTGACTCGGAGGTGTTAGGTGGGATTATTATTAATGAAGAATAACCATGGCTGATTTAAGGTCTGATCATTGGAAGGAGGGTGTTTTCAGGAAGATGCTTCCCAAGGATGAGGAAGTACCCCAGATTCACCTCTCTAGGTCCCTTATATAGAACAAACTTGGAGATGGTTTTCTTCTCTAAGAAACCTATGTCCCTGTCCAATGTGGCTGTGAGACTTGTGCTGGGTTTATCTGCAGGTAACAGCCTAACGCCTGCACCAGAGCATGCCTCCCTCTCCCATCGTTCTCCCTTCCTACTGGGTCATCCTCACATCGGAACACTAACTTTCTCAAATGTCGCTATTTTCAGAAAACCCTCCCGACTTTCAGAAAATGTCAACCCCACATTCTCTTCTTGCTGCCACCCCATTTCTCTGCTTCTCCCCTGGCTTCTCTAGAGCAGTCCGTACTTGTTCTCTCCAGGTCCTCTCTTCCCATTCTCTTTCAACTAGTTTTTGATGGTGAGTTTGAAACAGATATAACTGTAGAGTGGATAGTAGAATGAACCCAAGGGTGCTCCTCACCCAGCCTTAACAGTGATCAATCATGGCCAATTTTATTTCATCTACACCCTTATTCATTTCTCCTTTCCCATATTTTGAAGCAAATTTTATATAGCATATCCCTTTATCTGTAAATATTTTAGTGTGTATTACTAAAAGATAAGGACCTTTTACCATAACTAATACCTTAAAAATTAACTATTTCTTGATATCATTAAATATCTCATCAGTGTTGAAATTTCTAATGGTTTCATCTCTGTCATAACTTTTTTATAGGGTTTGAAACAGGATTCAAATGTCCATATAATGCATTTCTTCTTTTTCTCTGTTTCTGAATCTGTTGCTCTTTCTCTGTCTCCCCTCCCTTGTAATTTGTTGAGGAAACTATGATCCTTTTTCTTTAGAGTTTTTCATAATCTGGATTTTGCCAGTTGTATCCCTGTGGTGTAATTTAATGTGTTTCTCTGCCCTCTGTATCTCCTAAGAATTGGTAGCTAATTTAGAGGCTTGATCAGATACAGGTTTGATTTTGGGGGTGTGGGACGAGGATGACTTTATAGCTGCCGGTGTGTTCTTCCGTCAGGAGGCTTATAAGGTCTGTTTGCTTTTCTCCTTGAGATGCTAGTTGCTCTTGATGATCAATGCCTATTTCCATTAATTCATTAGGGGTTCCAAAATATATTAGGTGATATTCTAATTTTATCGTTCCCTTTTCATTTATTTACTAGCTGGAATAATTCTATTTTTTTAATTAAAAAAATTTTATTTATTTAGGCTGCACCAGGTCTTAGTTGCGGCACGTGAGATCTTTGTTGCAGCATGTTTAGTTGTGGCATGCGGGACCTTTAGCTGCGGCATGCGGGATCTTTAGTTGCGGCGTGTGAACTCTTAGTTGCGGCATGTGGGATCTAATTCCCTGACCAGGGATCAAACCCGGTCCCCCTGCATTGGGAGCCTGGAGTCTTACCCACTGGACCACCAGTGAAGTCCCTGGAATACATTTTAAAAGATAAATTTACCTTCATTTACTATTTGGATACCCAATGGTACAATTTATATACGAAAAACAAGATAAATTCTTTGATTTTAAAAAAATTCACCAGTCTCAGAATAATGAGTTGGTCCCCTAGCATCCTCAATTTGGATTTTCTGGGTAATTTTTTTCAAGTATTATTATGAAGTCATGTATTTAAACATATTAGATGTGTTTCAGTCCATTACAGCTGTTATTCATATTGATGCACGAATTTTCCCATTCCCACTCTCTCTTAAACTCACTTCAGTAATCCCCACCACTTTTGTCAGTGTCACCATTGGCCTACATGTCACAAAATCCAATAGTCAACTCTGAGTTCTCTTTTTTAAAAGATTTTTTTAAATGGAGATATACCACACACCATAATATTCACTGTTTTAATGTATACAGTTCAGTGGGTTTTTAAGTTTATTCACAAAGCTGTGCAGCCATCTCCATTCTCTAACCACAGAACACTTGGACTTCCCCGGCCGTCCAGTGGTTAAGACTCCGCGCTTCCACTGCAGGGGGCGTTGGTTCTATCCCTGGTTAGGGAAGTTCCACATGCCATGGGGTGCAGCAACCGCCCCCCCCCAAACAACAACAACAAAAACACCCAACGAAAACAAAAAACAGAGGCCAGAACACTTTCATCACCTCACACCCATAGCAGTGAATCCCCATTTCTCCCTCCCCCAGCTTCTGGTAACCACTAATCTACTTTCTGTCTCAATGGATTTGTGTATTCTGGACGCACTATATGAATGGACTTGTACAGTATGTGGCCTTTTGCGACTGGCTTCTTTCACTTACCGTAATGTTTTCAAGGTTCATCCGCATTGTAGCGTGAATCCTGAGTCCTCATCTTGCCCTGTCAGGAGCACTTGACGTGACTGATCATGTTGTTTGTTCTTTTGGCTGCTGGAGCACCCTCTCTCTTACGTGCCTCTCACCACTCTGGCTGCATCTTCTCAGTCTTCTTTGATGCTTCCTCCTTATTGTCCAGTCCTCTTAATGTCGGTGAGCCCGGGGCTCAGACATCAGACCTCTTCTACTTTTTTTTTTTTGGCTGTGCCACGCGGCCTGTGGGATCTTAGTTTCCCGACCAGTAATCGAGCCCGTGCCCCCTGCAGTGGAAGCGTGGAGTCTTAACCGCTGGACCGCCAGGGAAGTCTCAGACTTCTTTATACTCACTCCCCAGGGGCCCTCATCCAGTCTCACGGGTTTATATCCCATACAAATGCCATCAACTCCTGAATTTGTATTCCTAGCCAGGACGTTTCCTCTGAATTCCAGAGCTATAACTTCATCTCTTTTTGGATGTCTCACATGCACTGCAAAAGCAACATGTCCAAAATTGAACTCCTGAGTCACCACACCCTCCTCCTTTCCAATTTGTTCCTCCTACAGCCTTCCATCTAGATGCTTTGACCAAAAACTTCATAGTCATGCTTGACTGTTTTTCTTACTCCCCACGTCACATCTATCAGCAAATCCTGCTGGCCTTTCCTTCAAAATACATCCAGAATCCAGCTCCTTCTCATTACCTTCATGGCTAAATCCCCTTGTCTAAGCCCCCATCACCCCTTGTAGGATAATTGCAATAAGTTCCTGACTGGCATCCCTCTGGTTGGGACTGGCATCCCAACCCCTTATGGTATATTCCTAGCAGCTCGAGAGGTCATTCTATAGCTTAAGTCAGATCATGTGTCTCTTCTGCTCAGAATTGTTCAGTGGATGCCCATGTTGGGCAGAATAAAAGCTGAAGTTCTTACAGTGTCTTACAAGCCCTCCGTGATGCGCCCTCCCCTCACTCCATCACACTCACTTCCTGCTGCTCTCTGCCTTGCTTTCTCTGATTCATCCTCACTGGATTCCTTGCTATTCCTCATAGACGACTCACATGTTCTCACCTCCAGGCCTTTGCGCTTACTGTTTTTCTGCTAGAATGCTGTTCCTCCAGACACCTCAATTCCTCATCTTTCAGTTCTGTGTTTATATGTCACCTAATTGATGAAGCTCACTCTATTTAAAATAATAACTTGTACCCAACCCCTTCCCCATTCCCTATGCCACTTTCTCTGCTTTTCTTTTTTTCCAAAGCACTTACCTACTGACACATACACGCACCCATAAATATATGCATCCACATGGGCACACATTCTCCACCTATGCCTGCATACGTGCACACACACACACCTGCTTGTTTATTTGCCTATTGCCTGTCTTCCCCACTAGAAGGTAAGCTTTGTGGATACAGGAACGTAATTTTTTTCCCTGCTGTATTCCCAGCACCTAGAATAGTACTTGGCAAACCATAGGCTCTCAATATATTTTTATGGAATAAGTGAATGAATTGTGTGAATACTTCTTTCCCTGACAGAGACAAATGGCAAGAGCAGGAACTTTAAAGCATTATTTTGGTGCCTTCTGCTTCTGCTTCCTTTCTAAAACTCAGCTGGTCAGGAATGACACAGTCCCTCCAAGCTCTGGGCTCACACAGATTCCTCCTGGACGTTTAGTCAGCACGTCTTCCCCTTTGATCTCCCGCAGCATCCCTGGGGAGTCAACATTTAGGCCCATCTGCGAGCCTGGCACAGAGCCTTCCTTCCCTCCAAATGTATGGATGATTGGCTTTTGGGTAGAGATGCTAAACAAAGAAAGGAAGATTATCTTTTGGGCTATGGATTACTTCCAAAAGCTAAATGTGATAGAAGCGCTATCACAAAGGCTAGCGCACACAAGTAGCTTGAAAAACTGGCTTGAGCATTTCTGCTTGCTACAGATAGAGGAGAAAAGAACTTCTAAATGTAGAATTTCCCAAACCATCAGACTTTTAGAATCAGGAGGGCATTTCCTTCCCTCCCTCTCTCCCTCCCTTTCTTCCTTCCTTCCTTCATTCCTTCCTTCCTTCCTTCCTCAAATAGACACAAAAGGCCAGAGAAATGAGGCAGATCTCCGGAGTCACACAATTAATAACAGAGTCAGAATCCAAACTCAGGTTTCCTAATTCTCACTCTTTAGAATATATTATGCCGCCTTGCCAGTAAACAAGGAAATAGTCAGGAGAATGCTCAATTAAATATTTTTGGGGAAGTTAACCACTTAGGTCTCAAAAAGCTCAGTGTCCGTGGACAAGTAATTAGAGTATCACCCAAGAGATGGAAAAATGAACACTTCTTGGTCTTTAGCCACTCTAAAGTTTCCAGTTTTCCTCTCTAATCCTGTAGATTTCTCCCAAGGCTATTTATTTTCAGCTCAAATCATTATTTGCTCATTTGCTTGCAGACAGTTTATAACCTTCTTTGGGCAAGAGAGAACAGAGAGGGTCACAAGGAAAATGTGTTATTTAAAAAAATTATTACAAAACAAATTTTTAATTTTTTTGGCCGTGTTGCGCAGCTTGCAGGATCTTAGTTCCCTGACCAGGGATCGAACCCAGGCCCAGAGCAGTGGAGGCGTGGCATCCTAACCACTGGACTGCCAGGGAATTCCCTACTACAAAACAATTTTCATGTACATTAAACTTAATAAAAATAATAATAGCTGACATTCATTAAGCATATTGTGTGACAGATGCTATTATTACGTTTCATACATTATCATATTTAATCCTCATAACCTATGAGGTAGGTACGATTATCATCTTCATACTATAGAGGCAAAAACTGAAGCTTGGAGAGATAAGGTAACTAGAATTGGGTTTTCTTCAGTCTCAAAAGATATTTTTAATATTATGTCAGGGGACAGCTCTTCTGCTACTGACATAACCTTTGTCTTTCTATGGCTTAGTGGGTATGGGATTGTACCAGTCTATACAGTTTTCTGTTTTTTTTTATGTTAATTGTTTCTAGTGGTAGGACCATATATTATATTTATATAGACTTGGACATACAGACAATTATAGAAAAATATATAGGCCACATATATAATTTGAAACACTCATTCTAAATCAGGACACACAAATTCTCCAAAGGAGCTCCTCAGACATGCTGAATCCAGGATTTGACTCCAGTGACTACTTTCTAAGCTCTTACGCTTTGGAATATAAAACTAAAATATATTTTGCAAGTTTTCTTTGTATTTTTGTAACTCATAATAAGAGAGTTTTGGTATGATAGTTGTCTTACATAAATCAAAACGATTTATTAAAATGACATTTTACAAAGGTATAAAACTCTTAGGAGAAGACATAGGTGTAAATCTTCGTGATGGTGTAGTAGGCATTGGTTTCTTAAATATGACACCAAAGGCATAAGCAACAAAAGAATAAATAGACAAATAGAACCTTTGCAAAATTAAAAATTTTTATTATTCAAATGACACTATCAAGAAAGAGAGAAGACAACTTACAGGATGGGAGAACACATCTGCAAATCTTATCTGATAAGGGTCTAGTACCTACAATTTATAAAGAATATTTACAACTTAACAATATAAAGAAAAACAATCCAATTTGAAAATAAGCAAAGGAAAAATAAGTGAGGGAGATTAAGAGGTACAAACTTACAGTTGTTGAGAGATGTGAAAAAAGAGGTTGAACTAGGTCAGGAACGGTTCTTTTTACATTGCTCAAGAACACTAGAAGAATTAAAAATTTATGGATTACCTCCTAGAAGCAATGATCTGGTAGAGAAATGTATAAATTTTATACTGTATAAAATGTACAGTGTGGGGAATATAGTCAATAACTATAATATCTATATGGTGACATATTGTAACTAGACTTATCATGGTGATCAATTTTGAAATGTATAGAAATACCAAATCACTATGTTGTGTAACAGGAACTAACATAGTGTTGTAGGTCAATTATAATTCAACAATAAACAAACCAACTCATAGAAAAAGAGATCAGATTTGTGGTAACCAGAGGTAGAGGGTGAAGGAGAGGGGGAATTGGATGAAGGCAGTCAAAAGGTACAAACTTCCAGTCATAAGATAAATAAGTACTAAGGATGTGACGTACAACATGATAAATACAATGAACACCACTGCATGTCATATATAAAAGTCATTAAGAGAGTGAATCCTAGGAGATCCCATCACAAAGCATTTTTTTCTATTTCTTTAATGTTGTATCTATATGAGATGATGGATATTCATAACTTATTGTGATAATCATTTCATGATGTATGCAAGTCAAATCACTATGCTGAGATCTTTTTTGATCCACCTCCTAGAGTAATGGAAATAAAAGCAAAAATAAACAAATGAGACCTAATGAAACTTAAAAGCTCTTGCACAGCAAAGGAAACCATAAACAAGATGAAAAGACAACCCTCAGAATGGGAGAAAATATTTGCAAACAAATCAACGGACAAAGGATTAATCTCCAAAATATATAAATAGCACATGTAGCTCAATATTAAAAAAACAAACAACCCAATCCAAAAATGGGCAGAAGACCTAAATAGACATTTCTCCAAAGAAGACATACAGATGGCCAAGAAGCACATGAAAAGCTGCTCAACATCACTAATTATTAGAGAAATGCAAATCAAAACTACAATGAGGTATCACCTCACACCAGTTAGAATGAGCATCATCAGAAAATCTACAAACAACAAATGCTGGAGAGGATGTGGAGAAAAGGGAGCCCTCTTGCACTGTTGGTGGGAATGTAAATTGATACAGCCACTATGGAGAACAGTATGGAGGTTCCTTAAAAACTAAAGATAGAACTACCATATGATCCAGCAATCCCACTACTGGGCATATACCCAGAGAAAACAATAATCCAAAAAGATGCATGCACCCCAATGTTCACTGCAGCACTATTTACAATAGCCAGGACATGGAGGCAACCTAAATGCCCATCGACAGATGAATGGATAAAGAAGATGTGGCACATATATACAATGGAATATTACTCAGCCATAAAAAGGAACAAAATTGGGTCATTTGTAGAGACGTGGATGACTCTAGAGACTGCCATACAGAGTGAAGTAAGTCAGAAAGAGAAAAACAAATACCGCATATTAACGCTTGTATGTGGAACCTAGAAAAATGGTACATATGAATCGGTTTTCAGGGCAGAAATAGAGACACCGATGTAGAGAACAAACATATGGACACCAAGGGGGGAAAGCGGCGGGGGGCGGGATGGTGATGTGATGAATTGGGAGATTGGGATTGACATGTATACACTGATGTGTATAAAATGGATGACTAATAAGAACCTGCTGTATTAAAAAAAAAGAAGTTAAAACAAAGGACACAGGGGTGGGGAGGAAGGGTAAGCTGGGATGAAGTGAGAGAGTAGCATTGACATATATACACTACCAAATGTAAAATAGATAGCTAGTGGGAAGCAGCTGCATAGCACAGGGAGATCATCTCGGTGCTTTGTGACCTCCTAGAGGGGTAGGATAGGAAGGGTGGGAGGGAGATGCAAGAGGGACGGGATATGGGGATATATGTATACATATAGCTGCTTCACTTTGTTATACAGCAGAAACTAATGCAACATTGTAAAGCAATTATACTCCAATAAAGATATTAAAAAATAAAATAAAATAAAACTAGACTATTATAAAAAATAAAGGAAAATAAATGGAAAAAATCACTATGCTGTACACCTTAAGCTTATACAGGGCTGTATGTCAATTATATCTCAATAAAACTGGAAGAAAAAAATAAGCAAAAGATCTGAACAGACATTTCTCCAAAGTGGATACACAAACGGCAAGTAATAACACGAAAAGATGCTCAACATCATTAGTCGTTAGGGCAGTAAGTCAAAACCACAATGAGATACTACTTCATACCTACTAGAATGGCTATAATAATAATAAAAATAATAACGAGGGAAAATAACAAGTGTCAGTGAGGATATGGAGAAATTGGAGCCTTCAAACATTGCTGGTGGGAATGTGAAATGCAGCAGTTACTTTGTAAGACAGAATTGGCAGTTCTTCAAAATGTCAGAGTTATCATGTGACCCAGCAATTTCATTCCCAGGTATATACCCAAGAGGGTTGAAAACATATGTTTTCATATGAAAACAAGTGCATAAGAACTTGTACATGAATGCTCATAGCAGTATTAATAGCCGAAAGGAGGAAAAAACCCCAAATGTTCATCAAATTATCATTGGATAAACAAAATGTGGTGTATCCATGCAATGCAATATTATTCATCCATAAAGAGAAGCAAAGTACTAATGCATGCTACACCATGGATGAACCTTGAAAACATTCTGCTAAGTGAGAGACGCCAGACAGAAAAGGCCACATATTGTATGATTCCATTTATATGAAATGTCTCGAACAGGCAGATCCAAGAAACCACAAGTAGATTAGTGGTTGCCAAGGGATGGGGGGAATGGGGAAATTGGGAGTAACTACTAACAGATAAGGGGTTTCTTTATGGTGTGATGGAAATGTTCTGCAGTTAGATAGTGATGATGGTTGTACAACTCTGTGAATATACCACTATGTTATACATTAAAAAATGGCTAACATGGTGAATTTTATGTTAATTGAGTTTTATCTCAGTTAAAAAAATGGCATTTTACGAGCTTTAAGTGATGCGTATATTTGAATAATCTTATTTAAATTAGATTTCTGTGCTCTTTATTGCAAGCAAGCATTGCCTCTTTTTGTATCTGTCAGAGTTTGAGTTTTTAAAATTAATTTTTATTGGAGCATAGCTGCTTTACAATGTTGTGTTAGTTTCTGCTGTGCGGCAAAGTGAATCAGCTGTGCGTATACATATTTCTCCTCTTTGTTGGATTTCCTTCCCATTTAGGTCACCACAGAGCACTGAGCAGAGTTCCCTGTGCTATACAGTAGGTTCTCATTAGTTATCTATTTTATACATAGTAGTGTATATATGTCAATCCCAGTCTCCCAATTTATTGCACCCCACCTTCCCCCCCTTGGTATCCATACATTTGTACTCTACGTCTGTGTTTCTATTTCTGCTTTGCAAATAAGTTTATCTGTACCATTTTTCTAGATTCCACATACAAGCGATATTATACGATATTTGTTTTTCTCTTTCTGACTTACTTCACTCTGTATGACAGTCTCTAGGTCCATCCGCATCTCTGCAAATGGCACTATTTCGTTCCTTTTTATGGCTGAGTAATATTCCATTGTATACATGTACCACATCTTCTTTATCCATTCCTCTGTTGAGGGACATTTAGGTTGCTCTCACGTCCTGGCTATTGTAAATAGTGCTGCAATGAACACTGGGGTGTGTGTATCTTTTTGAATTATGCTTTTCTCCGAGTATATGCCTAGTAGTGGGATTGCTGGGTCATATGGTAGTTCTATTTTTAGTTTTTAAAGGAACCTCCATACTGTTCTCCACAGTGGCTGTATCAATTTACATTCCCACCACCAGTGCAAGAGGGTTCCCTTTGCTCCACACCCTCTCCAGCATTTATTGTTTGTAGATTTTCTGATGATGGCCATTGTCAGAGTTTGATTTTGCGGCAACGCCAGGTTGGGGTTAGGGCATGTGCTTCTTGAGTTGTATCAGAACTTTACTGTGGTTGCTTTGCCTCGCCTGCTGCCCAGCTAATTTTACAGTGCTACCTTCAGAAGGCAGGGAGCAAACCTGGTCATCACCAAAGTTGGGTCTAAATAGTGGCAAAACATTTGATGACTTTAATCTAAAAATCAAGCTGGAAATAATAGACTCTTAGAATTCTAGTTAGGATTGTGGTTGCCCTTGGTGGGGAGAGGCATGGCTATGACTAGGAAGGAAACATGGAGGAGGTTTCTGCAATGCTGGGCATATTGTATATTTTGACTTGGACACTGGTTCATGGGTATGTTCGATTTGTGAAAATTCATCCAGCGGTATGCTTATGATATGTGCACCGTTCTGCATCTTCGTAAGTTTCAATAACAAGAAAACAATTCAGTTCAACCTCCATATACATGTTTATGATATCGACAAACTGGTGTGATTAAATGGGGACCAGAATCCACTGAGTTGACCTGCTGCTGTGGAGGTGACACGCAGCCATGGCCATTCTGAAAGTTTTTTGCCAAATTTTGTAGGCGCTTTCTGAGCTCTGCATCAGGGCCCTGTCCCTGAGGCAGTGAGTGCATCTTAACCATCTCCTAATCATTGTTTTGAAGAGCAAGGGCATGGCTAATGAGTGGCTCCTGTGCATTGGGGCTGCTGGAATATAAACCCCCTGGATGACGTGATGCTCCGAGCCAGATATGGAGCCGCCAGGCAGGCGTGCCCCACTCCCTGCTCTGTCATCAATGTTAGACGTCCAGAAGCTACGTACCGTCGTGCTTGCTCTTTCCACCTGGGCCCCAGAAATGTCCTTATGGGCACCGACTACAAACAGATCAGATTGGCCTGTTCGTGGGTTCAGGCCCACTGTCCCATACCTAAAATATGTGGTGCTGGGTGTATTTTAGCATCCAGACATTTTGGGGTTTTAGGAAGGTGATACATTGCCTCTACGGTATATTATGTAATACTGCCAACACGGCCTGGGGCAGCAGTCTGTAATCAAAGTTGAGTATTTGGACCAGGTGGCATAAAGACTACAAATGGTCTCCTGTCAGTTCAGGCCAGGGCGTTCTGTCAAATGAGTTTGCCTTAAGCCTTAAAAAGTTTTTGGATCAAAGAAACAATAAATGAAAACAAATTTTAAATAGAAAAGATATTCTTTTTTTTTTTTTTTTTTTTTTTTTTTTTTTGCGGTACGCGGGCCTCTCACCGTTGTGGCCTCTCCCGTTGCGGAGCACAGGCTCCGGACGCGCAGGCTCAGCGGCCATGGCTCACGGGCCCAGCCGCTCCACGGCATGTGGGATCTTCCCGGACCGGGGCACGAACCCGTGTCCCCTGCATCAGCAGGCGGACTCTCAACCACTGCGCCACCAGGGAAGCCCTAGAAAAGATATTAAAAACATTTTTTTATAAAAGAAACAATTTTTTGGTTTTCAGAGTTTGGGGATTTGGAGTTGCTCATGGGAGAACATAGATCTGTATCAGTCAATTTACTGTTAAGCGCTGAGTCTCCGTTCTTTCCAGAGGGAGGTTTCGATGGGCTGAGTGGGCAGGGGAATGGGGAAGGGTATCAGATGTGGAGGAATGTCACAGTCTGCTCAGGCTGAGGCTGTGCCTCTGGGTCAGTAAATGGAGGTGGAAGCGTGGCCAGAAGGTACCCTTGATGAGGTGGGACAGAGATGCTTGGTGGAGCACGACCGTTTTCTGGATTCGCCTCTCCTCCGTGGCACCTGCGGAGCTGTCAGTGCTCGTTAACATTTCATCGATTCCTGCAGCTCATAGGGGCCTCCTGGTGCATCTAGCTGTAGCCAAGCTTATGATGTAAAATTTAAGGAGACTATAGGGATGATAAAGCTCACTTACACATGTGCTTTGAGGAGATAAGCGTTGAATTCCCTACATGAGGAGTAGGAAACAAGGAGCCTTTCCTGGAAAACGGATTTGTCACCATTCCTGCTGATCACTCAACAGCATGTGAATTCACTGTAGGAATGGCTTCTAGATGTTTTTCTACAGGACTGTCGATAGAGGTTGGAGGGGCATAAACAGACAAGTCTCACATCACATCGGGAAAATGTCCCCCATGATCCCCAAACATGCTAATCTTGGTGTAAACTGTTTAAAGGGAACGATAAAGAAAGTGATGATGATGGTGTGTTTACGTGTGTCTGAAGATGGAGGGTGGTAGCCAGTGCTGGGGGTAGCTTGTAAGCTGATCCTAATTGCAGTTGGTGATTACATTTCACTGTGATGTAGTATTTTTTAGTTCTCTTACAACCTCAGAGATATTTTCCTGTCTCCCTCTTGCACCTCCACCATCTTCTGCCCATCATCGTATCTCATTTGGATCCATCCAATAGATGTTTGTTTACGGAGTGCTTTTGGTGGCGTGGGAGATACCACAACGGTGTAGTAGGTGCTAGGGAAATAAAGCTGTTAAGACATGGTCTTTGCCCGCTAAAGCTTTTGGCCTGGCAAGGTAGACAAATGACTTCAACAGTTATGTACATACAGTAGGATAGGGTAAGTCCTGCGATAGAAGGGTTCATGGAGTGTTATGTGGGCACAGAGGAGGGTTATCTGAATCAGCCTGTGGGGCTTAGGGAAAACTTCTTATAGGAAATGATGCTTTGGGTTGACTCTTTTCGTGTTGCTTCCCATTATAAACAGTTGAAATAAAATGCACAGATGGTAATACATTTCAGTGCATTTTGATCTTTTTTTTTTTTTTTTTCGGTACGCGGGCCTCTCACTGTTGTGGCCTCTCCCGTTGCAGAGCACAGGCTCCGGATGCGCAGGCCCAGCAGCCATGGCTCACGGGCCCAGCCGCTCCGTGGCATGTGGGATCTTCCCGGACCAGGGCACGAACCCGTGTCCCCTGCATTGGCAGGCGGACTCCCAACCACTGCGCCACCAGGGAAGCCCCATTTTGATCTTTAATCAAGATATAAATCATTTTCATCAGCACAGAGCATTCCTTTGTGCTCCTTTCTAGCCAGCGCTCCACCCCAAGCCGCCACCTCAGAGGCAACCAGATGAATGGTCTTTGGTCTAGACATTTACAGTAGGAAGAGTGGAGGAAAGGCAATTCCACGGAGGGAACAGCGTGCAAAGGCATGGACATGTGAGCAATTGTGGTGTGTGTAAGGGACCTGCTGTCCTCTGGTCACCGTACCTCTGGGGCTGAGGGAATGCCATCTCTGTTGGATGGAAGTTTGACAGAGGTGAGGCTAGGAGCCAGGTCACTAAAGGATGGGCAGTCAAGTAACTTGACTTTCATCTTATAAGACAAAAGGAGTATGGAAGAGATTCAGGCAGGGTAGTGGTACTAGTACCAAGACCAGTGAACTTCATTTGTTTTTTTTCCTAATTAAAAAATCCCAATCTTTTTATTGAGGTAAAATACACACAACATAAAATTTACTGTCAGCCATTTTAAAGCGTACTTTTCAGTGTTATTAAATATCTTCATACTGTTGTACAACCATCATCACCATCCATCTCCAGAACTCTTACCATCTTGCAAAACGGAAACTCTACCCCGTAAATAATAACTGCCCATTCTCCCCTCCTCCCAGTCTCTGTCAACCATCATTCTACTTTCTGTCCATATGATTTTGACAACTTTAGGTACCCCACATAAGTGGAGTCATACAGTATTTGTCTTTTTGTGGCTGGCTTATTTCACTTAGCATAATGTCCTCAAGGTTCATCTATGTTGTAGCATATGTTAGAATTTCCTTCCTTTTTAAGGCAGAATCCTTTGTATGTATTCAGTATTTTGTGTGAATGTATTTTGCTTATCCTTTCGTCTGTTGATGGACATTTGTGTTGCTTCCATGTTTTAGCTATTGTGAATAATGCTGCTATGAACTCGGGTATGCAAATATCTGTTTGAGACTCTCATAATTCTTTTGGGTATATACCTAGAAATGGAATGGCTGGATCATATGGTAATACTTTGTTTAATTTTCTAAGGAATCATCATACCGCTTTCCACAACAGCTATACCATTTTACATTCCCATCAACAGTGCACAAGGATTCCAATTTCTCCACATCTTTTTTTTTTATAAATGTATTTATTTATTTTATTTTTGTCTGCATTGGGTCTTCATTGCTGCTCGTGGGCTTTCTCTGGTTGCGGCAAGTGGGGGCTACTCTTCATTGCGGTGCACGGGCTTCTCACTGCAGTGGCTTCTCTTGTTGTGGAGCACGGGCTCTAGGTGCGCGGGCTTCAGTAGTTGCCGCACGCAGGCTCAGTAGTTGTGGTGCACGGGCTTAGTTGCTCCACGGCACGTGGGATCTTCCTGGACCAGGGCTCGAACCCGTGTCTCCTGCATTGGCAGGTGGATTCTTAACCACTGAGCCACCAGGGAAGTCCCTCCACATCTTTGTCAACACTTGGTGTTTTCTGTTTTTTGATAGTAGTCATCCTAATGGGTATGAAGTGGTATCTCATCATAGTTTCGATTTGCGTTTCCCTAATGATGAAGACCTTACTTTTAAAGAGATCATCCTGGCACCCAGTGTTTGGGGAAATGGAAGGGGACATTGAGTAGAGGCAGAGAGACCCTGTTAGGAGTGATTACAGTAACCTAGAAATGATAAAGGCCTGAGCAAGACAGGAGGTGGTGGAAATGGAGAAAAGGAAATAGATGGGAGAGGAGTTAAGGAGATAGGCTCTCCAGTACCTGGTGATTAGGTAGAGGTTGACTTTATAAACTAAGGCACCTACAAAGCAGTACATGCATGGTATTTCCTTTAGTAACACCGGACTCTGTGCCTCCCTGTATTTCCAGATTTTGCTTATTCAAAATTACCAGCAGGTTAGTGGAGGACACTAGAACTCAGATCCCTGGCTCCCAGCCCAGGTAGGGAGAAGGTTTTTCTACCATATTTTTAGGACCCCTTAAATAGCTCAGAAATGGGCCAGTTGTTATTCTTAAATAAATAATCGTGGGCTCCCTTCCTCAAGGAGTGACTGTATACCAGTTCAATCTATGATTTTTTCAACCTATAATTTTTAAATAACGGCTTTATTAAGATATGATTCATATACTATGCAATTCACCCATTTAAAGTATAGAATTCAGTGGTTTTAATATATGGGCAGATTGTGCAGCCATCACTATAATCAATGTCAGAACATTTTTTCACTCAAAAAAGAAACACTGTTTCCATTAAGAGTCACTCCCAATTCTCTCCCTGCTCCCGGCTCCCAACCCTAGGCAACCACTAATCTACTTTCTATTTCTATAGGTTTGCCTATTCTGGAATGTTCACGTAAATGGGATCACACCCTATGTGGTCTTTTGTGACTGACTTCTTTTACTTAGCACAAAGTTTTCAGGGTTCATCCATGCTGTAGCATGTGTTAGTACTTTATTTCTTTTTATTGCTGAATAGTATTCCTGGATGGATATGCCAAATTTTGTCTATCCATTCATCAGTTAATGGACATTTGGGTTGTTCTCACTTTTTGGCTAGTATGAACAATCCTGCCATGAACACACGTTTACAAATCAATCTATGATTTTAAATGGGAATGGCTACCTTATGAGATTGTTGCAAGAATAAAGTGAGAGGCTGCATGTAAGGCACAAATACAGTGCTTGGTACACAGTAAGTGCAAAGCAAATGTTGACATCATATGATGAGGGTGGTAACAATGGTGATAGGTGTCTCTGTTAGGAGCTGGAGGTTAATGGCCCTCAAACACTTCTTTCTCTCTTTTGTCCTACTCCATGGCTCCACTTCCATCTTCCCCTTTTAGTTTCTCCTTTTCTTCCATATTCCTTTCTTTTCCCTCCTCAACTCATATCTTAACATTATTGGTGGTTCCCTGATGGATTGCTTAGCACCTGGTAGCCTGAGGACAGAGCCACAGTCTTTGTTACTCTTTGAGAATGAACGTGATAAAGACTTGGGAGCAAGTACGGTGATGGACAGGAAATTACTGCTGGGAAATTCTATACGGATTTTTTCAGATTTCACAGGCTCTTATTTGGGTGGCAAAACCTATGTAATGGAATATTACTCAGCCATAAAAAGAAATGAAATTGAGTTATTTGTAGTGAGGTGGATGGACCTAGAGACTATCATACAGAGTGAAGTAAGTCAGAAAGAGAAAAACAAATACCGTATGTAAACACATATATATGGAATCTAAGAAAAAATGGTTCTGAAGAACCTAGGGGCAGGACAGGAATAAAGATGCAAACGTAGAGAATGGACTTGAGGACATGGGGAGGGGGAAGGGTAAGCTGGGATGAAGTGAGAGAGTGGCATGGACATATATACACTACCAAACGTAAAATAGATAGCTAGTGGGAAGTAGCCGCATAGCACAGGGAGATCAGCTCAGTGCTTTGTGACCACCTAGAGGGGTGGGATAGGGAGGGTGGGAGGGAGATGCAAGAGGGAGGAGATATGGGGATATATGTATATGTATAGCTGATTCATTTTGTTATACAGCAGAAACTAACACACCATTGTAAAGTAATTAGACTCCAATAAAGATGTTTAAAAAAATAAAGGAATAGGAATCAAGACACTGTGGTTTTTTAGCAGATGCAAATTATTACATAGACAATGGATAAGAACAGGGTCTTACTGTATAGCACAGGGAACTATATTCAATATCCTGTGATAAACCATAACGGAAAATAATATGAAAAAATATACGTACATATAAGTGAGTCACTTTGCTGTAGAGAAGAAATTTATACATTATAAATCAACTATACTTCAATAAAATTTATAAAAGAAAACAAAAACCTAATATAAGTTTTTCAGCCATAATTATTTGTCTTACAGCTTCTTTTTTTATATTCAAATGCTCAGAGATTTTTATCTTTTAATCAAAGGAGTGCTGGGGTGTTTTCTATACTGCCATGCAAGATAATTATTTTTAATAGGTAATTATCTCTTTTTCTGAATTTGTTGGTATTTTATCCATTTTTAATTGAAGTATAGTTAATTTATAATGTTGTGTTAGCTTTAGGTGTACAGAAAAGTGATTCAATCATACATATATATATATATATATATACACACATATATATATTCTTTTTCAGATTCTTTTCCATTGTAAGTTATTACAAAGCATTGAATATAGTTCCCTGCACTATACAGTAGGTCCTTGTTGTTTATCTATTTTATACACAGTAGCGTGTATACATTAATCCCAACCTCCTAATTTATCTTCTACCCCCACCCCCCTGCTCTCTCTGGTAACTGTAAGTTTGTTTTCTACGTCTTTGAGTCATAGCTATTTATCTTAATATTAAATAAATTATTCTTATCAATTCAAAGAAAATAGAAAGTAACTGTGGAGACCATTTGCATTTTAAAGTTCAAGTGGTTAAAACATTATGAGGGCAAAGTTTTGTTTTATTGGTAGGAAATTTTTAAATTCATTCCTCTATATAATACAGTAATCTGTCTTTTTATGTGAAGAGAGACAAGCATCTAATTAAATAATACTGCTTGACATCAAACAGTTCATCAAATATTTCAATGAAGACAGTTTTATGCTCAGAGTTGCTGTTGGATGGTGTCTGCGTTTGAAACTCCCTTTCACATTAATTCAGTATGTCATCCGTCTCTCTCTTTGACTCACACAAAGGAACAGAGATGATTCTTTTCTGTCGCGAGGACCTCAAAAGCAGAAGCTGAACTGACACTGAAGAAGATTTGAAAAAAGATTCATCAGGCCTTTTTGAAAGTGTGTTATGTGGGTGCACTTTCCTCTGACTAAATTGATAGTTTATTTGCTTTGAAGTCTGGAAGGAAAAAACAGTTACCTGAAAGAAACTCCTCATCTCAGGAGCAAAGCTGGCTTATCTCTGGGGGTTCTTAGTGTGTTGTTGACTGGTGTTGTGAACTGCTTTTCCTTACTCTTCTCCAAAGAAACCTTAGGATGCAAATTTATTTTTAAAATTCAGTTGTTTTTTGTGTGCTTCAAAAAGTGAACTTGTATGAGTAACCACTAACAATGGTGTGTTAGTTTCTGCTGTATAACAAAGTGAATCAGCTGTACATATACATATATCCCCTTATCTCCTCCCTCTTGCGTCTCCCTCCCACCCTCCCTATCCCATACCTCTAGGTGGTCCTCAATGTTTTTGTGCAAAGATGAAGGGAATATAGACAATGAGAGCTTGCCACAAGGCATGCTGGAAATATCATTAAATATAGTCATATACTATTTCAGAAGAACTAAAAGACATTAAGAAAATTATAAAAGACATAAAGAACCTTAGTCATCAGAATTAGAAAAACTTACAAATGAGGTGACAAAATTCAAGACAGAACTAGAAATAAAAGGGAAAAAAATCATTTTAGAAAAGACCAAACCAAAAGGAACAGTAGAACAGAGATAGTAGAAGGTAAAAAGAAATATAATTTAACAGTTAAAAAGAAATGAAGAAAGAAATTAAAAGGACTTGTGGGAAGTGATACATAGGAGATAAGAAAGGTCAGAAATATGGATAATGGGAGATAAGAAAGGTCAGAAATACAGATAATGGGAGGGGAAGAAGTCCAAAGAAATGGAAAGAACCAGTGTTAAAAGCGAAAGTCAAGAAAACTTTCTTGAAATATTTCCTGGAATATTTTGAACTACAGATTGAAGGAGCTACATTGACCCAGAACTGCAAATACCAGGACACATTCTAGAGCAATTGCTGGACTTTAAAGAAAAATAAAAAATTTCTTTTAAGGCACAAATAGCATGTGACTTATGAAAGAAAGGAAATTAGATTATTACCAGACTTAATTTTCAAAAAAATTTTTATACAAAGGTTTTATATAAAACCTTTTATGTGGAAGGTTACTTTCCATTTATAGCTGTTACAAAATATTGGCTATATTCCCTGTGTTGTATAATGTATCCTTGAGCCTATATTACATACAATAGTTTGTACCTCCCACTCCCCCACCTGTTTATTGCCCTTCCCCACTCCCCACTGTATTACCAGACTTTCTGACAGCAAACATTTATGCCAGAAGATGGAATAATATAGTAAGATACTCGAGGAAACAAAATCTGAACAAAAAGTTTTATATCCAGTAAGATTGACACGAGCTGTGATCAACATGCTAGAACTCGGGGAATATTGTTCTCATGGGCCCTTATTAAAGCGTCCACTAGATATCAAGTCCACCACAAAGATTAGAGAGACGCTGACACAAGAACTGGCGGTGAGCATGATACACATGGTTGCTTGTAGAACTAAGACTTAATGAGGATTGAAGGCAGGCGATTGTAATATCTAAAGGTTATACGAACTGTCAACACAGATCTAGTACAACCATTAAAAAAGAGGAGAGAATGAGGTTAGCCTAAGAAAAACATTTTTTTCCAAGATTTTTTTGATGTGGACCATTTTTAAAGTCTTTATTGAATTTGTTACAATATTGTCTCTGTTTTATGTTTTGGTGTTTTGGTCCCAAGGCATGTGGGATCTTAGCTCTCCAACCAGGGGTCGAACCCGCTCCCCCTACATTGGAAGGTGAAGTCTTAAACATTGGACCACCAGGGAAGTCCCCCCAAAACATTTTTTAAAGTGTTTTCTCTAACCATAATTTGTGATGGTATTATTATTCCAAGACTGTTGTACAATTATTATAGCTTAGAGTAAATGATGGGATATTCTAATTCTATCAGCCTCTGGATCCTTGAGACTAGGATTCTTGGTATGGAAGAAAGGGTGCAATCCCCTAGTAACAATGAGTAGCTCTAGCGCCCAGAGTATGGCCCTGAAATACTAAAAGAGTTGTGGGAAGTGATACATAGGAGATAAGGAAGGTCAGAAATATGGATAATGGGAGATAAGAAAGGTCAGAAATACAGATAATGGGAGGAGAAGAAGTCCAAAGAAATGGAAAGAACTAAAGAATACTAAAAGAAACTAGGGCTTCTTGGAGAAATGGCTGATTCTAGATCTGGGGTAGGAAATGTACAAGATGAACAGGAGCATCTTGGTATAGAATGGGGCAGGAAGGCTATCAAAGACTACTAGAGGGGCAGACAAAAGGCTCAGGGGCCATTCTGAAGAGGCTTCCGCATTGTTAGTGAGAATAATGTTGAAATATGTTTAAATCCATGATTTTATAGTAGTATCTAAAAAGAAAACTAATTGGTCACCTTCTGAGGATGATAGATAAGCAATTCATTATTTTGAAAACTGAATAAAAACAAAGAATCGACTACTTCTCCTTTATGAATTGTGCAAACACGTGGGTCACAAATGGTATATGAGGGGAAGTATCTCTTTATTAGATGATTCCAGCCAATAAATAAAAACAATGTGATAGAATATCACCATTCCAACTATCTCAAATGAACTAATTAACCTAGTCATTGAGCACTAACTGCCGACATTAAAAGAAAACAACAACCCTGGTGAAGGAAGGAATACCCCACCACTTCACCTTGTCAAAGAGAAGGAATCTGAGTCTCATTAATACTCTGGATCCGGTGGCCAGTTTGCAGGAAAAAACAGAGGACAGAGGAATATGCTGACCTGTACCATAAGCAAGCAGTCATAGTAGTCCAGATTGGAGGAAACTGCACAGGTTAAACAGCCTAGGTCCTTCAACAGATACACTGTAAGGGAAAGAAAGGGATGGAGGGGGCTATACCAAGTTAAAAGGGGAGCAAACTAAACTACTGTGCCCATTGGGGTGATAAAACCATAAAGTAACACAAGAGGGTGATGATATTTTTAGAGGGAGAGTTGGAAGGTGTGATTAGTGTGGGGTACACAGAGAATACTTCACCAAGTGTTCCATTATTAACACACTACGATGCTTGCTTTACCATACATGTAGCCAAAGCTATCCCTCCATCCATCCATCAATCCATCTTAATTTTGGATGCATTTAAAAGTAAATTACAGGGCTTCCCTGGTGGCGCAGTGGTTGAGAGTCCGCCTGCCGATACAGGGGACACAGGTTCGTGCCCTGGTCCGGGAAGATCCCACATGCCGCGGAGATGGGCCCGTGAGCCATGGCCGCTGAGCCTGCGCGTCCGGAGCCTGTGCTCCGCAACGGGAGAGGCCACAACAGTGAGAGGCCCGCATACCGCAAAAAAAAAAAAAAAAAAAAAAGTAAATTACAAACATTTGTATACTTCCCCCAAAGTACTCCAGTACTCTAATACGATTAACCAGACCTTAATATTTGCTTACAGTTTTTTTCTTTTGATGTAAAATTTACATGAAATGCACAAATTTGTAGTGTACGTCCACTGAGTTTTGACAAATGCATACACCCATGTAGCTCCTATCAAGATATACATTACCATCACCCCCAAATTCCCTCATGTTCCTTCCAGTTCTCTAAAATCTGAATGTATTTTTCCTCAAATGATTAAATTCAAGAACAAAATTGATTTCCTTTTGAGTAAAATGAAAAAGAAGCCTGTTTTACTTCCCCCAACATCGCTAATTTTTGTAGATATATTCCAGGAATCTCACTTTGGATTATTGTTAGCAGTACTGAGAGGAAGTCTAGAATGGTGGTTAAGATTTTGGAACCAGACCGCCTGGGTTTGAATCCCAGCTCTTTCCCTTATCAACAGTGTGACATTTCTATGTACCTTCTCTGCCTCAGTTTCCTCCTTTGAAAGATGGAGGTAATAATAATGCCTTCATCAAAGGGCAGATCTGAGGATTAAATGAGGTGGTACAGTCGGCCCTCCCTATTAGTGGGTTCCACATCCACGGATTCAACCAATAGCAGGTCAAAAATATTCTAAAAATTCTAGAAATTTCCAAAAAATAAAATAGTAAAACTTGAATTTGCCACAGACTGGCAATTATTTGCATAGAATTTACATTGTATTTACAATTATTTACATAGCAGTTATATTGTATTAGGTATTATAAATAATCTAGAGAAGATCCAAAGTGTACATGAGGATGTGTATAGGTTATACTCAAATACTAAGTCATTTTACATAAGGGACTTGAGTATTCATGGATTTTTGGTATCCTCGGGGGGTCCTGGAACCAATGCCCTATGGATACCAATGGACAACTATATATGTAAAGCACTTACAACAGTACCTGGAACATAGTAAACAAGACATGTGTTTACTTTATTGTTATTAAGTTACCATTTTACACTGTGGATTATTTCTTTCAAGAACTATTTTGATGATTGCATTCAGATTTAAAATTACGTTAATGGGCTTCCCTGGTGGTGCAGTGGTTGAGAGTCTGCCTGCCGATGCAGGGGACGCGGGTTCGTGCTCCGGTCCGGGAGGATCCCACATGCTGTGGAGCGGCTAGGCCCGTGAGCCATGGCCGCTGAACCTGCGCGTCCGGAGCCTGTGCTCCGCAACGGGAGAGGCCACAACAGTGAGAGGCCCGTGTACTGCTAAAGAAAAAAATAAATAAATAAAATAAAATAAATAAAATTACGTTAACAAGAATTAAATTAACAACAATTATTTAGACTTAACTGGATTCGAGGGTCTATTGGAGGCATTCGATGATTTAACTATGGGTCATCCTTGCAATCTGGAACCATTTGTTCTAGTGTCCTTCAGAGACCATCCATCTAGTGCAGATCCCATGTGGTGTTGAGGAAGCCTCGTACCTTCTCTCTCTAGTTTCCTTTTCTATGAGGTGTGAGGAGCACCAGAGACTCACACAGGAGATTCATCAGACTCATCACAGGAACTGCTTGGTTATAAATTAGATTATTCATATGAGAACTTGTGGAAGTCTTCGGGAAATCGCTACTCTACAAATGCCTGTGATTGCTGTTATTTATCATTCTCCAAGTGAGTCAGTCCTTTTCCTCAACCCGGGCATGCTAACTTTAGCAGACAGGGTCAGCTTGCAGATCATCCATAACTGGTGTCCCCTTTTTTCTTCCCCCTTGAGTCATCCTCCCCAAGGATGCCTCCATTTCCACCACCACCTTCCAGCCATCTCTCCTGTACGACACGGTCAGCCACCATTACAACAGCTCCAGCCCATCCAGGACTCTCACAGAGGCCAGATCTACCTTTTTCTCTATGAGGGAGCAGGAAAATACCTACCATTTCTTTGAAATAGTTAGCTTTGCAGCTATGGAATTGAGGGCAGTCATTTGGAATTCTGTTTGATTTTACTGTGTGCATGTTTACTCTTCTGTGATCAAACCTCCGAAGTTTACTGACAGAACGTGCAACAGAAACTTTGTTCCATCAAGATGGATTGTTTGGATAATGTTAAAATTATCCTAAATTTCTTCTTTCTCTTAGACAAGCGAACCTACATTTAATAGTGGTGGTGGCTGCACAAGACTGTGAATGCAATGAATGCCCCTGAATTGTATACTTAAAATGATTAGAATAGAAAATTATATATATTATTATATAAATATATATAAGTCATATATTTATATTATAATATAAATCATATATATAATATATATATGATTTAACTGCAATAAAAAGAACGTGTTAGACTTTGGAGGTCCTATAGCCCACTGACAAAGGCTGGTAAGGGGGAAGAAACCTGTAAGTTATTATTATCCTTTACTGGCCTGAATCTGTAGAGGATCTGTACTCTGGGTAGCTCTCCTGAGCAGCCTGTGTTTAGTGGAATCTTAAGCAATTAAGACAAGGTGTGTTGGGGACTTCCCTGGAGGTCCAGTGGTTAGGACTGCGCACTTCCACTGCAGGGAGCACGGGTTCGATCCCTGGTTGGGTAACTAAGATCCCACAAGCTGCGCGGTGCGGTCGAAAAAAGACAAGGTTTGTCAAATTTGAGGATCTTTAAGTAGAACTTTGGTTCTCGGCCACAAAGTCAGCTGACTGTGGTGTAAATAGGTGAGAGGGGAGAGCTTTGCGTTATTGATTTTCCTTCCGATGATTTAAATCTGATTACCAGCTGTGGAGTGATAAAGTGGATGCGCTAATCTAGAGAAGAAAGAGCTCAGTGTTTGCAGCCAGGGCTACTGGAAACCCTCATGTAGACCTTATCTGACTCCACTCCCTTTGTGCTCCTGCATTCATTAAGCCTCTGTCCTTGAGCCATCTGCAGTCTCAGTAAAGTAAAATGCTGACTCCACTTCACCATGGGGTTAGTGTGTCACACCCTAAGTGACTGGGGACTCCGGAGAAGTAGCCTAACCCATGAGGTGTGTTCCTTTTACCGAGACCCACATTCCCAGGGCCCCTTAGGTTGCACAAATAAAGCTGTTTTGATGGCCTGTTGGCTGAGTTATCTTTGAAGTTTGGCTATTGAATGATTAATTTGGCCTTAGCCTGAAAAAAAGAGAGGGCATTAATATAACTTGTGAAGCATTAAATATACTATTTTCGAGAACGAGATCCTTTATATAAACATTTGCTACACATTTTGCATATGCTTACGTTGAACTATTAAGTGTGTCAGTTAAGTTCTTAGGCATTACTTACAGTTTTAATATATCTGGGTGTGTTGAATCCCAAGCAATCTGTATCCAAGGAAGCATCTCACACTGTGAATTGCCAGCTGGGAGATCATTCATTCTTTCATTCAGCAGCAGTCAGTTAGCATGTGCAAGGCCCTCTGCTATGCCTTGAGTCCAGATCTAAAAGCACTCTCCCTATCATTCTTACTGCCACCAGTACGCCAGAAGCAGGGGACTTCCTTGGGAGGCCTTGGCAGGATGCCTCACCCTGAGAAAAAGCTGCTGTTCCCTAGCAAAGCCTAGGGTTGTTTTACTGACTTTCCAGGAATTTAGAGAACAAGGTGAGCAGGTGCTGGTATTAGGTGTATGATGTCTCCTTTCATTTTAATCATATAAATAAAGGGTTTTCTTTTTTTTTTTTCCTGGGTTTTAAAACTGAAGTGTAGTTGATTTACGATATTGTGTTAGTTTCTGGTGTACAGCAAAGTGATTCAGTTATACATATATATTTTTTCCAGATTCTTTTCCATTATAGATTATTACAAGATATTGAATAGTTCCCTGTGCTATACAATAAATTCTTATTGTTTATCTATTTTATGTATAGTAGTGTTTATCTGTTAATCCCATACTCCTAATTTATCCCTCCCCCGCCCTTTTCCCCCTTGGTAACCATAAGTTTGTTTTCCATGTCTGTGAAATCTGTTTCTGTTTTGTAAATAAATTCATTTGTATTGTTTTTTAGATTCCACATGTGATATAATACAATATTTGAGTTTCTCTGTCTGACTTATTTCATTCAGTATGATAAACTCTAGGTCCATCCATGTTGCTGCAAATGGCAATATTACATTTTTTTATGGCTGAGTAATATTCCATTGTATACATATACATCACATCTTTATCCATTCATCTGTTGATGGACACTTAGGTTGCTTCCATGTCTTGGCTATTGTGAATAGTGCTGCTATTAACATTGGGGTGCATGTATCTTTTTGAATTAGAGTTTTCATCCTTCCCAGATACATACACAGGGATTGGTGGATCATATGATAACTCTATTTTCAGCTTTTAAGGAACCTCCATACCGTTTTCCATAGTAGCTGCACCAATTTATATTCCCACCAACAGTGCAGGAGGGTTCCCAATAAAGGGTTTCTATTTGTTTATTTATTTATTCATTTATTTATTTTAAAACGTTTTCTTAATTTTCCACATCACCAGGCATTTTCTCCTAAACATCTCTTGAAAGCAGACAGGCTTTTATCTCTCCCGTAAGGTGGAACCTGAGATATGGATATGAATAGGCCAGCTCAAATCATGCAGCAAGTCACTGACAAAACTGGGGATCCCAGGTTCCAGGAAAGGATGGCATCTCATCCATCCCTTGAGGTCCTGACAGTCTCCTCTCCTTTGAGAAGCCTTCCTTCCCCTTCCCAGTCATTACCCATCTCTCCACCTCTTTCCTATAGAACCCAGCCTCCAGGCTCCTGGTCACACAGTTTTGTACTGTGTCTCGTTTCCACAACTAGATTGTAGGCTTCTTGAGTCTCTCAAGCAGAGTGTAGCACATAGTTGCCTTCTATGGCAACCCTTTCGTATCTTTCTATCTTCTCTACTTCTCCTTCCAAAATGTATCTGTGCTTTTCTATGTCTCATCTAGGAAGGGAAAGTGATATTCTCAGAACACCTATGGTCTATACTACAGTTATGATTGGCTATTTTGGGACAAAGCCTCTTGTTTGTGTCTTTTTTTCATATACATTTATTTATTTATTTTATTTTTGGTTGCGTTGGGTCTTTGTTGCTGTGTGTGGGTTTTCTCTAGTTGCGGCGAGTGGGGGCTACTCTTCATTAAGGTGTGCGGGCTTCTCATTGCGGTGGCTTGTTCTGTAGTGGAGAACAGGCTCTAGGCACGCGGGCTTCAGTAGTTGTGGTACACGGGCCCTAGAGCGCGTGCTTCAGTAGTTGCTGCATGTGGGCTCAGTAGTTGTGGCATGTGGGCTCTAGGGTGCTTGGGCTTCAGTAGTTTTGGTGCGTGGCCTCAGTAGTTGTTGCTCACAGGCTCTAGAGTGCAGGCTCAGTAGTTGTGGCTCATGGACTTAGTTGCTCCGCGGCACGTGGGATCTTCCTGGACCAGGGATCAAACCCGTGTGCTCTGCATTGGCAGGTGGATTCTTAACCACTATGCCACCAGGGAAGTCCCTTGTTTGTGTCTTCTAATCAAACAGAGCAATTCTCCTTTTGTAGGGGCCTTGAAAACCCTAAGGCAAAGGCAGAGAATTAAGGTCTAGCTAGAAAACATCGTTTTCTATTTTTAAAAATAATTATTATAGGAGTTCCCTGATGGCCTAGTGGTTAGGACTCTGGATTTTCACTGTTGTGGCCCAAGTTCAATCCCTGGTCAGGGAACGCAAGCCACGTGGCATGGCCAAGAAAAAATTATTACAAAAAATTTGATATTTAACTAAATATGTGTATATGTACACACACACAAACATGTATGTAAGTTATGAAGGTCAAAAATAAAATACCAATGAAGCTGATATTCAACTTAATAATAAAATGTAACCAATACTATTGAAACTACCTTTGCATTTCTCCTTTATTTTATTCCTCTGCTTCCCCAAACCTACCTGAGTGAATCACTATCCTGAATTCTCTTCTTTATAATTTTAATACATAGGCATATATCACAAAACAATGTATTATTTAGTTTTACATGTTTCGACTTTAGACAAATTATATCATATAGTGTGTTTTCTTTTGGTATCTTGATTTTTTTTTTTTACTTAACATTATATTTTTCAGACAAACGTTACTGTGTGTAGCTGCAGTTCATTTATTCTTACTGCTGCATAATATTCCACTGTGTGAATATTCTGCAGTGTTTTAACCATTCTCCTGTTGATGGACACTTTGGTTGTTTTCAGTTTTTTACTAATAATGCTAGAACATTCTTGTCCCTGTCTCTTGGTGCAGATGTGCAAGAGTTTCTCCAAGGTATTTGGCAGTCCTTGGTTGGATTTACCCTCAGATCTATTTCTTGCCCTTCTGCTGGCCTGCTTTGTATTACAGGAGGCTGACCCCTGCAGGCTGTGTGCTTCAGGCTTTTGTGTCCACTGGGTTTGGTGAGTGGGAGGCACTGGGGGGAGATTGGAGGGACAAGGAAGAGAGAAGCCAGGTATTTCTCCCCCTCTGTCTTGAGCAGTATTTCCGGAAATGGCTGTGGCTGTCTCCTCCTGGCTCTAGGGTCCGGACAGGCCATTGTGGTTCCAGCTTCTGCCAGGTGACTGTTGTCCACGCGCTTCTAGAACATTGTTTTCTCCCTTTGTCCCTTGTGACTAAGAGTCATCAAACTTTTCCTATAAAGGGCCAGACAGTAAATATTTTAGGTTTGCAGGCCACACAGTCTGTGTCGGAACTACTCAACTCTGTGAATGGGTGTGGCTGTGTTCTAATAAGACTTTATTTACAAAAACTGGAAGACATGTTTGTGAGACTATTTGATAATTGTCGTATAAATTCCTGAGGCTGAGTTTTATTCTTTCTGTCTTTTTTTTTTTTAAAACATCTTTATTGGAATATAATTGCCTTACAATGGTGTGTTAGTTTCTGCTTTATAACAAAATGAATCAGCTATACATATACATATATCTCCATATCTCCTCCCCCTTGCGTCTCCCTCCCAGATTGGATGATTTTTAAGACCTGTCTTCAAGTTTGCTAACACATAGTTCATCTATTAAGCCCATCCAGTGAATTTTTCATTTCAGTTATTGTTCTTTTCAGTTCTATAATATCCATTTAGATCTTTTAAAATGTTTTGTTTTATTGCTGCGATTCCGTATATGTTCACTCAGTAAGACAATATGCTCCTTTAAGTCCTGGAACATACTTATAGCTGCTTGAGGTTGTCTGCAAAATCCAACCTCTGTGCCGACTCGGGGTCACATTTTCCTGTTTTTTTTTTTTTTTTTGCACGTCTAACACTTTTGAACTGCATACTGAAGATTGCTGCTGATACATTGTAGAGACCCTGGATTTTATTGTCTTCATTTGAAGAGTGGTGATTTTTGCTCTATCAGGCAGTTCAGTTACCAGCAGGTCACCTTGAATCTGTGCAGAGTTAGTTTTATGCTTTGTTAGGATAGATCTATGCAAAGCTCATACCTGTGGCAAGCCCATTCCCAGCCCTTTGACCTTGGCAGGATTCCCCTCAGATTTTGTCAAGACTGCTGAGTGGTCTTTTTATTCCATATATATTTTAGAATCAGCTCATCAAATTCCTAGTTATTGGGGACCTATCATGTTTTCAGCTAAAGAAGAGTGGTTTAAGAATATGTGACGTGGTCTTTGTTTACAATGAGCTTACATTTAAATTGCAGAGAGGACTAATATCCATGAAACAGTGAAGAGAATAAGATGGTATGTAAAGTGCAGGATGGTGTGGAATGTGTTAGACACAGAGGAGAAACCCAGAAAAGAGTTGGATAAAGAAGTTAGAAGAGATAGTGAGATTTCAGAGAGGGTGGTGGGGCTTGGAGGGTGAGATGAAGAAGAGAAGGGGCGGTGTGCTCAGAGGTGATAGAAATAGAACTTACCTGAGTGTTACTGCATCCCAGCTTACATATATTATCTCATTTGTTCCTCAAAGAACACTACTGGGTAAGACAGGTAATAGTCTTATTTTAGGGGATATAGAGGGAAAGTGATTTGCTTAAGAATCTAGTTGGTAAATGCTAGGCTGGAACTTCAGAGCGGATCTTCTGCTTCTAATCCAGAATCCTTTCCACTGCATCCCCTTAGCTCTTCATATAAAGAATGGTTTCGAAACAAAGCCAGGATGCCTGGAACTGTGGTTCGTGTTATGCACGTGACTTCTCCCTTCCCCAGAGCATGTCAGGAATCAGGACAAGCTGCTTGATCTGTGACCCTGTGTAATGCTTTTAGCATCCAGGCCGACTCAGCCAGGGGGCCTGAAGGGGAGATTAGGGGGAGAAAATAAGAGAGGCAGGTGAGAATCACGTGACCTCAAAAAGATCTTGAGTACCTCTTAGGAAATTAAATTTAATACAGAATCCTTATATTGATACCATGGCTCTATTATAACAGGCTTGTTGTTTTTCCTTAAAAAGAATGTCACCCAAAGGGGAAAGGGCAGGGGTGGGATGAATTGGGAGATGGGGATTGACATGTGTACACTATTGATACTATGTATAAAGCAAATAACTAATGAGAACCTACTGTAGAGCACAGGGAACTCTACTCGGTGCTTTGTGGGGACCTAAATGGGAAGGAAATCCCAAAAGGAGGGGATATGTGTATATGTATGGCTGATCACTTTGCTGTACTGTAGAAACTAACACACCATTGAAAAGCAGCTATACTCAATAAAAATTAAAAAGAAATGAATGTCACAAAGTAATTCTATCTTTTTATCAGACAAAATTCGCGGTACCATCGCTGCCTCCGGACTTGCATTTGGCACAACATGGATCTGGGCTCAGAACGCGTCCTCCCGTGCAAACCAGCTGTAAAGTTGATAGTCCTTTCCAGCAATTTCCCTGTCTTAATCTATTCCCAACACTTCAACTGTTGAGTCCCATCTGGTAGCCAGTGCCCTCTTGACGACTGTCCCTCACTTCTAAGCAACAGCAGTGTTCAAGCTTGAATGTGACTGAAGCAAGCTAGGGTAAACTGATTTGTGCTAAGCTATTTTGATGTCTTTCAGGAGCATCTTCATTTTTTTAAAAAATATTTACTTATTTATTTTATTTTTGGCTGTGTCGGGTCTTAGTTGCCACACCTGGGATCTTCGTTGCTGCATGCGGGATCCTCCACTGCTGTGTCTTCTCGTTGGGTGTGCCGGCGTCTCTCTCGTTGTGGCACACGGGCTTAGTTGCCCCACGGCATGTGGGATCTTAGTTCCCCGACCAGGGATTGAACCTGTGTCCCCTGCCTTGGAAGGCGGATTCTTAATCACTGGACCCCCAGGGAAGTCCCCAGGAGCAGCTTCATTTAATTGAAGCAAAGCCTCAAGTGGAAGAGCTAAAGGTGTGCAATGGTGGACTTTCCAGCCGTTATCACTGTTGGGTGGGAGGTGGACGGCAAATTAGAGAAAGAAGATTTTGTTTTAGTCCTTCACTTTATATCAGAAGTCACATCAAATCAGCAAGCATTTATTGAGTGCCTGTGAAAGGCAAATCAGCAAACTTCTACTGGATGCCTACAATATGTCTCACCATGAGATATATGGTTTAATCTTGAGCAATGTAGGGTCTATTAGAGATGATGTAACTTGGGAAGTCTTAATTTGGCGTCTTTAGATATTCCATGAACTATCTGAAGTTCATGCAGTATTTGATGCATGTGAGTGTATGTATATATATTGGTGGGGGGGGAAGGGTCCAGATCATTCATCAGAATCTCAAAGGAGCCTATAGCCACCCCCCTTCCCCCAAAGCTTAAAAATTACTAGCAAGAGTTCCCTCTTCTGTCTGCATGTAGACTCAGGACTATGGTAGAGGTGGACTCATTTCCTTCTCGAATAGTGATGTCACAGTCAGGATTTGGAATCACATCTCAAGGCTCCTTCCAGCTTCGTCATTGTTGCAGGTTAGATTGGGAAACAGATTCTTCAACTGAGATTAGCCTTCAGGAAGTTCATTTGGGAGTGCTTTTGGGATTGACACTTGTAAAAGGGAAGGGAAGAAAGCAGGATTGGGCAGAGGGAGAAGCTTTGATGCCATCTCAGAGGATGCTGTGGTTGATCCCATGGGGACCAGGGGGCTTGGCCTTTACACCTCCCACTGATCAGTGATTGGATGAGGAAGTGTGACCTCGGGTGAGGCGGCAATCTCCATCTAAGGCAGTCCCAGCGGCAGGGGTCTGGTGGGGACTAACAGTGGAGGGCTTCCTGCTGGCAGTCCGCTCAGCAGTGTAATTCCTTCCTTTTCAGTGTTCATAAGGGTCTAGCTCTGTGCTGCTCAGATCCACTTCTTTTGTGTAAGGTCTGGGGGAAACTCCTCCAGGATTCGAATTGGACTGTCCTCCTGGGTAAGCTGATTTTACTGATGTGGCAGTAAATCTTTGTAGTCTTTATCTCCCACCCCTGGGAGAGCATATGTCTTAAGTTCCCCAGTGTGCTAGCCACTTGTCCATCTGGTCTGACTATATAATCATCATCTGTATGGAGCACCAGTGTGATGTTCTGTGGGGTTTTCAGCCAGACCACCAGGTCTCTTCAGAGAGTGGGAGGGTTAATATAGCTCTGGGGCAGGACTGTAAATGTATCCTGTATACAAGACTATAAATGTATACTGTTGTTTGTTCTAAGTGAATGGGAACCGTTTCTGATCATCTTTTCTAAGAGAGATAGAAAAGAATGCAATTTGCGGATCATAGCACATACCTGAGGCCACGTTAATCTGCTCTACCAAAGAGAGGCACATCTGGAACAGCAGCTGCAATTGGGGATACTGCTTGGTTGAATTTGCAGTAGTTTCCTTTCATAGTCCAGCATTTGTCTTATTTTTTGCAGGATCCCAGATTGGTAAATTAGATGAGGACATGATGAGGACCATCCTCTCTGCATCCTTTAGATCTTTAAGGGAGGCACTGTTTTTTTGCCAGTTCCCCAGGATGCCATATCGATTTGGATTTACTATCTGGGCTTATTTGTAAGCCAAGGGGTGGTGGTCAGTTTCAGGGTTTTCACTTGGCCTTCCCATGATGATAGCTCTTACCTGACAGGCCAAGAACTGATATGGAAGTTCTACCAAATAATAAGCGTGTTCTTCCAGTTATACATTTGGGGATCCAAGAAATGACTGTTACATGGGTCGTAGACCCAGTGGACTTTCTGTGAATAGGACCTGGGCTAGGATTTCAGTTTTTACCTAAATCCCATACGACCCCACTGTAAGGGCTGGGGTGGGAGTGCTTGTGCTGTTTTTTTTTTTTTTTTTTTTTGTGGTATGCGGGCCTCTCCTGTTGCGGAGCACAGGCTCTGGACGTGCAGGCTCAGCGGCCATGGCTCATGGGCCCAGCCACTCCGCGGCATGTGGGATCTTCCCAGACCGGGGCACGAACCCGTGTCCCCTGCATCGGCAGGCAGACTCTCAACCACTGCGCCACCAGGGAAGCCCTGTGCTGTTTTAGGTCTCTGGAAACTAATGTCAATTTCGACCCTGTGTCCAACAGTCCTTCTGGGCAGTTCCCTTTCCTCAGTGCATGGTTATCTGAGTAATGGCTCTAGAGGCCCATGTGGAGAGAAAACCTAAGGAAACATCACCATGTACGCTTGCCAGGATGTTACAGGATCCTTGCATTTGGGAATCTGTCTTCTCTTCCAGGCAGTTATTTCTGTGTCAAGAAACTAGCTCAGGTTCAGAAACCCGGCAAGGGACCATGACGTTTTACTGGGGTAATGGACCTCAGCTTCCTGATTATCCATCCTTGATTTATTTTGATTTTACAGTTTGAGTGATACATTTATTGGGGTCCCACTTATTTTGTCCTTAGGGATCCTGTGTTCTGTTCATCATCTCCTGAACTCTGTGTCTCAGGCCTCCTGGTCTCCCCCAACCTTGCCGCTCACTGTGATAATTACATCCACCTTCCCTCTGACTGGAAGCATTGCCACCTGGCCACGGAGGTAGGGTAAGGTGGTAGGCGTGGATTGTACCATCCCATCCTCATTGCTATCAATGAGTTGTTTTGTAATGGCATCTCTCCCATCGGCTCTGACCCACAGAAGGCAGCCACCACTGAACTTCTCAGCTTTGGTAAGTGCTGCATCCTCTGGTGGGTTTTCTGGCCTCCTATCCATCTAGCGACACCCACCCCAGCATTTCAACCCTTCTTCTGTGGTCTGCCATGGCAGTTCTGGTATTTCTACTTCACTTAGTGGGGCCCATTGCCTTTTCTATGCTTTTAGGAATCATGCTAGGAATGCGTCGGCACCATTTCCTGGGATCCTTGCCAGGGTGTTACATCATGTATCCCAGGAGAGTGCTCTCCAAGCGATAAACTCTCCATTATTAAGCCTTGTGTTCTGCCCTCCTTGATGGGGCACGCTCAGGATGCAACCCTGTGTGCCTGCCTCACTCCTGCATGCTGGCGAGGACCTGCAGCTCCTTGGTGGCCCCTTCCTCCCTCCCCATGGCCAGATCCTTTTCCCCCACTTCTCTCCCAGCTGCCTGCACTTAAACAGCATTTAATATTTACAGTTACAAAGCTGGATTTTGTTGTGACTTAAACCTTGTTATCGGCCTAATGATGGGAAGGGGAGGTGAGGTTGAATCCAAAACACGTTGTTTTGCTGGGGAGAAGCCTCTGTGTCACCTCCAAGCGAGAGGGGAGTGCTATCCCCTAATAGGGAGGAGTGGGCCACTTCAGCAGGTTCAGAAGTTTAGGGGAAGTATAGGAATTTAGCATTTCCAGGTGGATCAACCCAGATGCCTCCATCCTATGAGTCATGGTCCCGTTCTTTCCCAACCAGGACTCTATCCTTGGTATAGCAAATCTATACTGGTCGGGACTTTAATGTACCTTGGAGCTCAGCTGCTCTTACTATTAAGTCCTGGGACCAACCCTCAGCCTTTTCTACCCTCCCACTACAGATGATGACAGCCTCTTCACATGCTATTTAAGAGGCCATCTGGCTTTTACACTCAACTTTTTGCTTTCTTAATTTTTTTTTTTTTTCTGGCTGCACCACACAGCATGTGGGATCTTAGTTCTCTGACCAGGGATCGAACCTGCATCCCCCGCATTGGAAGCGAGGAGTCTTTACCACTGGGACCACAGGGAAGTCCCTACACTCAACTTTTAATTGATGATTAATCGCTCTCAGCTTTTCATTAATTTAAAAAAAATTTATTAATTAACTAATTTATTTTTGGCTGCATTTGGTCTTCGTTGCTGCGTGCGGGCTTTCTCTAGTTGTGGTAAGCGGGGTCTACTCTTTGTTGTGGTGAGCGGGTTTCTCATCGTGGTGGCTTCTCTTGTTGCGGAGCACAGGCTCTAGGTGCATGGGCTTCAGTAGTTGTGGCACGTGGGCTCAGTAGTTGTGGCTCACGGGTTCTAGAGCTCAGGCTCAGTAGTTGGTGCACGGGCTTAGTTGCACCGCGACCTGGGGGAATCTTCCCGGACCAGGGATCAAAGTGTCCCCTGCATTGGCAGGCGGATTCTCAACCACTGTGCCACCAGGGAAGCCCTCATTATCTTTTTCCATAGTGTCAATTGTGTTTAGCAATAGCCATGCAACTTCATTACCCTTACTGCTACTATTTCTCTAATGCATGATACATCACGCCAGCCAATGCCTTTCTTTCCACCAGTGTAGCATCCCAGCTCACCACAGATGAAATTTTAACGATTACAGTGCTATCTTATGCCACCTAGTACCACACAGTCCCACTAGTGATGGGATCCTCATTGCCAACTGGGTGATCCACTTCCAAAATCCTAACCTGATGTCCACTTTCTCTGACTATGCCTGGTACCAACTTAAGATTAGCATGCAAAAAATTTATTAGGAATTGCTCTTAGGATCAAAACCTGTGGAGGGGAAGGGAAATGGAGCTGTGATGCAGTCTCAGTGGAGGCCTCAGCTGACCCCAGTGGGAGCTCAGAAGCTGAGATCCATGACCCTTTAGGATTACCCGAAGTTGGGGCAAGAGGGCTTAGTCTTAAACCGCCATGTCAAAAAGTCATTGGATGCAAGATGCTTTGGTAAGGGGCCATGAGATTGAAAGCGCGGCTGACATCAGCCAGGGTGATTTGTGTAAGGGCTCACAGCTGAGGGCTTTTGGCTGGCAGCACTCCTAGGACCTGGGAGTGACTTTCATCCCTGAAGGCAGATCAGTGTAGAGCATCACAGCGTCCAACACAGGCACTACTTAGGATTTTTAAAATCTTGAAAGTGACATCTCCAGACTCATCTGCCTTTGTTGATGAAATAGATGTGATTGTCTTCATAGTAAAGAATAAATAGTAAACTTAAAGACTAAATACTCTTTTAAGGGTGGGCAAACTAGTCGGGAAGTGAGAAGAACAGGCTCTGACTCTGTGGTCTTGAGCAAATCATTTCACCTTTGAGCCTCTTTCCTTCTCTGGGATCTAGAATGCCAGTCCCTGCCCTGTTTGCCTTCTGTTGATTGAGGATCTCATTAGCTGTTAGACAACATATTTGAAAGTGATCTCTGATTTTAAAGCTTCAGCCAGCCTAGCACGGTTCCCTGTGCACAGTAGGACCTGCTACAAGTAATAGGGGTTGGAAGGATTCCTCCTTTTCCAGAAGAGTTTCCCTACAGTTAAAATTGTTTTCCACTGGAAGTCTTTTCAGAGTGCTCAACCCTTGAGAAAGAAAGCGTATTAAGTTGCTATCACTCATGCACACCCTCCTAGGATGTTGGGAGGAGCCTCCCGATGTGGAGAGGGATCCCAGGAAGGAGGTATGTGAGAATGTTGAAAATACACCATTGACATGTGCCCCACTGGCTAGGGTAGCTAGGTTGAGTGGGCTGTGGCTCACTGGTTTGCTCACGGGAGGTTTGGAGCCCTCCTACAGCAATAAATGAGCTTGCCTATTTTTCTAGTTAGATTCTAAATCAACTGTGTTTCTGCAGAAACCCAAGGTCCCTCAGAGGTCTCCGAATCCTGGCACTCCTGGCAGTGTGTGTTAGGGACTGACTGGACAGGTAAGGAATGGACAGGAACTTCTCACTGTCTATTCAGTAGAAATGGAGTGGATAAAGAGAACTGATAAAATGCAGCTTTGAAATTTACCTCATTCATCATTTCTAGTGTTTTTGATGCTGGCTAATGCACTGCACTCAATCTCTCCTCAGCTCCTGGTAGGAGGTAATAATGACACCTATTTGGGGCAGAGTGGATAATGACAAAAATCCCCTGCATCCACATAGTATCTGTTCACAACTTTATTCTCTGCTCACAGAGCCCAGCTAAAATCAGCCTGTGTTAGTTCAGGTCTGTGGAGAAGCAGACTCCAAGGTGGCATTAGACACACAAGAGCGTTCCTGAGGGGGACGTGGGGAGCCGGGGAAGGCCGACGCGGTGATGTAGGTCTGACACCCGAGGAAGGAAGAAGGAAAGAAGAAGAGTCTCGGACGAGAACACAGTCAAAAGAGGTTCAGCCAGGCCGATGGGGAGTCCTCAAGCCGGTTACACACTGGAGAAGTCCTGCCTCTTGCTGGACTGAGCCACCTTAATCTCCCCAGTGTGCTTAATTGTTGTCAATTACCCACCCCACAGCAGGAGGTCTGAGCCGTGCATTTTCAGGGCCACCAGGGTCCATCCCTTGCTCTGCACAGATCTACTGCTTTCCGCAGCTCAGGGAGCAGCTTCTGCATAGCTCCTGTCAGCCTCTCTTCCTGAGGGGAGCCTAGAAGAGGTTCATGGGATGAACAACGACCCATTGTTGTGGTTGGTCTCTGGGCCACAAGAAGGGCTCATCCTCTTCTTCCTCCATCATCCATCCTAAATCCCCTTCACCCTCAGCCATTACCTTGGTAGGTGGCAGCAGCTTACTGGTATTGTGACCCAAACCTTCATCTCCAGGGCCTGAGCTCTTGGTAATCATACCCTTCTCAGGCTGGTGCTGCTACACATCTGTTTACAGTTATAAGGCGAGGGAGTACCAGCAGGCACTACCCCAGACCCTCTCCTGGTACCCTGAAGTAAAGGGCCAGCCACTGGCCACCACTCCAGAACCTTTGCATATTCTCACTTTGGGCCACTTCTGCACATGGGCACGACGAAGAGCTCTGCTCGTAACTCAACTCACAGGGAAGACTTTTTGTCTCTGCTCTTTCAAGACCAACTCTGAACGTGGCTGCAATATAGTTGCTGTCCATTTTCAGCTTGTATCCACATACAGCTTGTGACCAAACATTTAAAAAATTGAGATGTAATTCACATACAATACAAATTTGTAAGTCATTGGAAAGCCAGACGTGGGCCTTTTCCTGCTCTTTCAGCTGGTTGTGTAGAACTCCCTGGATGGCCATAGACGCAAGCTCAGAGGGAGGCACTGGAGCAGCTGTGGCGGATGATCTGCGGGCTGTGCCCTCTGTTCCTGCTCAGGCTCAATTACAGATGCACACTTCATCTCATGATGGGCTGAGGCTGGGCCTGTCCCACTTTATGACTTGGCAGGTCCAACAGATGCAGCTCTTCATGGACAGCTACATTGGTTACCCCAGGGCCAAGCATTCTGTCTCTATCAGGACCCCCTCAGGAACTGTTTTTCAAGAGGCATAAAACCCTCCACTGCAGATGGCATGGCCTTGCTCCAGAATCGCAGGGGGCTACATTGTGATTCTCCCACCGGGGATTACCATAGACTCCACAGCGTGTCTTTTTTCCACCACTAACACCCCCTGCATGATAGGGTCCGCTGGATAGTATGGCCCAAGTATCAGGACAGGTCTGTAGTACCTGCCGTATAGCCCTTTCCTGCTCTGGGCTCCACCCAAATCAGGCATGCCCCTGATTATTGGACCTCTAAACACTTCGCTGAAGTGGCAGGTCCCTGGTGCTTCAAGAGGTGTATCCTCCATCCCTGCCACAAGTGTGTTTTATCAAGGCCTCTAGTGCACCACAGCTTTTGCTCATCCTGTCATTGATGGAATGTTTTGGTCTGATGTTCTGTGGGATGGCCAGGTGACCAGAGGGCTTCTGACTATATCACGATAGAGGGCAGGAGAATTAACATAACCCTGAGGCATTATTGTAAATGAACATTGTTATTGGTCCCATGTGAATGCTGAATGGGAAAGAATGCATTAGCCAAATCAAATACACATTCTGTACTTGAGGCCTTGTTCGATTGATCTAGCATTAATCCTGGCCCAGAGCAGCAGCTACAGTCGGGGCTACTACTTGGTTGAGCTTGTAGTCTACAGGCATCCTCTGGGAGCCATCCAGTTTCTGCAGGGGCCAGACTGGTGAACTGAAAGTATGATAGGTCTTCCATCCTGTAGGTCTTTAATGATGATACTAATCTCCATCCCTACTAAGTGATATTGTGTTTGATTTACTATCTTGGCTCGTGGGGACTCAGTTTCAGAATTTCCACCTGGCCTTTTCCACTCTGATAGCTCTTACCCAGCAGGCCAAGGACCCAATGTGAGGGTTACTGCAACTGCCACGTATATCACTTCCAATCGTACAGTCAGGGACTGGGGCAATGATCACTGGGTGGATCACTGCGCCCACTGAGAGCTGGATGATAGCCAGGATGTATTTACTACGTGGCCTCGCCTAAGATAACAACAGGGGGGCGTGATGATGCTTTGGGTCCCCAGGTATCAATGTTAACTCAGATCCTGTGTCCGGTAGTTCTCAAAAAAGCCTGGAAACTTCCGTATCCATATAATCACATGAGTAAATGGCCCTAGGTCCTTTGCAGAAGGAATCATTACAGTATAGACTTGCTGTGCTATTGTGGGTCCTACATACCTGTCCGCCTCACGTCTTTTAAGGCAGTGGATTCCAGATCTACAAATTGCCTTGGATCTGGGAGCTGAGAAGGGAAAGTGACTTTTTACTGAGGTGACCACCCTCAGCCTCTTGTTCCTCCATTCTTGCCCTTTCCCCCCTTATCGACATTAAATTAAGTAGCATTCTTGATGGCTGCCGATCTATTTCACCTGCAGGAACACTGTGCTCGATTAACTATCTCCAAACTCTCTGAGTGTCAAGCCCCCTTGACTGCCCCCCGGGCCACTCTGACTTTGGACCCCATCATCCTCATAGATATTAACAAGCCTGGCTCTGTGATGACCTTTCCTATCATGAGCTCTGGCCCGCCAAGGAGAGCCACCACTCAACTTAACGATGCCAGGTGGATGGAGAGTCCTCGAGCCAAAGCTGCCTGTTGGAAGAGTGTGTGCCCTGCTGGAATGAGCCCGCCTTAGTAGCCCTGCTGTCCCCAGTCATTGGCTGGGAGCGGCCAGCAGAAGCCTGGCACAAGGGCGGTGGCCAATCTAGAGCAGGAGCAGCTGGGCCATCAGTCAGTTATGCTCCCTGCTGCAGGCGGCCTGGGCACTTTCCCTGGCTGCTGCACAGCCTCTCTCAGGAAGCATCCAGGAGTGGAGAAAGCCTCTAGCTTATAACGTGGTAACAGGAAGGAACAACTGTGCCAAAGTCACTAAGCATAGTTTCTGGAGTTTTTTTTCCCCTAAAATATTTCTAAACAAGTCACTTTCAAGCACTAATTCTTCTATGTGCCCGACCTTTAAAAAATTGAGATATAATTCATATACCATAAAATTCACCTATTAAAGTGTACAATTGAGTGGTTTTTTTCCCTATATTCACAAAATTGTGCACGTATCATGAGAGTCTAATTTCGGAACATTCCATCACCCCCAAAAGAAACTCCATACACATCAGCGGTCACTCCCCAGTCTTCCCTCCCGCCTAGCTCCTGGCATCCACAAGTCTACTTTCTGTCTCTAAGGATTTGCTCCTTCTGGACATTTTATATAAATGGAATCACATATATGGCCTTTTGTATTGGGCTTCTTTCACTGAGCAGAGTACTTTCAAGGGTCATTCATGTTGTAGTATGTATCAGTATTTCATTCCTTTTTATGGTTAAACAATAGTCTTTTGTATGGATAGACCACATTTGGTTTATCCATTCACCAGTTGATGGACATGGGGATTATTTCCAATTTTGGGCCATTATGAACAATGCTGATCTGAATATTTGTGTACACATTTTTGTGAAAGTACGTTTTTAGTTCTCTTGGGTATAAGAGTGAATCGCTGGGTCAGAGGGTAACTCTGTGTTTAAATTTTTGAAGAATTGCCAACCTGTTTTCCAAAATGTGTGCCCAATGTTTTTATAGGCATTTTGGAAAACACGAAAGTGAAGATAACCTCTCATTCCAAAGAATTTACAATTTACAGTAAATGAGGAGATGAGATTAAGATGCATACATTAAACTATAATGATAAGATAGCTTATAATTAAGAGCCAAACCATGTAGCTCTAAATTAAAAGTGGATCTACAGTCCTACACACCCTCAGAGCTGGAAGGGAAGGATGAATATGTCTGAAATAGTTAGGGCTATGCCGCTGAAAGCCTGCATTTCCACAATCCTCTTCAACAAGACCGGCGTGGGACTACCCGGGACAAAGGAGTAGCAACTGCTTGACACTCTGGAAAGCCTGCCCTGTGTCAGGGATGTTTTCTGCTTTCTTCATTTTACATTATTTTTAAAGATAAAAAATCAGATATGGTGGACATAGTTTGAAGTTATGTTTTAGATACTTTCTCCAAAAGTGAACATAAATTTGAGGAAAGCTACTTCCGTTCTCCGATCTGGTCTCCCTTGTGACATATGGTACCCATTTTGTTGACTCACTTGTTGGAGTTATGGTTAAAATCCGTGGCCAGGAGCAGAGGGAGAGCAACTAGTTCACAGAAGAAATGAACCCTGACCTATGCACTCGGGGCCATGTTAAGCAATAGCTCGGGACATTTTCTAGCTATGCTAAAACAATATTGTAGCATTAGTATTCTGTCTCCTTCTTCCTTCAGAGGTCTTCTTAATGGAAGGAGTCAAATGCTTTCCACTTGCTATCCATTTATCTTTCAGAGAGCAAATAAATGATAGGATGGGAGTTATTCTTACTGAATTATTCTGAGATACTTCTTAAGTAAAACCGGCATCACCTTTGGTCCATTTCATGTGGATGTTTGCAGTTGATTTCCCGCTCTCTGAATTTTGGAACTCTTCCTCTCAGCATCCAGACCCTGCTGTCCTCCTTAGAGAAATCAGCCGCCATTGGCCACCCTGGAAGCCTGCGCTCCCCTCATGCTGTCACCTGCAATTGCTCACCCAATTTGTCCTTCACAGAGAGATTTGTTCTGAACGCCACACACCCTTCTTTCTAAGCTCCCTCACCTTCTTATAAGGCTGACATTCATTCTGAATTTTCAGTAAGAAAATATAGGGAGTCGGGGGAGAAAGAAGCCTTTTCTCTTTGTGCACGAAGGAGCATGTTCTGTATCCCTTTTTGAAGGAGCAGAGACTTGATAATGGACTGGTTCCCCCCCACCCCCGCCGTGTTAAAATTCTCATCTTTTAGTATTAAAAAAAAAACCCAATTGCATGGTGAATTGTCTTTATTTTCTCCATGACTAAACACTGCATTTTTCAGCATTTAACAAGTCATTGTTCTGAAAAATTGGTTTCAGATCAGACCCTGCTTCCTAATGAGGCAATGACTTTGTTGGTAATACATTTTTTTCCCCGGGACTGTAAACAGCAGCAGACATGAAAAAAGGTATAAAAGATGGATGGGAAATAAAATTATGCAATTCCCCCTTTCCAGTGGTGTGGTGTCTGTGAGTAATAAAAGACTGATGGAAGACTGATGGGGTCTTTGATTGAAATTCTATCTATCAGAAGTGCTAATTAAATAACTACTGTATAACCAGCCCTGGTCATTGTTTGTTGAGGACCCAAGAAAAGGAGAGTTGCTGCAATCTAATCTGGGAGGAAAGTTTTATTTTTTAAATTTATTTTATTTAAGTATAGTTGATTTACAATGTTGTGTTAATTTCTGCTGTACAGCAAAGTGATTCAGTTATACATACATATATCTTTTCTTTTTCATATTCTTTTCCATTATGGTTTATCACAGGGAATTGAATATAGTTCTCTGTGCTACATAGCAGGACCTTGCTGTTTATCCATCCTATATAGTTTGCATTTGCTAATCCCATACTCCCAATCCATCCCTCCCCCACCCCCTCTTGGCAACCACGAGTCTGTTCTCTACGTCTGTGAGTCTGTTTCTGTTTTGGAGATAAGTTCATTTGTGTCATATTTTAGATTCCACATAAAAGTGATATCATATGGTATTTGTCTTTCTCTTTCTGACTTACTTCACTTAGTATGGTAATCTCTAGTTCCATCCATGTTGCTGCAAATGGCATTATTTCACTCTTTTTTATGGCTGAGTAATATTCCATTATATATACATAATGGAATAATATAATATATATTATATATTAATTATATATAATATCACATCTTCCTTAGCCATTCATCTGTCGATGGACATTTAGGTTGTTGCCATGTCTTGGCTATTGTGAATAGTGCTGCTATGAACATAGGGGTGCATGTATCTTTTCGAATTATAGTTTTGTCCAGGTATATGTCCAGGAGTGGGATTGTTGGATCATATGGTAGTTCTATTTTTAGTTTTTTGAGGAGTGTCCATACTGTTTTCCCTAATGGCTGCACCAATTTACATTCCCACCAACAGTGTAGGAAGGTTCCATTTTCTCTACACCCTCTGGAAGGGAAGTTTTTAATCTTGTTATTTCTGGACTTCCTGTCTCTATCACATCGAGTCCAAACCCTTCTCTTTGTTTGGATATCTTTGGTAGTCTGTGGTTCACCTGCCCTTACACCTTGACTTCCCACTTTTTCTCCAAAAGGAGCTCTCTTAAAGTCTGTCTGTTCTTCTGGGCCATTTTCATTGGCTTTTGCTCATTGCTTTCCAACTCCCTCCTTCCAAACTCCAAGCTTTTCATGTTTCAGATTCTGATTCAAGTTACACTTCTTTTGGCAGCTTCCCCAATCACTACAGCATTTCCTGATCATTTTAGTCTATTTTCTCAACTCTACAGTACAGTCTATGTTAAATAATTTGATTCTTGCTTGTTAAGTATTCTGTATTGTTCAATAGTTCCAAGTGCCCCTTGAAAATGTCCTTTAGAGTTGAGAAAATATCTTAGGTTGTTTGTCTTTCTCAGAGCACTTAACATTTATCTATCAAATCAAAAATATTTATAAAGTGCTTATTCTGTATCAGGCCCAGTGCAAGGTATGGGAGACACAGTTCCTGCCCACATGGATCTTACACTGTAGTGGGGGAAGCAGACAATATACAAACCAAATAGATGATCTAATGCCAGAAGCATTCTGAGACTCTCTGTCTTTTTTTAAATTTTAATTTTATTGGAGTATAGTTGATTTACAATGTTGTGTTAGTTTCAGGTGTACAGCAAAGTGATTCAGTTATACATATATAATACATACATTCATTCCTTTTTAGATTCTTTTCTCATATAAGTTATCACAGAATATTGAGTAGCATTCCCCATGCTACACAGTAGGTCCTTGTTGGTTATCTATCAATACATGTAAGTTCTAAATAAATCACTCATTTTGGAGAACAAGTGGAGACCAATTAGAGAGTAATATAGTAAACAACCTCATGCAAATTATCTGTGCATTTTACAGCAGAACTGTGGTATCATCTTGGGCATTTAATTTTGTGATGCTTCAGTTTCTTCATCTCTTCATCATGTTCATGTTCCATCCTGTGTACACACATGATCACATCAAACACAGTATCATCGTCCCCTTCTGCACTCCAGTGATCATCCTTAGTTACTTGCATATTCACTGGTCTACCAACTGTTCAAAGCCAAGCCTCTGATAATTATTCTCAGTTTTGATTGCTATTGGATTAAAGGGACTTCAGAATCAACTGATCCACTCCCTCACATTATAGGTGGAGAAATTGGGGCCCAAATTGTATGTGTTTTGCCCTAAAACCATATAGTAACTTACTGGCAGAGTCAGAACTATGATCTGAACTTCAGATACTTCCCCCCACCCCCACCCTATGATTTCACCATCTCATCTGAAATGGCTCCTGCTTGACCCTTACAGGCTGCCAAGGTCAGTGTTAGCGCCTATTGTATTTTCTGATATGGGACTCTTTTCCTACCAAATAATATACTCTCAAAGCTCACCTTATTCAAGCCTCTATCCCTTCTGTGTACTGTACTGCCTGGCACATGGATGTATCCAGTAAATGTTGGATGAGTGAAGGTATTAGTGAATTATTTATTTATTTAGCTAGTTTTTTAGTGAATAATTCAAGTCTATTTTACTTTTGCAAGAAATACATTTCTAAAAAGTGATGTGTAAGATGAATTTCAGTAAATAGAATGTGACTTTCTTCTTGATTCCCATTCAGAGAAGAGAGATGACTATCTTTATTTCTAATTTGTCTTTGATTCAAAAGTAGTTCCTTACATATGAAGCTTTAAGTTTTTTCCCTCTAGCTCAGGGACTTTGTAAAGCTGTTCATGGCATATAAGATAACACTGTCATATACTCAAGAACTGCTACTTAGAATCACTGTGATTAACTTTGAGTACGTTGAGGCGTGATTTATCCTGTCTTTCCTCAACCTATTATATACCTATTTACCACTCCTGGATTTCCCATATTGAATTTTCTTAAAGTGAGGCCCACCTTTGGGATGTATATGTGTGTGTGTGTGTGTGTGTGTGTGTGTGTGTGTTTTGAGAACCAATGCCAAGGTTAGGGTGACCGAGGAGAGAGGAAGAGGGAAGACGTATAAGCCTCATCATAGAACAGTCAGTGTCAGAATAAAAGTCTAGAGAGCGGGAAAGAAGACCAGGAGGTAGACCAAGTCACAGTGGATAGAGCCTTGAGTGCCAGGATGAGGAAAGGGCATTTAATTTGGTAAGTATTTGAAGAGTTTTAGCAGAGTTTATAATACCCTTGATCCTCCCTCCAGTGGTCTTTTTAGCTTATTCCTTCTACATCCACTTGCAGGTACACACCCACTGAAATGATGAGCTACTTGCTGTTCACCAAGACTCCCTGTTCTATTGCCTCTGTGTCTCCACCTTCTCTCCCATCCCTTTATTTATGGCCCACGCTAACTTATTCTTGAGGTTTCACCTATCATTTCCTCCAAAGGTCTTCCCTGTCCCCTAACTGAGTTGGACCCTGGTGCAGGGTGCCCCCTCCCCCATGGTCACCCTGTCATACCACCCATCTCTCCGAACTCTAACACTTGCTGAATTTTCTGTATCCATCTCCAGGTGGGAAGCTCCTTCAGGGGGGGCTGTGACACACTCACCAGTGTATTCCAATTGCCTGGCACATAATGGTCCAAGTATTTGATGCATGAATGAAAGAAAGAATGAGCAAATAAATGTGTGGATGGAATGATATAATTGGTCCTGCCCTTTAGGATCCTTACCTGGCAAGACAAATGGAGAAAAGGGAGAAAGACAGGTTAGGCAGTTCCTATGGTATTCAGGCGAAAGAGCATGAGGCTTAAACTAGTAGCAGAAAGAGTACAAAACTGGGACATAAGAAAGTTTCAGAGGAAATCTAGCAACTGATTGAATGTACAGAGTGAGGGACCAGGTATAGTCTAAAGGCTGAGGTTTTGAGTTTATAAGAATAATGGTACCCTGGATGGAAATAGAAGGAAGAGCTGGTTTGGGGTGGTAATGGTGGGGGGATAAAAGTGTGGTTTTACACACATGCATGTATAATATTATCTATTGAAGCTAATTTTATGGTTGGTTTTCCTGATTCTTGAAAACGTACCAGAATTAAGCTACTCATGCTTGAATGGCGGGTCTGGCCTCTTCTTCATCCTCATTGCCAATCCTTGGATTGTTTGAAAGAAACTACCTTCCTTTTTCAGTGTGGATTTCTAGGTTACTTGGGAAACTCAGCTGTTTTTTTGCACTTCAATCCAGGCAGGATCCTGTATGCTCAGGAAATTAATATTTTGAGCCTGACTCAAGATGGTTGGAATTAAGCCCATTTACATGAGCGTTCTCTCAAGTGTCATAGCAATGGCCATTCTTCTAGGACAGTCCCTATGACTAGTGACATTACCCTCCTTCCCTGCCTCCAGGTCAGATGGGTGCTGAGACTGCAGGGGTGGGATGCACTGGTCATGGCAATGCCACTGCCAGGTCAGATGGCACATGAAATGTCTTCTCCAGTAGGATTACTCTCAGCATTAACCTTTGGCAAAAGACTGCTGCTGAGGATGTTTGTCTTTGGCATTTTTGGTCACTTTCTCTCCACAACCTTTCTTAATGACTTTTACAACTTTGACACTCTTCCCAGTGTCTGATCCAGGCAGGAAGATTCTCTAAACTTCTGGGCCACTTAAAAAGAATAAGATCATACCATTCAAGTGTAGGTCTTAATGTTGGACATTGTTTCACCTCCCTTTCTCTGTGGCATTCCTATTTTAACAGTGGTTAGATTCTTGGTAATATCTGAGAATATTGGAAAGTTGCTTGGTCTGGTGCTATGGGCCCTGAAAGCAGAGAGGGGTCCTAGGTTCTGGTCCTAGCACTGTTATTGACAGACTTTGTAACCTGTATAGATTGAATAGGTATAGCCTCAGTTTCTTTATTATGAAATGAGGCAGTTAAACTTAATCAGTGGTTTTCAGCCATACTATTGTCTTCTCTTTTATTTGAAGCTCCTCTTTTACTATTCTGAAATGGAATTCAGAGATAATATAATCTACTTAACATACATGATTTTAAAAATCAATATAGTATCTTAACTGTAACAGAAAAAAGAAATAAAAGGAAAGTATTTTATATAAAACAATATGTATTTCAATATGTAAATGCTCAGGCCCACCTACACCAGAAGATATAAAGTCATCAGATACCTGCAGCTATACGTAAAATCACCATAAATGTGACAGCTACAAATGCTGCAACTCTGTGTGGTGTTGGCATTCATTTGTCATTTTTATTGACCATCAAATACAACTAGCGGTATTGCTGTCAGTGATTTGACTTTCCAAAATGGTGAAGGTTTCTTGGTAAAGTTCCAAACAAAATAAAGCATGATCTTCCCTTCTGGGTTGCTTTCCTAAAAAAAAAAAAAGGCAGTATATATTTAAACTGTGCAAAAAAAAAAAAAAAAAAACCAAAAAAAAAAATCATGTGCTTATATGTAGAAAGGAGTTTTGTTCTAGGCTCAGATAATTAAACACACACTTTCACTTATGTAATTGGCTGGCTGGACCTTGGGAAGTCAGAGGAGGAGTGAGACAGTTTTCTGTGGGTGGAACTCTTTCCTACGGTGCAGGATGTTGAGTGGCCCTCACCACCCCTACCAAATGCTCAGAGGTTCACTCCAAATTACTGGGAGAACAACAAAAACACCCACCACAATTTCGAAAACATGCTGGAGTGGGGGTAAGGGGGTGCAGGCAGTACTGCCTCCCTTGAGAATTACTGAACTAGATGATGTTCTACGTCTGTGGAAGTTCCACCAAGGGCAGATTCAGGTATTACGGGACACAAAGATTATTCAATTTGGGGGCCCTGTCTTTAAACAAAGAATCAAAATTAGAAATACAAAATTAGGTAGGAACTTGGGCATGCATTTACCATGAAACGAGAAATGGCAACAAAATACAAAAATATTAAAAGCTGATAAGTACCACAAACGTCATAAACACTTACTATGTTTAAAATTAGTTAACTGCCTGTCATACCTCTCTTAGACTTTTTCCCTGCAGCATCCTCTGGTCCTCTCTTCACATGACAATGAATATCATTTTCTATGGAGACAGGAAGGATAATTCCGTCTTTCCTTTAACATGGTCGATCAAATTTCATTTCTATTGGTAATGATTTAGAAAAGTTCCTTTTAGCTTCACAGCTCATTACGATCATATAAATTGTTAGGATTGTTATCAGATTTGGGAAAGCTTCTAGTTTCTTTTATATGTAAGCTATAAGATAAAAAGATTTTTGTGTGTGTGCAGTGACCAATCATAAGTAGCCCTTAAATTGACAATACTCATTAACCAGTTTGTCACTGATGCTCTCATTTTAGTAGCTTAATGTTAATTTATACTGTCTTCATCAAACTCATATTTCATGTTAAGTCAGCAGGAAATTTAAAGACAAGTATTCTGATAAATTCTGTTTTGTATGATTCCCACCAACAAAGAAAAAAAATGTTGTTTTCTTTTTTTATATTTGCCTTACTATCAAGTATATTTCTTTTAGGAGAAAACTTCTTTTTTGACCTGGCATCAATGAAAACTTTATCCTTCATTCACAGTTTCACATGTCTGATGATTGGAAGAATTTTCCATAGGCTAGCTTCTAGTTATGTACATTTCAAACCTTGATTCTCCTGCACCACTCACATACTTCTGCACCTTCATATCAGGATAGATACCTGATATGGTGGACAGTAGGAGCATTCCTGGGGGTCTTTCTTAGATTACAAGAGAAAGCAAAAACAACTCTACATAGAAGAGCCTTATAAATATTTCCCAGTAAAGCAAAACTAAATGTATCCACAATTCAACTTCCCCTTACCCAGATTCCCCAAATCATCTCTACTCTAATGGTGCCAACTCTAGAAGTGTGATAGAAGGGAAGCTGGAGAGGAAAGAGATAAAATTCTCAACAATTGTGGTTGAAATATTTTATTTCTGCAAATGACCTGTAAAAATATTTTTTAAATATTTCATTTTAATGCAAAATATTGCATTTCCCCCCGCTGTGATGTTGCCAAATTCTGGGTTATAAACCACTTAAATTTTTAAAATCTAATTTTTACTAGTGGTAATAGAATAAATTAACATATATCTAAAATTCAAGTAGGGCTAATAACAAAAATCAGTGATCCCATGCTCTCTCCCAATCCAAGAGGCAACCACCTTCAACCTATTAAACCACTTTTTCAGGTTTTCTTTATATTTTCAAAACCAATATTTATGTACTATGATCTCTTGGGTTATTGTTTTAGATGTTATTTATTGTCTCTATTCTAATAGATGCAAAATTTAGCTTTCAGTTTCATGTTTCTTTCCTGGAGGTATCCCTTTGGCAGCCTTCTGTCCTTTCCTCCCAGTCTGGACCTGTCCTTCTCCAGGAACACATATGGGGTTTTCCTAGAACTTCTTTTTTCCATCATCTGAGAAGTCCTTCAGTTCAGCTCATCTTCTGTGTTCTAGCCCCAATTCCTGGCTCTCATACCTCTCTTTTTCTTGGTTTAATCCTCTATTTTGGTGAAATACATCTTTCAGTAGCTTTTTGAAAAAGAGTATATGGGAGATAAATCTTTAGAAACTGAAAAAAAATTTGTGTTTATTTTCCACTCTCATGTTTTTGGGTGTAGAATTCTAGATAAAAAATAATTTCCCAACACATGAGAATTCTGAAGGCGTTCTAGTGCTTTCCAGCTTCAGTGTTTCTCTCAATAAGTCTGATACCATTTGATTTCCAGTTCTTTGTAGATAGCCTGTTTCTTCCCTCTGGAGGTTTTAGGATCTTTTATTTAACTCTAGTGTTCTGAACATTTATAATAATTTGCCTGGTCTGTGTTGTTTTTCAGTCACTGTGTTGGACAGTTGGTCGGTAGGCCCTTTCAGTCTGGAAGATGATGTCCTTTAGTTCTCAGAAATTTTCCCTTTTAAAAAATTTTTTTATAAGTTATTTTTTTTTTAGCAATTCTTTTTGAAAATTTCCTTCTCACGTTTTCTTTGTTCTCTGTCTGGAATTATTATTTAGAAATTGGACTTCCTGTATCACTTATACTTTCCTTTCCTTTTCAGTATTATTGTTCATGTCTTGGTCTTTTTGTTTTACTTCGATTTTTAAGGACATTTTCATAGATTTAAAAATTTCATATATTTTTAACTTGAAGAGTCCTTTTTGGGTTCTTGGATTATTACTTTAAAACTTTTATATATAGTATTCTGTTATTATTTCAAGGATGAAATAGCTTTTCTCATTTCTCTGATATTCTAATGAGTTTTCTTCTGCTCCCTGGTTATATCTGTTTTCTCTGAGGTTTTGTTTGTTTGTTTGTTTTCTTTTCTCCTACTATATTAGAAATATTCCTAATATTTCTCAAATGTCTGATGATCCTGTGCTGTCTCATCATATGTAAGGATGAGGTCTAACAGTCTATTTGTGCATCTCAAAATTTATCTAGAATCCTCCTTCTCACCACATTCACCTGTACCATCTTGGTCCAAACCACCGTTGTCTCTTGCCTAGATTATTGCAATACTCTCCTAATTGGTCTCCCCTGCTTCCATACCTATGCCTTATAGACTCTTCTCAACAGAGGCTAGAGTTATCTTTTAAAAACGTAAGCCATATTATATCACTTCTGTTGCAAATGCCCCAATGGCTTCCCATCTTATTCCAAGTAAAAGCCTAAGTCCTTACAATAAGGTATTAGTTTTCTATGCTGTGTAATAAGTTGCCACAAATTTAGAGGCTTAAAACAACACACATTTATTATTTTAGTTTCTGTGGTTCCGAAGTCCAGGCATGACTCAGCTGGGTCCTCTGCTTAGAGTCTCACAAGGCTGCAGTTAAGCTGTTGGCCAGGGTTAGGTTCTCATCTGGAGCCTCGACCAGGGAAGCACCTGTTTTCTAACTTGAGTGATGGTTGGCAGCATTCAGTTCCTTGCGGTTGTGGGATTCACAGAAGTTTGCTTCCTCAAACCAGCAAGGTGGTGGTGGTGGGTTGGGGGTGGGGAGAGAGAGAGAGAGAGAGAGAGAGAGAGGCACTAGGGCAAGTCTACTAGCAAAGCAGAATCTTATACAATGTAACTTAATCACAAGAATGACATCCTATCATCTTTGCCATAATCTTTTGGTTAAAATCAAGTCACAAATCTTGTCCACACACAGGAGGGAACAACACAAAGGCGTGAACATCAGAAGTCAGGATTATGGGGTGCCACCTTGAGTCTCTCTGCCACAAATGGTCTACAAGGCCATACCTGCTCTGGCTCCCTATTACCTCTCTGACATCATTTCCTACCATCGTCATTCTTGTTCACTCTGCTAGAGCCACAGGAATCTTAGGGCTTTTGCATTTTCTCTCTCCTCCTCCTAGAACTCTCTTCTCCCAGGTTTCCACATAGCTCACTCTCTCAACTCCTTCAAGTCTGTGTTCAAGTGTCACCTCAGAGGACCCTTCTCTGACCACCTTATTTAGAATTCCTGGCACTCTCCCTTTTTCTGCTTTATTTTCCTCCATATACTATATCATTTATCTATTTCTTGTGTTTATTATGTTATCCTCCACTAGAATGGAAGCTCTATGAACATAGGGCTTTCTATCTGTTTTCTTTACTGCTGAATCCCTTGTATTAAAACATAGTGTTCGGGCTTCCCTGGTGGCGCAGTGGTTGAGAGTCTGCCTGCCGATGCAGGCGACGCGGGTTCGTGCCCCGGTCCGGGAAGATCCCACATGCCGCGGAGCAGCTGGGCCCGTGAGCCATGCCCGCTGAGCCTGCGCGTCCGGAGCCTGTGCTCCACAACGGCAGAGGCCACAACAGTGAGAGGCCCGCGTACCGCAAAAAAACAAAAAACAAACAAACAAAAATAAAACATAGTAGTCACCTCATAAATATGTATTAAATAAATGAGTGTGCTGTGCAAGATTTGTTGTCTGATGGGTTTAACAATAGGACAATTGGATGGGTGGCTGGCTAGCTTTTTTGTTGGGGACCTCCGAATTTCAGCATCTGTAGGCCTCTGTTCATGTGTCCTTCAGTTTCTCCAAGAGGCGATCATCCAATCTCCTGCCCGAGGATTATAAGAAGCCTGGCTGCCATTATTTTGTAGCTATGCAGTGGGAGGGGCTGAGGTTCTCATATTCAATATGCAAATTTTTACTTTATCTTTTAGTTTTTAGTTTTGCTCCTGACCAAACCCCCTCTCCTCCCCAGGCCTAATGTCCTCTAGACTTGATCTTCTCTGGTTCAATGTCACCAGAGACTTGATCTTTGTCTCCTATGGGAAGGAGAATTAATTGAAAATGCCAGGTGAAGGTTGGGGTCTTGCAGCTTACCTGCTGCCTCTGGCTCACCTCTGCCTTCTATCTGGTACTTAATATTTCCTGAATTCCTCTAGAGTTCTTGAGAGTGAGTTAGTTTCTCTTTCACTGGCCTCTTCTTTTGTATGCCCTTAGGTTTGACCTTTTTCTCTTCGAAGTCATTAAGCCTTCCTACATCTACTTTCTGACTTTATATGGAATTTCTCTTTCTGCTTCTTTTCCTTCTCGTTTTGGAGAGAGTTTTGAGAGAAGAAGGCCATCTTAATACTGAAAATCCCAACGGATATTTTCATCCTGATGTTTAACATCTCCTTGGGGATACGCTTGAAGTCTAAAAATATTGATGACAAATGGAAAATCTTACCAAAGGCAGCTTGATTCTGTACTAAAGGTGAACATTAGGAAAAGGATTCCAGATCACCCAAGTGTTAAATCACAGTGAAGAGTAACCCCTGCTCGCCACAACTAGAGAAAAGCCAGTGCGCAGCAACAAAGACCCAATGCAGCCAAAGATAGATAGATAGATAAACAAACAAACAAATAAATAAATAAATAAATTTATTTTAAAAAGATTGTTAAGACTGTTTAATGATGGGAAAAAGAGCTCACAATATATTAAATGATGAAAACAAGATGAATACATATTACTTTTATTGTAAGAAAGCTTTTGAAAGGCACAATTAAATTAAAAGCCATTTAATTTATTTTATTTTATTTTTTTTGCTGTACGCGGGCCTCTCACTGTTGTGGCCTCTACCGTTGCGGAGCACAGGCTCCGGACGCGCAGGCTCAGCGGCCATGGCTCACGTATTTAATTTATTTTAAACCAGTTAAAAAGATGAACAAACAGTTAATGATACACAAAATGAGTGTTATATGTACCAGAAAATACAAAATTATGGCTTATAAATGAGTTCAAAAGAAAGCATCTGTTTCCTTTCTTAGGTACCTACTGCTCCTATGGATGTGAAAGGGAATAAAGCAGTTACTCCTTTTCAAGGAAACCAATTATCTTTCCTTTGGACTATCTGGTAAACTTATATGCCCTCACTTTCCAGCTTTCCAGAATAATCTTTGTATGTACTTCAAAAGAAAGGCTTTTTCCAATAGTCTGCCAAGCTTTTAAAAAAAGCCCTATTCTTGACCAAGTTTGGAAAAGCACATAAATGTTCACTGCACACAAAGTCAGTGTGTCCATTTCATAGGAAAATTCTCCAGCATGTAGGACAATTTTAGAGTATGCAGATGACAAGTACTCTAATATTAGTTACGAATGCTAGAAGAGTTTAATTCAGGGAAAAATTGTTTACTTAGTGAAGAGGTCAGTTCTTTTTTTTTTTTTTTTTTTTTGCGGTACGCGGGCCTCTCACTGCTGTGGCGTCTCCCATTGCGGAGCACAGGCTCCAGACGCGCAGGCTCAGCGGCCATGGCTCACGGGCCCAGCCGCTCCGCGGCATGTGGGATCTTCCCGGACCGGGGCACGAACCCGTGTCCCTTGCATCGGCAGGCGGACTCTCAACCACTGCGCCACCAGGGAAGCCCCAGAGGTCAGTTCTTGAACCTAAACTCTTCATTACATAAAAGAGATGTTGGAAAATATGATGGCTCCAGAAATAATCATCACAATGAACCTTCACGCTCAGTCCACATTCATCTACCCAACTCACAGGCATAGAAAATTCTAGGAGGGTAATTCTTGCCCTTGGGGGGAAGCAAAAGCTAGGATGACAAGCAGAAGTTATATTAGGGTACGTTTTTTGTCCCTGTTTTCCTTTCTCTTATTCCTTTTCCTCTTTCTCTCCTTCCAGACCCACCCCGCCTTTCATTAAAAAGGGGGTGGCGCGGTGAGAGAGATATGTACTATCTGTATTTTCTGTTCTAGTTCTAGAGGAGCTTCTCACAGGCTTATGAACAGACACTGACTATACAATTATCTACTTCCACCCTTCACCTCTCATATACAAGTACTGAGCATCTTATTATGCAAGGCATCACGTGAGACGCATGGTCCCAAGGAGCTTATGACAGCTCACGACTCAAGGTAGCTCAGTACACACCATGTATGGTACAGGTGGACAAGAAGAGAGCATTATGGGTAGGTGCCATAGGAAAGAGCTTCTGCTCTGGGCATTTAGCTTTTTGGAATAGAGGGGTTTTCCTCTTTGGAATTCCACTTGAATTTTATTGTTAGAGCCATGCTTTTGTATATACTCATGAAACCACGCATACTAGGCTCAGCAGACAGACATCTTTGCCCAAGAAAGTTGGAAGTTGACCGCTGCACACTTGGAGAGATGAACTTTCCCTACATTTCACAGAATTGGAGGATTTGTTTGGTAGAAATGTTAGGCACAGCTACTTTAACTAAAAATAAAGAAGCTGGACTAATTTAAAAAGGCTGGAATTCTCAGTTTTTATACATTTCAAACCCTTAAAGTGTTTTGTTGAGAAAATTTTACTGATCAGAGTAAAATATCTGAACCAGTCACTTTAGAGCTTCCATATTCCGGACTTTTTAATTCTCTCACTTGCCTTTGGAGGATCTAGCCTCTTTAATGTCCTTGGATCCACATGGCAGAAGTTGTAGTGTTTTCTGTTTACTTGAAAGGGGAGGTTTGGGATGACAGTAGCATTTCCATAGTTCTGTTATTAAATTTTGTTCACTGACCTTTAAACATAAAACAAATCATCCTAGAACTCCACTATAATATTCTTAAATGTAGAGATGAATCCCGTGTTAACTCTGTCTTGGACCTTCGCAAGGAGATTTAGTTACTAAGAGGCAGTTAGCACAACACTAAGTGCGTAGGAGGAGTTTAATAGTTAGTGATTACTAAATTGATTAATCTTTTGGGAGCAATGCTGTTATATTTCTTTCTTTTTTAAAATTTTTTATTGGAGTATAGTTGATTTACAATGTTGTGTTAGTTTCAGGTGTACAGCAAAGTGAATCAGTTATATATATACATATACCCACTCTTTTTTAGATTCTTTTCCCATATAGGTCATTACAGAGTATTGAGTAGAGTTCCCTGTGCTATACAGTAGGTCCTTATTAGTTACCTATTTTATATATAGTAGTGTGTATATGTCAATCCCAATCTCCCATTTTATCTCTCCCCCACCTTTCCCCCCAGTAACCATAACTTTGTTTTCTACATCTGCGACTCTGTTTCTGTTTTGTAAATAAGTTCATTTGTACCATTTTTAAAAAGATTCCACATATAAGTGATATCTTATGATATTTATCATTCTCTGTTTGGCTTACTTCACTTAGTATGATCATCTCTAGGTCCATCCGTGTTGCTGCAAATGACATTGTTTCATTCTTTTTATGGCTGAGTAGTATTCCATTGTATCTAAGTACCACACCTTTATCCACTCCTCTGTCGATGGACATTTAGGTTGCTTCCATGTCTTGGCTAGTGTAAAGAGTGTGGATGCTGTTATATTTCTAAAGACTTCACATACATTATGGAAAGCATTGATCTTTTTGAACAACTTGTTTGTGCAGTTACATGGGACCAAAAAGCTACCGCTGAAAGCAAAGAGGGCTGACCCTACTCTACAAGGAGAAAGAAGGGAAATTCAGATACATTTCAGAGTCTGGTTTAATCCCATGAAGACTTCTCTGTCCACCCATGTTTATTGCTTTCCCTCTGCTTTCAGATCTTACAGCTTCTGCACACAATTTATGACTTGTTTCATATGTACAACAGCCACAGCTATGTTTTGGTAACTGCTTTGTTACCAGGGCTGTACTGGGTGCTAGATGATGTGGTGATTCCTGCCTCCTGGATGTTACAAAGGAGTAGGACAGACAATAAACAAGTAACAGGAATAAACAGTTCATCGAGGATTCTCAGTTCATTTGGATATAAACTTGAAACAGCTCTATCTGTTTTTCCAGTGACTGCTTTCAACCTTGTTCACATAATTTCCTACCTCTTGGTGAATGTTTGGCAGATCCTATAAATTTCCAGTCAATTTGAGTGGTTAAAATACAGTCTAGGCAAGCTTACAATTCAACCTGACTTCTGGTTCAAAGTAAACTCCTCCCTCATCACATGATGTACTTACATTCACCCTACCTGGAAAGAAATTCTCAGAGATCCTGGTTGGTCTCTTTTCCTGGGAAAACCTAGAAGAGCAAAGTTAGTGGGATGAAATATCTTTCTACTGCAGCTGGTCTCAAGGCTGCAACTGATGCTCAGTGTATCCTTCCTCTGTGTTCATTCTAAATCCCCTCACCCTTGGCTCGCACAGCTGCTGGCTTACTTTATGTGGTGAGGGCGGAACCCCTGTTCATTTCAGAAATACCTGAGATCCATGGCTGCTGTACTTGTTCATGTGTCGTCAAATTGGGCAGTGGAATACCAAGAGATGAACCAGTGGGTCACCCGGCTCCTTCTTGTGTAATAGTCGCCCTACCGCCTGCTGATGAGCAAGATCAGTGACTTCTGCTAGCCTGGAGACACCTTTCCTCATCTGCTGGTCTTTGGAACGAGGAGCTCAAAGTGACTAGGTGGCAGCTGTAGCTTAAAGTTGAGTGGATCACTCATGACTCCCCTGGTAGAAGTGCTACTCCTATGGGAAAGAGGACCTCAAGACCAACAGAGTCTGAAGTTGCAGGGCGGAGCAGCATGCATTCCCCTAGTGGGTTGCTGGGGGTGATAGTAAGTGGGGACACTCCTACTTTTACTCCTTGCTTCCCCGACCCATGCATTCTTCCTCTTGTGACACAGCACAATGTAATCGTCATTGCTTTAGGTGTAAGCTGTGTATATACCCTATGGGTATCATCTCTAAACTGCCACCTCAGTTGCACCTTCAATGGGCTGTTCTGTCTCTTTGTCAATGTGGCAGCTTCTAGAGAGATGAACAATATGGTGGGACCAGTTGATCTCATGGTTATGTGCCACACTATGTCACCTCCTTGGTCTAATGCACTGTTGTGCAAGATTCTGTGTTGGTAGACCAAATGCTCTATAAACCCTCCAATAATGGTGCTGGCCAAGAACTTGTAGGCATGAAAGAGAAAGGTAAACTGTCAAATTCCAATAGATGAATTGCTACCCCTTCCAGGGAGAAGGGATCTGGTGTAATCAACTTGCCACCAGCTGGCTGGTTGGTCTTTTCAAAGAATGATGCTGTATCAGGCACTCAGAGTTGGTCTCTGTTGCTAGCAAGATAGATATTTGGCAGTAGCAGTAGGACGATCAGGCTTGTTGAATGAGAGCCCATTTTGTTGACCATGCATGTCCTTTATCCCTGAACCATGGCTACTCCAGTCATGAGCCCATCATGCCAGCGCTGGAGTAGCCAATGACAGAGGCTGGCTGATGTCAGCTGGCTACACCATTCTGCCTCCTTGATTGCTTGATGCCTTTTCTGTGGTGGATGCTATCTGAGGAGAATTAATATGTGATAGAAATATCTCCACACTTTATGTTTCTCCCCATAGTTCCATCCATATGCCTCTTTCCCAAGCCTCCTTGTCCTTCATCTTCCATTTTCCTTCCATGCCCCTGAACAACCAGTCAAGTCATTCACTTCTGTCCAGAAGTCTGTGTGTATTCTTGCTTCATGGCACTTCTCCTTCGACATACAGTGGATGACCAGGTGCAACACGCATAGATGCTGTCTTTTAGTGTCACCCCTGAGTGCACTAATGGTCCATTTTTGGCACCTACATATCAAGTCACTCTGTGAATCATGTTCTGCCTTCTTCCTCCTCTGTCAGCTGTTCATGCAGGACTCCCAGGTGGCCATAGGTGTGAGTTGAGGGAGAAATGCTTACCACAGTGGGGGAGGACCTGGGGGTCTGTGCTACCCACTTCATTTTTTTGTGCCCTCCGCATGCTCAATCCTAGGTGTACTACTTCAGTCTTATGATGTATCACGGGTGGGCCCATCTTATGACTTGGGCCTTACAGAACCCTGTTCATGAGGAGCAACTTCAGCTGTATGGTCACTCGATGTCTTATGACAAGACTCTCCATCGCTCTCCTAGCCCAGTAGCACACTAGAAGAAGTTTTAAAAATAGTATATAGTTCTCTGCTGCATATATAATGGTCTTGCTCCAGAACTCTTGAGATTTGTGTTGTGAGTCTCCTGCAGGAGTTTACCATAAACTCCTCAAGGCATTTTTTTCCCCTACCAAATATACCTCTAGAATCATAGGTTTTGCCAGGTCGGATGGTTAGGGTATAGTGTGGAATGCATCAATGCTTCACTGCTTGGACTTGTTATAGAGTCCTTTCCTACTCTGGACATACTTGAAACCTGTGGTCTTCCTGCCACTTAGTAAATGAGTTTGAACGGTATTCCCAGATGTGGAATATGCTGCTTCCAGAACTCAGGGACAGGCATGGTGAAGGAAGGTGCCTAATACATCCAAGCAGGGAGGTTTGTCAGGGGAGTACAGCAATACAAGGAGAGGGGCAAGAGCATTGAGGGGATTCGTAAGGAAGTGACTATTAAGATGGAACATGGGATCCAAAGAGTATAGGAGGGAGAAGTGGTGAGAAAGAGAGAGAGAGAGAGGGAGAGAGAGAGAAATGATGTGAGAAAGTGCATTGCAGTTCCAAAGTGATGTTGAAGAATTGCTATAGCTGGGGTACTTGAGCAAGTAGATCAAAAGACCAGGAGGTTGGAGTGTGAATTTGGAAAAACAGAAACAGTGTGTGTGTGTGTGTGTGTGTGTGCGCGCGCGCGTGCGCGCACATCATGAGGGTAGGTAGGCTGCTGCATTGGAATGGAGGAAAGAGTAATTTGAAATGAGAAGATGCAGAGACCAATACACTATTCTGTTTCATTTGTTGTTAATTTCCTTGCAGTATGTGTCTTCCCTACCAGAGTCCAAGTTCTTATATTTGGCACCAGACACAGTGCTGAGCCCATTGTACGAATTCAACATATACACGAGAGGAACAGCCTTCAGGTCTATGTTACATACAGAAAGAACTTCTAGACATAGAGCTAGGGCTATTTAAACTGATGCATTTACCTGTTAGCAGACACCATATTACTGTTTGTAAGACGGCCAGAGGAGCAGCTATAGGGAGTACATTTAATTTTTTTGACTTTTGCATTAGGCAGGCTGACTGGGGAACAGGAGACATAACCAGAACACAGAATCACTACAGGGGTTTTGTTGTGTTGTTATTCCCAAATCTACTTCTTTCCTTATATTCAAGTGTCTGGTTCATTATTTTTAATGCCAAGGAGACCCTGTATAGATATTTCTTTTCCTCTTATGTTACATATTTGTGTGACTCTTTCTCTGTTCTTCCAAAGAAAACTGGGGATAGCTTTGATATTTTAGGGGCTAACTTCTTTAGCTAGGGTGTATTTCTGTTGGGGGGAGCAGATTTTCCTTAAAGGGGTTGGCAAATGCTAAAATTCCTTTGACTAATGTGGTGTTTTTCTTCCATTAAAGAAAAGGCTTAAAATGCAAACTCCTAGGGGAAAGATAACAAAGCCTTAAATAATATTAAGGTGTAAATGACTGAAGCTAGAGTCTTTTCTGAGAGAAAGGAGAGGAAGATCAGAAGACAGTGATGTGGGCATGGAAAGAAATTGCTCTAAGGAGAAGCAGAGCTACAGGAGCCAAGCCTTTTGCCTGGTGCTGGCTCTGTCACCTATGAGCCTCTGGGTTGCAGGGTTTAGTGGTTATTGACCTAAAACAAATAGACTGCCAGATACTTCTCCAGCAAAGATAGGTTTATTCAGAATCAGCAGAGAATTGCAATTCAGGGTCTGCAGCCCTGGCAGGCCACATGCAAGATCCCCCGGCAAGGGAAGGAAAACGCTTTTATAGAGGAGAAAGGAAGTGCGGAGGGCTGTAGTAAACAAAGTCCATGGCTTCTCATTGGCTGAGTCCTTGCAAGGGAAGAAGAGGCATCTTTCTTTTTTGGTGAGCTTTGCTATCATCACAGGGCATGAGAGCTCCCCCTTCTGGTCTCCTGACTCTGTTTAATTGAGGTTTCTGTTTATAATTTTTTTCCACGGTGATTATGGCTTGTGAGCTCTGAAGTCATGATAGTGCTTCTGAATGACCTTGAGGCCAGTGGAAATATTTACCTCCCTATAGGGCGGTGCTCGCTTTCTCTCTCTCCCCTAGGGATTCACCTGGCTTATCAAGTTTACATTCCCTCAAATGGATGAGAATTCTATGTCCACCTGGTTTTCCTCTATGTATTCCAAACCATTCTTTCCACTATTTCCTATTACCTATGAGTGCAGGAATGAGTCTGTTTACACCAGTGGTTCCCAACCTTTTTGGCACCAGGGACCATTTTCGTGGAAGACAATTTTTCCACGGGGAGTGGGGAGGAGGGTACGGTTCAGACGGTAATGTGAGCCAGGGGGAGCGGCAGATGAAGCTTCGCTCACCTCCCGCTGTGTGACCCGGTTCCTAACAGGCTGCGGACCCCGTAGTGGTCCGTGGCCCGGGGGTTGGGGACCCCTGGTTTACACAAGCACTAATCAGTCATCAAATTAAAATGGGACCTGTTCCAGTGCTTAGAAAAGCAGAATTCTGAGCTTTAAAACAAGTAAAATCTTTCACGAAAAAAATTGTTTTCAAGCTAAAGTCAGCTGAGATGCCAAAGCTCGGAGTTATTTCTAGTTCTACTAAATAGCTATATGAACTTGGATGAGTTGTTTTACTTTTCCGGGCCTCAGTTTCCTCATCAAACATGAGAAAGACTGTATTCACGCAATTGCCGTGTATTAGAGTGCTTGGTAAACTCAAAACAAACAAATGACTGTTAGATGGCACTGCTCGTGTTGCGGTTTGAATCCTGGTGAATATTCCACGGTTCACAGCTGCTTGGGAATCTGGTCAGGCTTTTGCTGCTTTTGTTCAGTTGGGTTTTGCACCTGTTTCAGGTGGTGGAGGGCAATATTAGAATCACTGATGAGCCTTTTTATTTCTGGCCATGTTACCCTCCTGAAAGCTAGTTCCTAGGCTTAAAAGTCAGATCCTCCCCGCTTTTCTCTCCCAGAAGTGGTGTTGATGTTTCTGGCTTTTTACTTCCGCTCTCCCTCGAGGCCTCTTAAGCTTGAAAACTCATTTAATTCCCCATCTCTAGCTGGGAGTGTTCTTGAGTTCTGTATTTTCCCCCAGGATCTTTAAGGAGACTGTTTGCTCATTCCTAGATATGATTTTCCTTGTATTTTCAGAATTGAGCACATGGCTTGACATTCATTTTCTGCATTTTCCTTTTCTTTTCTCTAATAGTCTATTTTCTAACCATTGCTGCTTCCATCAAGAATACCCTTTGCCTTTAGTTAGATCCAGTGAGTACTGGACACCATGGTTCTTTCAACAGTATTATTATATATTTATAACCTAACTCCTCTGCATCAGTTCAGATACCATCGATAATATGAAAATTCGAGTTACCTTTTCCCCTTTCTTCCTTTCTAACCCTGTGGCTCTGGCTTGACCAGGGAGTCTGGCAGCATGAATAGAATTATACCACTTTGTGTTTTGGATGGATTGACTTTATCTACCATTCTCAGAGTCACAAGATATGAATTTGCGTTCCAATTTGCCATCTACTTGCTGTGGGATATCAGGGGGTTCACTTACCTTCTCCGAGTCTCCTGATTCCTTATCTGTACAATGGGTGCAATAATTTCTTGCCTACTTCACAGTTATGAAGATAAAATTAAATGTTTTGCGATATGTAAAGTACTATATACACGTAAGCGATCTTTGTCATTATTATTATCGTTATGGCTGATTTTCTAGGAGTTTAATATCAATATTACCATAATAATATTAATAGGGGACTCTGAGATTGGCTGGCTCACTGGGACACAGGAAAGGGTACCGCTAGAATATTGGAGAGTGGACAGAGTGACAGAGTGGAGCTGAGGTGCCCGAGGTTCCAAAGAACCTGTGTGTAATGAATAAGACTCGGGCACTGGGTCCTATCTTTAGCCCCAAGGTAAGGGCCCCCTGTCTTCCTTAGCAATGCCCTCTCCAGTCTCCCTCACCTTAGCGCTCACTCTCAGCTTCTCATTTCCTATAGCTCTAGCCACCCATACCACTTGTCTGATTAAATCAGGGTAATCTATTTTATGTTTTCAATTTTCACATTCTCTCTCCCCTACCAAATCGCAAGTATTTCAAAGTCTAGAACCACGTGCATGCATGTCATTTATCCCATAGAGATGGCACACCACTGTGATTTATACCTGCTAGGTACCAGAAATGTATGGTATTTATGCAGTGCTGGGCCATGTATTTCTTTGTCAAAGATTGGAGAGAAGAGTCTTCTGTGTGTGTTCCGTTATTCTCTAAATTTTTTATCTTTAACACAGTCATAAGTGAATATACATTAAAAAGTTAAACAGTGGTAAAAGACTTATGATTCCACACTTACATGAGGTACCTAGCACGTACCTCCAGTTCATAGAGACAGAAAGCAGTATGGTAACTGCCAGGGGTAGAGGGAGGGAGGAAGGAATGGGGGTTGTTGTTTAATGGGTGTAGACTTGCAGTTTTACAGGACGAAGTATTCTGGAGATTGGTTGCACAACAACATGAATGTATTTAACACTACTATTGAATACAGTCTCTTAAAAATAGCTAAGATGGTAAATGTTATGTGTATTTTATTACAATTAAAATAAACTTAAAAAAGAGTAGTCCCTGTCAACCTCACATTGTAATCTGTTCCCCAGAAATAACCACTTCTTAACTCTTTAATTGTTTTCTCCTCCTTGAAATTGTTCTCTCTCTCTCTCTCATATATATCTATATTTTATAACATATATATAATAGCTATATATAATATATTATATATAACTACATACATTATAGCATGTATAATATATATTATACACTATCTCCTGGTTTATCAAATATATCCATTATCTACTAACATAAACATTGGTAGATGAAGATTTTTTAGCTTTCTTTTACTCCCCTCTTCTCTTCCTATAATCCAATATACTCATATCTCAACTTTTGGTTAATTTGATTGTCAATGTTTCAGTTATCTATTGCTGCTTAACAAATCATCACAAATCTTAGTGGCTTAAAACAACTAGAATCATTTTCTTCTTTCCCACAGTTGTGCTGGGTCAGGAATTAGGCAGGGCTTGACCGGGTGGCTCTGACTCCAGGTGTCCCAGGCAGTTGCAGTCAGGCAGGGGTTGGAGGTGGAATGGCAGGGGCCGGCCAGAATGTCATAGAGTTGGAATCCTACAGTATATAACCTTTTCAGATTGCCTTCTGTCCCTTAGTAATATGCATTTAAGTTTCCCTCATGTCTTTAAATGGCTCGATAGCTCATTTCTTTGTAGTGCTGAACACTATTTCATTGTCTGGGTATACCAAAGCTTATTTATCCATTTACCTACTGAAGGACATCTTGATTGATGCCTAGTTTTGGCAATTATACATGAGGCTGCTATAAACATCCATGTGCAGGTTTTGTGTGGACATAAGTCTTCAACTCTTTCGGTAAATGCCAAGGAGAGTGATTGCTGGATCACACGGTAAGAGTATGTTTAGTTGTATAAGAAACTGCCGAACTGGCTTCCAGAGTGGCTGCACCATTTTGCATTCCCACCAGCAGTGAATGAGAACTCCTATTACTCCACATCCTTGCCAGTATATGGTGTTGTCAGGGTTCCAGATTTTGGCCATTCTAGTAGGTGTGTAGTGGTATCCTCATTGTTATTTTAATTTGCATTTCCCTGATGGCAAATGACGTGGAGCATGTTTTCATATACTTCTTTGTCATCTGTATATCTTCTTTGGTGAGGTGTCTGTTAAGTTCTTTGGCACATTTTTTTTTTTTGCTGTACGCAGGCCTCTCACTGTTGTGGCCTCTCCTGTTGCGGGGCACAGGCTCTGGACGCGCAGGCTCAGCGGCCATGGCTCACGGGCCCAGCTGTTCCGCGGCATGTGGGATCTTCCCGGCCCGGGGCACGAACCCGTGTCCCCTGCATCGGCAGGCGGACTCCCAACCACTGCGCCACCAGGGAAGCCCCTCTTTGGCACATTTTTTAATCAGGGTGTTTTTTCTCTTATTGTTGAGTTTTAAGAGTTCCTTGCATATTTTGAATAACAGTCCTTTATCAGATGTATCTTTTGCAAATATTTTCTCCCCATCTGTGGCTTGTCTTCTCATTTTCTTGTCATTGTTTTTCACAGAGCAGAAAATTTTAATTATAATGGCATCCAGTTTGTCAATTATTTCTTTCATGGATTGTACATTTGGTATTCTATCTAAACATTCACCACCATGTGCAAGGTCATCTTAATTTTCTCCTATGTTATCTTTTAGGAGTTTTATATTTTTGCATTTTACATTTACATGATCCATTCTGAGGTAATTTTTGTGAAGGGTGTAAGATCTGTGTCTAGATTCACTTTTTAACATGTGGATGTCCAGTTGTTCTGGTATAATTTGTTGAAGAGACTATCTTTGTTCCCTTGTATTGCTGTTACTTCTTTGTCAAAGATCAGTTGATTATATTTACGTGGGTCTATTTTTGAACTCTCTGTTCTGTTCCATTGATCTATTTGTCCACGATTCTACCAAAATACCATACTTTCTTTTTTACAAAATAATTTATTTTTTAGAGCAGTTTAGGTTCAGTAAAATTAAACAGAGTTACAGAGATTTCCCATATACTCCAGGCCCCTACACATGCATAACCTTTCCCATTAACACCAACTCCCATGAGAGATAAAATATCAGTTACAACTGATGACCTAAATTGACATATCACTATCATCTAAAGTCCATAGTTTACATTAGGGTTCACTCCTGGACTTGTACATTCTATGAGTTTGAAAAATTTACAATGGTATGTATCCACAATTATAATATCATACAGAATAGTTTCACTGTGCTAAAAATCTGTCTTCTACCTATCCATTCCATTTCCTCTCCCAACACTTGGCAACCACATTTTTTTTATTGTCTCCATAGTTTTGTCTTTTCCAGAATATCATATATTTGAAATCATACAGTAGGTAGTCTTTTCAGATTGGCTTCATGAATTTAGTAAATATGCATTTAAGGTTCCTTCAATTGTTTTTATGGGTTGATCATTTCTTTTTTTTTTTTAACATCTTTATTGGAGTATAATTGCTTTACAATGATGTGTAAGTTTCTGCTTTATAACAAAGTGAATCAGCTATACATATACATATATCCCCATATCTCTTCCCTCTTGTGTCTTCCTCCCACCCTCCCTATCCTACCACTCTAGGTGGTCACAAAGCACCGAGCTGATCTCCCTGTGCTATGTGGCTGCTTCCCACTGCTATCTATTTTACATTTGGTAGTGTATATATGTCCATGCCACTCTCTCACTTCGTCCCAGCTTACCCTTCCCCCTCCCAGTGTCCTCAAGTTCATTCTCTATGTCTGCGTCTTTATTCCTGTTCTGCCCCTAGGTTCTTCAGAACCATTTTTTTTTTTTTTTAGATTCCATATATATGTGTTAGCATACGGTATTTGTTTTTCTCTTTCTGACTCACTTCACTCTTTATGACAGACTCTAGGTCCACCCACCTCACTACAAATAACTCAATTTCATTTATGTTTATGGCTGAGTAATATTCCATTGTATATATGTGCCACATCTTCTTTATTCATTCACCTGTCAATGGACACTTTGGTTGTTTCCATGTCCTGGCTATTGTAAATAGAGCTGCAAGGGACATTGTGGTTCATGACTCTTTCTGAATTATGGTTTTCCTAGGGTATATGCCCAGTAGTCGGATTGCTGGGTCGTATGGTAGTTCTATTTTTAGTTTTTTAAGGAAGCTCCATACTGTTCTCCATAGTGGCTGTATCAATTTACATTCCCACCAACAGTGCAAGAGGGTTCCCTTTTCTCCACAACCTCTCCAGCATTTATTGTTTGTAGATTTTTTTGATGATGGCCATTCTGACTGGTGTGAGGTGATACCTCATTGTAGTTTTGATTTGCATTTCTCTAATGATTAGTGACATTGAGCACCCTTTCATGTGTTTGTTGGCAATCTGTACATCTTATTTGGAGAAATGTCTATTTAGGTCTTCTGCCCATGTTTGGATTGGGTTACTTGTTTTTTTCATATTGAGCTGCATGAGTTGTTTGTAAATTTTGGAGATTTATCCTTTGTCAGTTGCTTCATCTGCAAATATTTCCTTCCATTCTGATGGTTGTCTTTTCATCTTGTTTATGGTTCCCTTTGCTGTGCAAAAGGTTTGAAGTTTCATTAGGTCCCACTTTTTTTTTTTTTGTTTTTATTTCCATTTCCCTAAGAGGTGGGTCAAAAAGGATCTTGCTGTGATTTATGTCATGGAGTGTTCTGCCTATGTTTTCCTCTAAGAGTTTGATAGTGTCTGGCCTTACATTTAGGTCTTTAATCTATTTTGAGTTTATTTTTGTGTATGGTGTTAGGGAGTGTTCTAATTTCATTCTTTTACATGTAGCTGTCCAGTTTTCCCAGCACCACTTACTGAAGAGGCTGTCTTTTCTCCATTGTATGTTCTTGCCTCCTTTATCAAAGATAAGGTGACCATATGTGCGTGGGTTTATCTCTGGGCTTTCTATCCTGTTCCATTGATCAATATTTGTGTTTTTGTGCCAGTACCATACTGTGTTGATTACTGTAGTTTTGTAGTATAGTCTGAAGTCCAGAGCCTGATTCCTCCAGCTCTGTTTTTGTTTCTCAAGATTGCTTTGGCTATTCGGGGTCTTTTGTGTTTCCATACAAAGTGTGAAATTTTTTTTTTTTTTAATAAATTATTTATTTATTTATTTATTTTTGGCTGTGTTGGGTCTTCATTTCTGTGCGAGGGCTTTCTCTAGTTGCGGTGAGCGGGGGCCACTCTTCATCGCGGTGCGCGGGCCTCTCACTGTCGCGGCCTCTCTTGTTGCGGAGCACAGGCTCCAGACGCGCAAGCTCAGTAGTTGTGGCTCACGGGCCCAGTCGCTTCGCGGCCTGTGGGATCTTCCCAGACCAGGGCTCGAACCCGTGTCCCCTGCATTGGCAGGCAGATTCTCAACCACTGCGCCACCAGGGAAGCCCCAGTGTGAAATTTTTTGTTCTAGTTCTGTGAAAAATGCCATTGGTAGTTTGATAGGGATCGCATTGAATCTGTAGATTGCTTTGGGTAGTAAAGTCATTCTCACAATGTTGATTCTTCCAAACCAAGAACATGGTATATCTCTCCATCTGTTTGTGTCATCTTTAATTTCTTTCATCAGTGTCTTATAGTTTTCTGCATACAGGTCTTTTGTCCTTAGGTAGGTTTATTCCTAGGTATTTTATTCTTTTTGTTGCAATGGTAAATGGGAGTGTTCCCTTAATTTCTCTTTCAGATTTTTCATCATTAGTGTATAGGAATGCAAGAGATTTCTGTGCATTAATTTTGTATCCAGCTACTTTACCAAATTCATTGATTAGCTCTAGTAGTTTTCTGGTGGCATCTTTAGGATTCTCTATGTATAGTATCATGTCATCTGCAAACAGTGACAGCTTTACTTCTTCTTTTCCGATTTGGATTCCTTTTATTTCTTTTTCTTCTCAGACTGCTGTGGTGAAAACTTCCAAAACTATGTTGAATAATGGTGGTAAGAGTGGACAACCTTGTCTTGTTCCTGATCTTAGAGAAAATGGTTTCACTTTTTCATCATTGAGAACGATGTTGACTGTGGGCTTCTCATATATGGCCTTTATTATGTTGAGGTAAGTTCCCTCTGTGCCTACTTTCTGGAGGGTTTTTATCATAAATCGGTGTTGAATTTTTTCAAAAGCTTTTGCTGCATCTATTGAGATGATCATATGGTTTTTCTCCTTCAGTTTGTTAATATGGTGTATCACATTGATTGATTGGCATATATTGAAGAATCTTTGCATTCCTGGGCTAAACCCCACTTGATCATGGTGTATGATCCTTTTAATGTGCTGTTGGATTCTGTTTGCTAGTATTTTGTTGAGGATTTTTGCATCTATGTTCATCAGTGATATTGGCCTGCAGTTTTCTGTTTTTGTGACATCTTTGTCTGGTTTTGGTGTCAGGGTGATAGTGGCCTCGTAGAATGAATTTGGGAGTTTTCCTCCCTCTGCTATATTTTGGAAGAGTTTGAGAAGGATAGATGTTAGCTCTTCTCTAAATGTTTGATAGAATTCCCCTGTGAAGTCATCTGGTCCTGGGCTTTTGTTTGTTGGAAGATTTTTAATCACAGCCTCAATTTCAGTGCTTGTGATTGGTCTGTTTATATTTTCCATTTATTCCTGGTTCAGTCTCAGAACGCTGTGCTTTTCTAAGAATTTGTCCATTTCTTCCATGTTGTCCATTTTATTGGCATATAGTTGCTTGTAGTAATCTCTCATGATCCTTTGTATTTCTGCAGTGTCTGTTGTTACTTCTCCTTTTTCATTTCCAATCCTAATGATTTGAGTCTTCTCCCTTTTTTTCTTGATGAGTCTGGCTAATGGTTTATCAATTTTGTTTATCTTCTCAAAGAATCAGCTTTTAGTGTTATTGATCTTTGCTATTGGATTGATCCCTTGATCATTATGTAGTGTCCTTCTTTGTCTCTTGTAATAGTCTTTATTTTAAAGTCTATTTTGTCTGATATGAGAATTGCTACTCCAGCTTTCTTTTGATTTCCATTTGTGTGGAATATCTTTTTCCATTCCCTCATTTTCAGTCTGTATGTGTCCCTAGGTGAAGTGGGTCTCTTGTAGACAGCATATATACGGGTCTTCTTTTGGTATCCATTCAGCCAGTCTATGTCTTTCAAAATACCGTACGTTCTTGATTATCATACCTTTTTAAATAAGTCTTGAAGTCAGATAGTGTCAGTCCTACTCTCTTCTACTTCAATATTATGTTGGTTGTTCTGGGTCTTTTGCTTTTCCATATAAACTTTAGAATCTATATGTTGATATCTATAAAATAACTTGCTGGGATTTTGATTGAGATTGAATTGAATCTACAGATCAAGTTGGAAAGAACTGACATCGTGACAATATTGTCTTTCTATCATGAACATGGAATGTTTCTCCATTTACTTAATTCTTCTTTGTTTCTTTCATTCAAGTTTTGTAGTTTTCCTCAAATAGCTCTTGTACATATTTTGTTGGACTTACAACTAAGTATTTCATATCTGGGGATGCTAATGAAAATGGTGTTGTGTTTTCAATTACAAATTCCATATATTCACTGCTGGTATATAGAAATGTGATTGATTTTTATATGAAACCTTGCTATAATTGCTTACTAGCTCCAGGAGTTTTTTAAAAAAATTCTTTTGGATTTTTGACATAGATGATCACATCATCTGTAAGCAAAGACAGTTTGCTTTCTTCCTTCCAAATCTATATACCCTCTATTTCCTTTTCTTGTCTTATTGCATTAGCTAGGACTTCTAGTACAATGCTAAAAAGAAGTGGTGAGAGGAGACATCCTTGCCTTCTTCTTGATCTTAGTGGGAAAGCTTCTAGTTTCTCACTATTAAGTATGATGTTAGCTGTAGGTTTTTTGTGGATATTCTTTATCAAGTAGAGGAAATTGCCCCCTATTCCTAGTTTACTGAGAGGATTTTTTTTTTTTAAATCACGAATGGATGGTGGATTTTGTGTTTTTTCCATTTATTATTATCATGTGATTTTTCTTCTTTAGTCTGCAATGTGATGGATGACATGAAATGTTGTTTAAATGCTGAACAAGCCTTACATTATTGGGATAAATCCCACTTGGTCATGGAGTCTTATTCTTTTTGTATATTGTTGGATTGAGTTTGCCAATTTTCTTTTGAGGATTTTTAAATGTATGTCCATGAGAGATTTGGTCTGTAATTTTATTTTCTGCTAATGTTTTTGCCTAGTTTTGGTATTAAAGTAATTCTGACTTCATAGAATACGTTCTGAATTATTCCCTCTGCTTCTATCCTCTGAAAGAGATTGTAGAGAATTGATATAATTTCTTCCTTAAATGTTTGGTGGAATTCACCAGTGAACACATCTAAGTATGGTTCTTTCTATTTTGGAAGGTTATTAGTTATGGTTTCAATTTGTTTAACAGATGTAAGTCTATTCAGATACTGTTTCCTCTTTTGTGGGTTTTGGCAGATCGTGTTGTTCAAGGAATTGGTCCATTTCATCTTGATTATCAAATTTGTGAGTATAGATTTAGTAGTTCATAGTATTCCATTATTATCCTTTTAATGTCCATGGAATGTGTAGTGATATCCCTTCTTTCATCTGACATTGGTTATTTGTATTCTCTCTCTCTTTTTTTCTTAGTTAGCTTGGCCAGAAACTTATGAATTTTATTGACCTTTTCTAAGAGCTAGGTTTTGTTTTATTGTTGTCTCTATTGATTTCCTGTTTTCAATTTCATTGATTTCTGCTCTAATTTTTATTGTTTCCTTATGCGTATTTTGGAATTAATTTTCTCTTCTTCTAGTTTCCTAAGGTGGAAGCTTAGATGACTGATTTTAGATCTTTCTTTTCTAATATGTGCATTCAGTGTTATAAAATTCCCTCTAAGTCCTGTTTTTATTTCATCCCACCAAATTTGATAAGTTGTATTCTCACTTTTATTTAGTTCTAGATATTAAAAAAAATCTTTTCTTGTGATTTCTTCTGTAACCCACATGTTACTTAGAATTGTGTTATTTAATCTCCCATTATTTTGGGATTTCCTATCTATCTTTCTGTTATTAACTTCTAGTTAATTCCATTGTGGTCCAACAGCAGACATTATATCATTTCTTTCCTTTTAAATTTGTTAAGGTGTACTTTAATAGAACCAGAATGTGGTCTATTTTGGTGAATAGTCCCTGTGAGCTTGAGAAGAACGTGTGTTCTGATGTTGTTGGATAAGGTAGTCTATAGATGTCCATTATATCCTGGTGACTGATGGTGCTGTTGAGTCCAACTATGTCTTTACTGATTTTCTCTGCCTGCTGGATCTGTCCATTTCTGAGAGAGGGGTGTTGACGTCTTTAATTATAATAGTGGATTTATCTATTTACCCTTGCAGTTCTGTCAGTTTTTGCCTCATGTAGTTAGATGCTTTGTTGTTAGGTACATACACATTAAGGATTGTTATGTCTTGGAAAATTGACTCCTTTATCATTAGATAATGTTTGCTCCTCTTTATCCCTGATACCTTTCCTTGCTTTAAAGTCTGCTTTGAATGGAATGAATTTAGCTTTTTTTTTTTTGGCGGTACGCGGACCTCTCACTGTTGTGGCCTCTCCCGTTGAGGAGCACAGGCTCCGGACGCGCAGGCTCAGCGGCCATGGCTCATGGGCCCAGCCGCTCCGCGGCATGTGGGATCTTCCCGGACCGGGGCATGAACCCGTGTCGCCTGCATCGGCAGGCGGACTCTCAACCACTGCGCCACCAGGGAAGCCCTGAAACATCTTTTATCTACTTTTTCATCAGTGATCTTTGACAACTGATCTCCAGTTCTGGCTTAACCATTTACTAGTTGCATAACCTTGGGCAAACTCTTGTCCCAGATTAATTAATCTAGTTTACTGCTTCATAAACAGGCAGTGATAATATTTTCCCTGATCACGTACTTCACAGGCTTAGTGAGGTTTAAAGTTAGCATGGAAGTGGAAAAGTGTTATTAAAAATATAAAAATAAATTATGGATATTACATCTCAAGAAGTTTTTCATAGGAAGAGGGGTAAGTTAAAAAAAGGAAGCCTCGGTTGACTCCTGAGAGTCCTATTCTTGGGGGTAAAAACAGAACATGCGACAATGTGGCGCTGAGTTTGCAAAAGGCTCTGCCACCACTGCCAGCTTTCCCCTCCTTTCCTCAGCCCTCCCTGCCCCCAGATGGAGACAGGAATTGACACTGGGCAGGACACCCCTCCCCGTTGCTGCTAGGCCACCTATGCCGAGCAAATTTGTCAGAGGTCTGACAATCAGCTCCCTGCTGCTTTCTCATCTTTTAAAATCCAATTAAACATCTCTGGCCACAGCGTGACAATTGTCTGGGCTCCACAGAGTGGAACTTCACCTGAGGTGGCATTAGGAAGCCAAAAGATAAAAGAAAAGCTGCTTTATCCTGGAAAGATCATGCCCACAGCTCCAGAAAGGGTGGAACCATTGTGAGGTCTGGACCCATGTTCAGACTGAACCATTGTCTAGCTCAGTTCCAAACTTCAAGATGTCAAAGGTCATGGAGCAGATTTAACCCCATCCACATGGACTCCTGTGCGAAGAAGTGTTCTGGTGGTTTAAGAATCATCAGTGGCATAACGTGTGTGTGAGAAACATCGAGTTTGAGTGTAACATCCCAGCAGGGACGGATGCTGGAAAGTTAGGATGGAGCCAGATTATAGGGGACCTTGAAGCCATCATCAGAGTCTGACACTGAACTATAGGGCCCGACCTCTTGTGGAAGGCAGGAGGATTCTGCTATGTATAAAGTGTTCACCTTGCAGATTGCCATCCTGTAACATCTTGCCATTACACTTGTTTCCTGAGGTTTATCCAGCCCATCTAGTCACAGGGCATTGGCATGTTGTTTGCATAATACAGTAATGGCTCCCCTTAAACACTGGGAAGATGCTACCTCTGGAAGAATCAAGAGCTTCTTGTTCTGAAATAAATGCTATGCAGTTACTAGATCAACAAAACAAAACATACAAAACAAGGAATCTGGACTCTGGTACTGAATTTCTTACTGTCCAGTTGGTCATGTGAGGAAACTACTCTCTTCTTGGGGTTTCAGCTTCCTTATCAATAAAATGATGGAGAAAGTGATGAGAACTTGTAAGATTTATTTCTTTTTAGCAACTTTCAAATATGCAATACGGTATTATCAACTATAGTCACCATGCTATACATTATATCCCCATGACTTATTTATAACTGGAAGTTTGTACCTTTTGACTCCCCTCAACCATTTTGCCCACCTGTCCACCCCCACGTCTGGCAACCACAAATCTGTTCTCGGCATCTATGAGCTTGTTTTTTTCCCCGTTTTAGATTCCACATGTAAGTGAGATCATACAGTACTTGTCTTTTTCTGTCTGACTTATTTCACCTAACATAGTGCCCTCAAGGTCCATCCATGTTGCAAATGGCAAAATTTCATTCTTTTTTTATAGCTGAGGAGTATTCCATTGTATGTATATGTATATAAATAATAATCATAAATAATGCTGCTATGAACATAGGGCATATATGAGCATATATCTCTTTGAATTAATGTTTTCATTTTCTTTGGATATATGTCTAGGAGTGGAATTGCTGGATCATATGGTAGTTCTATTTTAGTTTTTTGGGGAACCTCCATACTGTTCTCCATAGTGGCTGAACCAGTTTACATTCCCACCAACAGTGCAAAAGGGAGAGAAGTTTCCCTTTTTTCCACATCCTTGCCAACACTTGTTATTTCTTATCTTTTTGATAATAGCCATTCTGACAGGTGTATGGTAATATCTCATTATATTTTGATTTGCATTTCCCTGATGATTAGTGATATTGAGCATCTTTTCATGTACCTATTAGCTATCTGTATGTCTTCTTTGGAAAAATGTCTATTCAGATCTTTTCCTCATTTTTTTTTTTTTCTTTTTTGTGGTACACGGGCCTCTCACTGTTGTGGCCTCTCCCATTGTGGAGCACAGGCTCCGGACGCGCAGGCCCAGCGGCCATGGCTCACGGGCCCAGCCGCTCCGCGGCAGGTGGGATCCTCCTGGACCGGGGCATGAACCTGTGTCCCCTGCATTGGCTGGTGGACTCTCAACCACTGAGCCACCAGGGAAGCCCTATGTGTCTGTTTTTATGACAGGACCACACTCTTTTGATTACTTTAGCTTGGTAATATAGTTTGAAATCAGGGAGCATGATACCTCCAGCTTTGTTCTTCTTTCTCAAGACTGCTTTGGCTATTTGGGTTCTTTTGTGGTTTCATATAAATTTAGGATTGTTTGTTCTACTTCTGTAAAAAATGTCATTGGAATATTGACAGGGACTGCATTGAATCTGTAGATTGCATTGAATCTATAGATTGCTTTGGGTAGTGTGGACATTTCAAGAATACTAATCCTCCTATCCATGAGCATAGAATACTTTTCATTTATTGTGTCTTCTTCAATTTCTTTCACCAATGTCTTACAGTTTTCAGTGTGTAGGTCTTTTATCTCCTTGGTTAAATTGATTCCTAGGTATTTTATTCTTTTTGATGCAAATGTAAATGGGCTGGTGTTCTTAATTTTCTATTTCTGATAGTTTGTTATTAGTGTATAAAATGTAACAGATTTCTGTATATTAATTTTGTATCGTACAACTTTATTGAATTCATTTATTAGTTCTAACAGTTTTGGGGTAGAGTCTTCAGGATTTTCTGTGTATAGTATCATGCCATCTGCAAATAGGATAGTTTTACCTCTTCCTTTCCAATTTGGATGCCTTTTTTTCCTTTTTCTTGCCTAATAACTCTGACTAGGACTTCTAACACTATGTTGAATAAAAGTGGTGGGTGTGGGCATCCTTGTTTCATTCCTTATCTTAGAAGAAAATCTTTCAGATTTTCACCTTGAGTATAACATTAGCTGTGTGTTCTATTATGGCCTTTATTATGTTGAGGTGTGTTCCCTCTATATCCACTTTGTTAAGAGTTTTTATAATAAATAGATGTTGAATTTTGTCAAATGTTTTTGTGCATCTATTAAGATGCTCATATGATTATCCTTTATTTTGTTAATATGGTGTATCATGTTGACTGATTTGCAGATATTGACTCATCCTTGCCTTCCTGGAATAAATCCCACTTGATCATGGTGCATGATCTTCTTAATGTATTGTTGAATTCAAAGGCATTTTTCAGAAACAGAAAATGACCTGCCTGCAGTCACAATGTGTCAACAATGGTGCCTAGGTTCCACATCTCTCTTCTTCCAGTTTTCTTCTTGCTGTCAGCTGCAGAGCTTATTGTAAGCTAGAATGATCACCACACTTTCTGCAGTTGTGGGAGATCAGAGGAAAAAGAAATGAATAAACCATGGAGTGGTTGGGGAAGACTAAATGGGAGAAGAGGGCCTAGGCTGGAAACTGACAGGGGGTAAGATTTAGCTAGGCAGAGAGAAGGGAGTCAGGCTTTCCAAGTAAACCAGGATGGCAAGGCAGGGCTGGTGTGTTAGGAGGAGTCAAGAGCTGTACTAGCGAGAACAGGAAGCCTGGGAAATGAGAAAGGGCCTTACAGTCACCAAAGGCCCCAGGTAATGCGGAAGCTCCTACACTTGGTGTGCTAGGACCTTGAGACTCAAAAGTATGGTCTTGGAACTAGGAGCATCATCATTACCTGGGCTTGTGAGGAACACAGCATCGCAGGCCCACCCCAGCCCTACTGAGTCCAAATCTTTATTTTAACAAGATCCAAAGGTGATTCCCATGCAACTTGAAGTTTGAAAAGTACTGTCATTCAGGACAATAGGTCTCAGTGATATGATGTCTTATCCCCCACCCCGAGGCCTACTGAATCAGAATTTTCTAGGGATGGGGCTTGGACATTAAAGGTTTTAAGAAGCTCTAACCTGTAAGAAGTACTGTTAAGCCAGGGTTAACAGTAAGTACTTAAGTACTTCTTAAGTACTTAAGTACTTACTCAAGTACTTACTTCTTAAGTACTTCTTAAGTACTACTGTACTTAAGTAAGTACAGAAGTACTTAAGTACTTCTTAAGCCAGGGTTAAGAAGTACTGTTTTCATGGCTATAAAGCAAGAGTGAAAATGTTGGATCAGAGAATAGCACGGTGAAAGATTTAATAAAGATAAGTCATGCAGCAGTATGAAGAGTGTGCTCAGGAAAGAGAAATTAGTGGCAATGAACCAAATATACAAAATGAAAGAGAAGACAGCTCCACCACGCTGAGTCTTGATGGTTGAGAAAATAGTTGTGCCAGAAGTTGCTGTGGGGGTGGGGAGCTGGTCTGCAGAGGATAAGGAGGAGTTAGTTTGGCTTAAGGCATTTCCGCTTAGTTTTCATGGCAACCACATCTGGCAGGCATTAGGTGGTGGGGCATTGGGGCTTAGGTGAAAGGGCGGCACTAGAAGTGTGGATTTGTGATCCATTATCCCGGAGGTGGGAGCCTGGGTCATACAAATGGTACAAGAAGTCCAGATAACAGAATAAAGACTTTTCGTGCTTATAACTTAGAATGGGAGGCATGGAAGGAATTTTAGAAAACTTTAGGCCAAACTTCTATGCATGATCCAAGTGTCCTGACCTCAATGATAGTGCAAGGAATGTCCTTTCAGGTTGGCCTCAGCAGCTGTCAGCTTGGATCAGGGAAGGGCCATGCCCTGGGTCCCCTGCTAGAGCCCCGTGGAGCTCATTGCCAGAAAGGTCTGGCCTGTGTGTCATTCTCTTGCCAACTCTGTGACTCAGCTACACACTTCCAGAGTGATATTTTCAGAATACAGTTATGTGTAGCAGAATCTCTTTTCCATGGCTTGCAGTGTTGCCCATCTGTGGCGTCATCAAGCTCTGTGCTCTAAAAGCAGGGAGGAGGTATGCAGTTGGAGAAAATTGGGAGCCTGCTTGGATGACGGGATTCTGGGGTTCATGCCCTGCACCAGGGCTCCACACCCCCAGAAGCCCTCTCCTAAAGGGAGGGTGGGAGTTGACCAGTAATACACAGACCACCTCAGCAATAGGGTACAAACCAGACTGAAAATACACACCAAGATAAAAGAAGTAGGCTTGGGGGACTTCCCTGGTGGTCCAGTGGTAAAGCATCTGCCTTACAATGCAGCGGATGCGGGTTCGATCCCCAGTCAGGGAACTAAGATCCCACATGCTGCGGGGCAACTAAGGCCGCAGCGCCACAACTACAGAGCCCACGCGCCCTGGAGCCTGCGTGCCACAACTAGAGAAGAGAAAACCCGCACGACACAGCTAGAGAGAAGCCTGCGTGCCGCAACGAAAGATCCCACATGCCTCAGTGAAGATCCCGCATGCTGCAACGAAGACCCGATGCAGCCAGAAGTAAATAAAATAAATAATAAATCTTTTTTTTTAAAAACAAGAAGTAGGCTTGGGGTCGCAAAACCAGGGTTCAAATCTAAGTGAGCTCTGTTACTTATTGATGGAATCCTTGCACAAGTTTCCTCCTCGACAAAATGAGGAATTTTCTCTTCTTCATGGGCTGTAGAGAGCAAATGAAATGCTGCATGTAAGAGTGCTTTGCAAACTATACAATACTTTTATAAATACAATATTTTTTTAAAAAGAACACCAGAATGTCAAATGTATAGACAGATGAGGAAGAAGAGGACCCAGTGAAATCGGAAGATTTGTTTCCATGATAGTTTGGGAGGTTTTCTCTCTTTCCCAGTGCACCAAAAAGGAGGCATCTTCCCATTTGGTTCCATCTCTGGTATGGTCTATTCATTCTTCCTCCTTCAGCCTGAGACTCCCCAAATCAATCCTTAAGTTTTAACACACCTATGACGTACACCTGGTTCTGTGTGCACACCTGGCTTTGGGCAAAATTGTGAAGGAAGCACAGTTACCTGTAGTGACCCCAGATAGCCCTTTAGGGTATGCTTCCCAAAGCAGGCGTGGGCATCCCACTTCCTGAGAACAGGACCATTTAACTGGGAAGTAAGGGGTTTGCTGTGATATTTCCAGGGATGTTGGCATTTCAGGTGGAGGACCAAAGCTTTAAGCTCTAATGATGGAATTTCTGGCATCAGTGAGCTGGGTGGAAACGTGTAGAATTAGATCTTTCTAGTATCCTTGAAACCATAGTACGTAGTCTTCCATCGAGGTGTTAGGCTGGCCTTGTGGTGGAATAATTCTCAGCCCTCAAAGATGTCATAAATTGTATGATCTACATTATAAGTGCTCTGGGTTCCGTGAGATGGAGCCACGTGCATTACCTTGCTGAATTTTGTGAGAACCAAGAAGAGAACAGAGGAGAGTAAGCTATCGTGTTCATCCCGTGATAAGTACCCGTGCAATACGAGGGCATTAACATTCCTGATGCTGGCAGAATCTATTCAGCGCCATAGAAAGCTGCAACCAGAAGAAATCTCATGAAAAGCAATTCATCTGTATAGGGCAGGGTCTTCAAACTTTAGCAGGTATCAGAATCACTTGGAGGACTTGTTAAAGCATAGATGGCTGGGCCTCACCCAGAAACCCTCCAGAGTTTCTGATTCAGTAGGTCTGCGGTGAGTTGGAAAATTTGTATTTCTAACAAGTTCTCAGGTGAAGCTGATGCTGCTCTTGTAGGAAACCTTTGGAAACTGTGGGTCCTGTGCTTTGTAATTTATAAAATGCTCTCCCATAGTGATCTCCTGTGATCCTCTTACACCTCGTGACCTCGTGAGGCAGGTACTTCACAGATGAAGAAGTCAGTCCAGAAAGACTGTGATTGCTAAAGTTCACCCGGCTAGTGGCGAGCAGAGCTGGGACTCAGAGCCCCTCACTCTTAGGGCCATTTTTCTAGTTCTAAAGTGTTCCACTGCGGAGTTCTAGGACGTTGGCTAAGTGTGACCATCAATTTTCTAACTCTTTCTGTAGGATTCTTTTTATTCACTTTGCCTTCTGCAGTCTGCAGTGAGCTATAATAGTTGGGGAATTTTGGAGATTTGGGAAGAAATAGTTGGAGGAGGAAGCAAAGGGACTAGAGGGAAGAAGTTTCTAAGAAGAAAGGTCTGTGAGTGATGAAAGGGTCCCAGTTAGGCAGGAGCTGGGAAAGGAAGCCGAAGAGAGGCCTGCTGAGGGAAAGGGAAGGGGGAGCAAGCTAGTAAAAAGTTAAGAATCCTGAAAGACCTTTCGTAGCGCTTAGGCATTTAGCTTCACAGGACAAGAGGTGTGGTGTTCTGTCCTTTAGCCACTGGGTTACTCTGCCACGTCAAAGTCTAGCCTGTTTCTGATGTGGAGTGTTTGCAAAGCCCCTCCCACCCATCCTGGCATTCTTTGCTATTTACTATTAAAGTAGTGTCAGTCTTTGAAAAAGTATGAAGCTCTGGATATGTTTCCCTCTCAGCCCCATGTGTTCCTTGTATTTATCAAAATGGAACACTAACAAATATTTATCCAGTTTTATAGATGTGTTGACGATAAAGACTACCAGGTGTGTCTCCCTGCCATGGTGATTATTTTGCTCAATACATGATTGACTGAGATGTCTTCAGTGTATTATAAACACACATTAAAAATAGCAACCTAAAAAAAAAGATAAAACTGACAAGTAGGAAGTTCCATATTTTTGGATGCAATACATTGCCAACCTCGTTATTAGGACACAAAACAGATAATCCTTAGTGAGTTAGATAACTTTATATAATGATTCTTCTTCAAATAATGTCTTTTTGGCTCCTACAATCTTATTTTTTTCATTTATAAAAGTGTTTCAAATTGGAACCCTTTGAAAAAAAATTGTTTTTTCTTTTTGGTTCAAATTGGAACCCTTTCAAAAGAAGCTTTTTTTTTTTTTTTTTTCCTGTGTGTATGTCCTAATAACCTAGGACATATAAAGATCTGGCTACTTTATCAAAATTTCAAACTCACGGTCCAATTTCAATTTTTAGCATCCACCTGTGACCATAATCATGAAGCTAAGAAAGGCTACTGCATTTTCATGTTGCATTTTTGTCAAACAGAAAATGTTCTTAAATTGGCCCAGTACTCTCTACTTTGCTAATCAAAGGGGATTAAAGGGATTCAAATCACTCAAAATTTGTTACTGCTTATTTCTGTGTGTTATGAAAACAATTTAAAATTAATGAAATAAAGATTCTTAATATTTTTATCATTTCCTACTTAATGTTCCCCCAAAACATTGATTTAAAAGTTGAAAAGACATATAAGTATCAAGGATTTGTGACTTAGATTTTTCTTTAGAGCAGTAAGAAAAGTGAACAGGTCCGCATATATTGTCGGTGCCAGGTCGGAGAGATACTGGTGCCATTTAAACTTGTTTTTGTTTTGCGAATTGAATAAACAACTGCTCTGAAGAAACGAAAGGAAACTATAATGTTTGAACTATAAAATTTCTGACGTTTACTGACTCTCTGGATCTCCCAAACAACTTCCTGTCCTCGTAAATTTGCTCCTGTGCTTGGTCAGATGCAGGCTTGTGTTATTTTTCCATTGCAGCATGTGAATATACCAGTTTTATTTCCAGCGGTTAGCTGCTTTTAACCTGGAGGTGGCTGTGCAGTAGTGCTGACTAAACCCAATGTTGGATGTGCTGTGTGTGTGTCCACTGTCACATTCAGTATGGGCCATGGGGCTGCACTTATGTGCATGGATGTAAATACCTATTTTACTATTATCTCTGTCCTCTACTTTACCTCCTTTGGGGTTGTCAGTATTGACTGTTGAATCTAAATAATAAAGCATGTACAGGAAATTAAAATATGTAAAGCAAAATACAAAAACTATTTAAAAAATCCAACCGCATTCTATTGCTTTGGGACTATATTGAATGACAGAATACTCATGAACGAAAAGGAGAGTCATCACAATGGATTGATCTTAATGGGGGCAAAGAGTTAAGTTTTGAGGTCAGGTCATAAAGGTAAGAACTAAGACCAACCAAAGGAAGGGCAGACTCCTGCCAGCACTATTTAAATGGTGCCCTCCCTTCCTTCCTTTCTCTCCTTGCAACTGCATATACTTAAATTCACATAAGGTATGTGATTCAAGTTGATGGTACGTACCAGCGCTTCTACAACATTATTTTACTTTATTAAAAAATATATTTATTTATTTTTGGCTGCGTTGGGCCTTTGTTGCTGTGTTCAGGCTTTTTCTAGTTGTGGCGAGCGGGGGCTACTCTTCTTTGTGGTGCGCGTGTTTCTTATTGTGGTGGCTTCTCGTTGCGCAGCATAGGCTCTAGGTGCGCGGGCTTCAGTAATTGTGGTATGCAGCCTCAGTAGTTGTGGCTCGCGGGCTCTAGAGCCCAGGCTCAGCAGTTGTGGTGCACAGGCTTATTTGCTCCGTGGCATGTGGGATCTTCCTGGACCAGGGCTCAAACCTGTGTCCCCTGCATTGGCAGGCGGATTCTTTACCACTGCACCACCAGGGAAGTCCCTACAACATTATTTTAAATCTTTGCAATAAATCAATAAGATGGGTGATATTATCCCTGTTTTACCCGAAGAGAGAAAGTGACTTCCCCAGAGCAACATAGCTAGTAGCTGGCAAGGCCAGGATTTGAACACAGATCTACCTGGCTCTGAAGTCTAATCTCTCAAATACACCATATTAGAATGGTAAGAACCCTTAGAGACCATGTTTTATAACCACTTTATTTCACAGATGGGAAACAAGACTTTCCCCCTTTGCTGCTTCCCTCAGTCAGCGTGGATAATGGGGTGTCAACTGTATATACTAGACTTTGCCAGGATTTCCCAACTGGGGAAATGGAGAGGATTTGGTCCATCAGAGAGTGATGGATAAGATTTAAGAATTGGGTCAAGGGGGATGGGAATGAACCAGTTAAAGGAACTGGAATTACATAGCCTGATGTGAAACATAAATCCGGCTCTTCAAGTGAATAGTTAGTTGATGAAGGATAAAGACCAGCTGGGCTCTACTTTCCATGTGCCAACTCAAGAAGAAAGGCCTGTGTATTTTGCTGGGTGGGGGTATAAGTCAGTTGTAATCAAGAAGTCCTGATGGGGGGGGATGTTGGGAGGAGGGTGGCTCGTTAGAATAGTGGGATAGGGGACCCTCCCCCCCACCTGCCAGGCTGGAAGCTGCCTTCTGCAGGTCTTTATGCTTTCCTCCCCAAGTTAAGAATAGCATTGCCCCTCTTAATAGCTATAGTTAAAAAGTAACATATTCTTAATTAACCCATCAGAACCTCCTGCACCTTACAAATGTTTCTACTCTCTGATCGATCCTGCCCACTGGGGTTAGAGCTATTTTCATGAAGCACAACATTGATACCAATTCTCTGCCCAAAGATGGCCCCAGAATAGCTATTTTCAAAGTGTGGTCAATGAAACCCCAGAGGTAAGGTTGCCATTTTAACTAATCAGCAGAAAATTTTTTAGTATATCTATGTCCCAGGCAATATTTGAGCATCCTGTATTTTATCTAGTAACCCCTACCTGGGGGACCTTAAGATCCTTTTCAAGGGGTCTTTGAGGTCAAAACTATTTTCACAGGACCACTAAAACTTCTCTGCTGTTTCCACTGCGTTGACATTTGCACTGATGGTGCGAAATCAACAGTAGTTAAAAGTGCTGGTGTCGGGCTTCCCTGGTGGCGCAGTGGTTGAGAATCTGCCTGCCAGTGCAGGGGACACGGGTTCAAGCCCTGGCCTGGGAAGATCCCATATGCCGTGGAGCAACTAAGCCCCTGCACCACAGCTACTGAGCATACGCATCTGGAGCCTGTGCTCCGCAACAAGAGAGGCCGCGACAGTGAGAGGCCCGCGCACCGCGATGAAGAGTGGCCCCTGCTCGCCGCAACTAGAGAAAGCCCTTGCACAGAAACGAAGACCCAACACAGCCAAAACGTAAAAAAAAAAAAAAAAAAAAAAAAAAAGTGCTGGTGTCTTAGCATGAATCAGGGCAGTGACACCAAAGTGTACTGGTGGACATCGTGTGATGCACAATCTCTGTCATGTGCTCACAGTAAAAAAAAAAAAAAAAAGCCAGTTTTACTTAAGAATCTCCTTGATGAAGCAGTAAAAATGATTAGTTTTATTAAATCTCAATCCTTGTGTAGATGTCTTCTTAATATTCTGGGTGATATATTGGGATGTATGTATAAAACATTACTGCCGCATACAATGGTTGTCTCACTTGTGTGATGGTTTGAGATGCAAAGCTGAATGGTTGCTTTTTCATGGAACACCACTTTTACTGACAAACTTTGGTTATTGAGACCTAAGTATTTGGCAGATGTTTTGAAAATGAATGAAGTGAGCCAGTCACCTCCAAGAAAAAACTTGACAGTGTTTGCGCCAATTATAAAATTTGAGCTTTCAAGTGAAAATTAGAATTTTGAAAAACTTCTGTCTACCACTGAGAGCTTGACAACTTCTCAATGCTCAAAGACTTTCTGATGAGCTTGGTGGTGATAACAATGAATGTGGGTTTTTTTTTTTGACACTTTAATGAAACATGTCAATATTTAGAAAATCTGTGTAACTCAGTGAGTCAAAATATTCTAAATGACCAATGCATGATATTACCAAATTCTGCATCGGTAGAAAGATCCATTCACAGTGCAATATAAACTGAGTGATTTTAATGTAACAGTGTAAAAAAGTTTGCACTGTTATGGTTTTAAATTCCACATTTCAACTAACCTTTAAAAGTCCAGTTTTGGTGTCATACCAAAGAAGAGTATCAATAATTATCCGAAAAAGTTCCTCCCTTTTTCAAATTCATATTTGTGTCAGGCTGGATATTCGTCCTTTATCTCAACACAATCTATCACTACAGATTGAATGCTGAGGAGATAAGAGAATCTAGCTGTCTTCTTTTTCATCCAGACAGTAAGGAGATTTGCAGAAATATAAAAGAATGCCATTCTTCTCATTATTTTGTTTTGGAAACTAGAGTTACTTTCCTTTAAAAAATTATGTTAACACGTAATGGGCTTATTACTATTTTTTTTTTTTTTTTGCGGTACGCGGGCCTCTCACTGTTGTGGCCTCTCCCGTTGCAGAGCACAGGCTCCAGACGCGCAGGCTCAGCGGCCATGGCTCATGCGGGATCTTCCCGGACCGGGGTACGAACCCGTGTCCCCTGCATCGGCAGGCGGACTCACAACCACTGCGCCACCAGGGAAGACCCATGGGCTTATTACTATTTTAAAGTGAACTATAAATGATTTTTAAAATGTTCTGTTTGAATTTTGCATATGGTGAATATCAAGTGAGATCATCTACATGGTAAAAGCTCTTTGGGGTCTACCATAATTTAAAAAATATATATTTATTTTCTTATTTATTTAGTTGTGCCAGGTCTTAGTTGTGGCATACAGGATCTTTGTTGTGGCATGCACGCGTGATCTAGTTCCCCGACCAGGGATTGAACCTGGGCTCCTTGCATTGGAGGTGCGGAGTCTTACCCACTGTGCCACCAGGCAAGTCCCTACCATAATTTTTAAGAGTGTGAAGGGATTCTGAGACCAAAAAGCTTGAGAATCACTGGCCTACAGGACAACACCTAAACTGGTGAACCAGATATTAGGGATTCCTGCCATTCTACTCCAACCTGCCTTTGCCACCTCACTTATCACGACTGTCTCTGTAGTAACCCCAGGTTCCAGCCTAACCACCTACTTACTGATTTCTGCACATGTTCTGCACTTGTCTGCCTGACTCTGTGCATGCCATTCCTCTACCTGGCACACATGTCCACACCCCCTTTATCCACCTGTCTGGTGGTTAGTGGGTCAGAGCTACCTCCTTAGGGCCTGAGGATGGAGAGACTCATTTAGACCCAACGTCACAGTCTGTTTATGGCTATACTGTGCATATAGCCTTCAGGATCTGTTTATTTGTCTTCCTTGATTAGAATTCCTGGAGTGCAAAGGACCCAATTTTCCCTCTGTTTATATTTTCCCATCTAAAGGCCAAGTGTCGTGCCATAAACTTTATGGGATTTTTGTAAATATTAGCTGACAATTTCTACCGATATCTGTGGGCTTTTATGATCCTGTGCAGATTAATCAGAGTATTTAGTGCCTGCTGTGAGAAGAACACTTGGCAGTGGGGGAAAGGGGGCTAAGGAGGTGACCCTTGCTTAAGGACCTGAACTGTGCTTGGAGAGACAGGATTTATAGCCAAAAAGCAATCAAACAAGACACAAGAAGGTATGTAATCAAAGGAATAACCAGGTGCTGTAGGCCTTTAGGGAAGGGGAGATGGGAGCCAGGGCACGTGCCTGTTTGCCGTCGCTGGAGAAATCTGAGCAGGCTCCTGGGAGGAGGCAAGGACTTGCTGGGGACTCGTTAAATAGGGAGGGTTTAGTTAGAGGTCAGCAAGGCAGGATTTCGGGTCAGCAAATAAACACAAGCCAGGGCAGAGTCAGGAATGAGCACAGCTTGTTCACGGCCTAATGAGGCTGCTGGCCATGGTGAAGGTGAATGGTGTGAAATGATAAGGTTGAAAGCTGGTTAGAGGAGTTTACATTGGACTTGGAAGGAAGGAAGAACCAGCTTTCTTTTTTTTTTTTGGTTAGGTAAGTGACATGGTGTTTTTTGAGCCAAAGATGGGCTATTTGTGGGAGGAGGAATGGAGATGGGGCATCTAGTTAATGGCCTAGGGGTGTGAGGAGGTGAGGCTCTGGACTGGGGAATCAGCAAGTTTTTGGAATGAAGTCCACGCAGGTCACCACGTCTAGAATGCCAGCGTGGAGCCTTTAAATGGCAATGTTTTATATATAAAGGCCTAGGGATTAAAACTCCACAGTAGTGTGTTAGTGACATAATTGGGTCTTATCATGTGTGGCTGATTTAGAGGTGAAATCTTTTATTCTAGCCTTTCCTCATGTTTTATTGTTTCAGCTACTAAATAATTGTGTGTGGTTTTGGGCTGTTTACTTAACTCCTCGGTGTCTTGGTTTTGCCATCTGTAAAATGAGGGTATTAATAGTTTAATAGTACCTGTCTCATAGCCTCGTTATGAGAATTACATGTGGTAATACATGTAAAGTGCCTATTTTTACGCCTGACACATAGAAGGCCTTTAAAAAATATTAGCTATTATTATTTATTTATTCAGTAATTCACATTATCATGGGAATATAAGTATTTAAATTACCCAATGGGCCAAAGCATTCAGTGCTAAGCTGAATGAAGGCCCTCAAAAAAAAAAAAAAAAAGCTTCCTGGAGACACGGCAAAGATGGGATTCAGAAGCCGGGATGGAAAAATGTTAAAAATTCTAATTCCATAAACTCATTAAGATCTAAAGTGTAAAACTGGGAGACCCAAGTCACAATTTAATCTTGTCACTTCTCAGCTTAAACACCTTCACTGGCTCCCACTGCAGAAAAGATAAATCTGGTCTTTTTAGCAAGCCAGCAAGCCTTCCTTCACTGACGTTTCGTTGGCCATCACAGCCTTCCTTCCCCAGCCCAGTGGCCTGCGCCTCAGCTGCTCTGCACTCCTGCTAATTTTCAAACACATCCTGTCCTGCACAGCAGTCTCCCTTGCCTTCACTCTATCCCCCAAAGCTCATTCCTCTTACCCCATTTATGCACTATAAAATTAATCACCTGTTTTTAATAGACTTTATTTTTAAGGGCATTTTTAGGTTTACAGAAAGATTGCATAGAAAGTAAAGTTCCCATAAACTCTCTCCCCCAACAGTTTCTCCTTTCATTAACATCTTGCATTAGTGTGGTCCATTTGTTACAACCGATAAATCAGTATTGATACATTATTCTTTTTTTTTTTTGGCGGTACGCGGGCCTCTCACTGTTATGGTCTCTCCCGTTGCGGAGCACAGGCTCCGGACGCGCAGGCTCAGCGGCCATGGCTCACAGGCCCAGCCGCTCCGCGGCATGTGGGATCTTCCCGGACCGGGGCAAGAACCCATGTCCCCTGCATCGGCAGGCAGACTCCCAACCACTGCGCCACCAGGGAAGCCCGATACATTATTCTTAACTAAAGTCCATAGTTTACACCAGGGTTCACTCTGTGTTGTACGCTACTATGGGTTTTGACAAATGCATAAGAATAATGTCCTATAGCCACCATTACAGTATTACAGAATAGCTTCATTGCCCTAAAATCGCCCTGTCCTCCACCTACCTATCCCTTCCTCTTCCCCTTCCTGTCAGTTTTTAAGAATCAGTTAAAATGCCATCTCTTTTGTGAAAATATCTCAGGATCCCTCTATTGTGAATCTCTTTGATGCTTGCATAACACTTTCTTCATACCTGTTATAGCTCCTATGTTCCAAATATTATTAGAGATACACACACTCTTTTCTTCCTTTACTAGAGTGTATGTCCTTGACGGAGGGTCTGTGCCATAGATTTATCCTCATAACACCTAGCCTAGACCCTGTTCTTAACGGGTGCCTTGTGAATGCTGGCTGAATTGTGAGCAAATATTAGGGTGGGATTTTCCAGAACAGGTCTCAAGAGGCAAAGCTTTAGACCTAGAGTTCTGAAAGTGACAAGTGTACTTGTGAATTTTAAACATGCTTCAGGACTCAGGGGTCCATGGATGGGAAACTCTCTGAAGGGAACTGGCTTCTGTCCCTTCAGATTTGGGCTCAGAATCAGCCTCGGTTGAGGTGGCCCAGGCCAGCTTTATAAATATTACTAACTAGGCTTCAGGGCTCTTTCCTTGCCTCTCGTCCCCTCCAAAAACAAAGCAAAAAAGAAAAGGACAGGGAAGTTGGTTGTTTCCATCCATCTAGTCCCGGTGCCCCTCTCTGGAAGGCCCCTGGAACGTCTGTTTGGTACCCCTCTCTCTCTCCCCAGATGGCTCTCAACAATTGAGGGTGCCCAGCGTGCCTTCTTTGGCCAAGGAGCACCTTCTCTTAATTTCCTAGTTCACGCTGAGCGTTTTGCTTTATTTTCGCTTTAAAGACGTTGTTCTCAAACATTCTAAAACGCTGTAGGAACATGCAGATCAGAAAAGCAAATAAATCGAATCTTGTGAAGTAACAAAGCAGACGTCCTTATTCAACAACCAGCACAACGCTAAATGGGAAATATCAGTCATGCACTAGAGACAGTAGCTTCCCCTCCAGACGGGAACTGCCTGTTTGCAAAAACCCCCACCCCGAAAAATGAGGCAGTGAAGGTTCCGTAAAACAAACTCCTCTCCTCAGCTCCCAAACGGGAGTCTGCAGTTTCTAGCAGCACTGCCTGTTCTTCTTACGCGACACAAGCAGTTTGCAAGACCTCGGCTTTTACTTCCCAGTACCTGCCTCCTAACACAAGTGGGGGTGGAGAGGGAGGGAGGGAGTGGGAAAAAGAGATGTCCTCCCCCTCCCCCAACCATCTTAGAGCCCACAGCGGCGCCAGACCCAGCGCTGGGCGGGGTGGGATAAGGGACACTCTGGAAGCTAGGTTAGATCTAAAGGTGCTGTTACCTGGGGCGGCGAGTGCTCTCCAGACAGCCGGGCTCTCCCATCTCCCCCGCAATCGGAAAGAGCCGAGGAAAAGTGTGTGGGGGGCTCCTGCCCGGCTCCGGAGCGGTTTGGGAGCCGGGCAGAGCCCCTCGCCAACCGAGCGACAACCGCCCGCCGGCACCTGTGCTCCCAGGGGGCGGGGCCTCCTCCAGGTGTGCTCCGGGGGAGGACGACGCCGACAGCCGAGGCCAGCCGCGGGAGCCTAAGCGTCCCCCGGCCCCCGCCCCGAAGAAATGCCGGGGGAGGAGCGGTTAATCCGCACCCGGCCTCGGCGGGATCCGCGGGCCCCGCCGGGGGGAAGGGGAGAGCACGCCGCGGTACCGAGGGGGTTAAGCGGGAGGCCCGCGGCTGGAGCGCGCTTAACCCTTCGGTGCCCGCGGGTCAACCGAGCCTGGCCGGGGTGGCGGGCCCCCGAGTCCCACGCGGCGCCTACCCCGACCGCGCGGGCCGTGCGGGGGGAGCCGCGGGTCGGCCTCCGGTCGCCGGGGCGCGGCGCGGCCCGTGGGAGGCCCGGGGCGGGCGGGGGGAGGGAGGGGGACGCGGCGGCGGGCGCGCAGCGTCGCCAGGGCGAAGCCGGCGTGCGGCGCGGCGCGGCGGGCGCGGAGCTAGCGAGCGAGCGCCTCCGTCCCCGGATGTGAGCTCCGGCTGCCCGCGGTCGCGAGCCAGCGGCGGCGCGGGCGGCGGCGGCGGCGGCGGGCACCGGGCACCGGGCACCGCGGCGGGCGAGCGGGCGGGCATGGGGGGCGCGCCGAGCGGCCCCGGCGGCCGGGCCGGCATCCTCGCGGCGTCCCTCCGCTAGAGGGGGGGACCAAGCCAATTCTCCTTTGCAGCAAAAAATTACATGTATATATTATCAAGATAATATATACATCCGATCTTATTTTTTAAAAAAAGTTTATTTTGCTCCGATTTTGAAAAAGAGGGAGGGTGGGTGGCCAGCGGTTTTTATAAATTATTCTTATTTTCTGTTATCTGTCCCCGTCCCTCCCCACCCCCTGCTGAAGCTTGAATAAGGGCAGGGATCGCGGCTCCTACCTATCGGTCACCCCCTTGCCCGTTCCTCCCCCGCCCCATCGCCTAGCACAGTGCCCTGCACACAGTAGGCGCTCAATAAATGTTCGTGGATGATGATGATGATGATGATGAAAAAAATGCAGCATCAACGGCAGCAGCAAGCGGACCACGCGAACGGTGAGCAGCCAGAGCCTGGGCACCCGCTGCCAAATCTAATCCTTGTCATGGTCCTCCTCTTCCCACCCCCCTCTTCCTTCTCACCCCCCTCCCATCTCTGATGCGCTGGTGGGTTGAGGGGGTTGGAGAGGATGCTTCTAGCTCGGTGTCATCTACACAGAAAGGGGAGATGCGTGACAGCCACTCCGTTCTCCCCTTCAGGCCTTGAATGTCAGAGCTAATTCTGCATTTGTGGGGTGGGGGCGGCCGTGGAGTCCGTGGAGTACTGTGCCGCCGGAGGGGCGGCAAGCCGAGGTGATTCGGCTTCAGTGTCCTCGGGCTCAACTTTCCTCCAACGCTCCCGAGCGATGGAAAGGGGGTGGCTATGAGTCTTCACCCGGAGCCCCCTTTCCAGCCTCTTCACCTCCTTCCCCGGCCCCTGGTTAATTAGGAAGAAGGTCTCTGGTGGCATCCGGAAAATTCTAGGATTGCCAGGTTTCAACCTCCTCGCCGGTGGGTGAAGCATCCCCCTACCCTTGAGAGGGAGGCTGGGTCTCGGAGTCGCCGGCCAGGGGGTCGGGTGGAACGCGTATTCCCGCTCGCAGCGCCGCTGTGCACACGTCGGTAACCTAGCAATGCCCGGAGAGTCGCTGCCGCTGTGAGGCTCTGCGCCCCAGCCCGGCCACGTGCAGTTACCATGCCGGCCCGGCTGGGTCGAGAGAAGGGGGCGCAGCTCCTGGCCAGCCCTCTTCACTCCTGCTTGGAGGTCACTGGCGTCCCCCACAACCCTCCATGGGCTCGCAGCCTTCCCGATGACCGCTCCCCAAGGGAAGACTTGGGGCGACTCCTCCCCTGGCTCAGACCGTCTGCTGCCCAAACCCAAGGCCCCCTCTCAGGCTGCTGGCCAGGCAGATGTGTGCTCGCTTTGACTCTTCCTTGCTTTTTACTGAGCAAGAATTGGTTTTGCAAATGCCCATCCCTCTACCTCTGCCACCACGCTCACTTTGACTTCTGTCTCAGTAAGGAGGTTGTGACCAGAGGCAGGCAGGTGCCAGGGAGACCTGCCTGGGTCTTGGCCTGACCCCAGGCTGGAGAGGGCTTTGCACATGGAACCCTCTTGGGGTTCTACCCTGTGTGCACTTGGATACCAGCCTACACTGAGGTGATTCCTGTGTAGGCCTTGAGGGCCCCTGGCATAACCCGGCCTGTCTGTCCTGGGTGTAAGGGTGCAGGCTGCCTGCCTTGTCTGTTTCTTTGGATGCTGGCTTGGCTGCTGCAGCTGCAATTTAAAATGCAAAAAAGCCCTAAAGATGTTTTCTGTTTTCCAAAGACTGTGGAGGAAATGAGTCCCAAGCATCATGAATTTTCATTTGGAGGAAGTGTCAGTGCATAATCTAGGTATTGGTTATGGGGCTTTTGGTATTGCCCTGGTGCCAGTGGAGGATTTTTTTTTCCATGCTGAAAAAAGTGCATTGGTGGCTATGGAAAGATGTTGGAGTAACACCCTGAAAATGATTAAGACTGTTGAATTATTGCCACTGCTTTTTTTGTGTGTGTATGTGTGTGTGTGTGTGTGATGGTAGTTATTTTGAAGAAAAGCTGTTGTATGTATCTGTTAACTCATTAGAGATACATGGGTTTTAAAAGTCAGAAAAGATTTGAAATAAATGTGGGAATGACCTCAGTTTGTCTGAAGGAATGCACTGAAAGACTCCTTGTGAAGACACGGGTGTAGGGAGTTACTGACCCATTGGGCGTGATGCAGCAGTGGTCCTGTGTTACTGACACTTTGGGCAGGGCTTGCGGACTTTCCTTGCTACTCTTGCTGGCCAAACCCTGCTTCTAAAAAATAGGACATGAGGTTTCAAATGGAAACATGGGGATGATTTCCCTACTGTTCTTGATGGGAAACCACTTTAGCTTTCTTCTGACACTGGATTCTCATTGTTTTGTTTTTTAATTTTCCTTTTTCTCCTTCTTCCCAGAGGCAAACTATGCAAGAGGCACCAGGCTCCCTCTTTCTGGTGAAGGACCAACTTCTCAGCCGAATAGCTCCAAGCAAACCGTCCTGTCTTGGCAAGCCGCGATCGACGCTGCTAGACAGGCCAAGGCTGCCCAAACTATGAGCACCTCTGCACCCGCACCTGTAGGATCTCTCTCCCAAAGAAAACGTCAGCAATACGCCAAGAGCAAAAAACAGGGTAACTCGTCCAGCAGCCGACCTGCCCGCGCCCTTTTCTGTTTGTCACTCAATAACCCCATCCGAAGAGCCTGCATTAGTATAGTGGAATGGAAGTATCCTTTTTTGGGGGAAGGCTTTCTCGTTTTCCCTTTTACCATCTGTTCTTTAAAAGGATTTGCTTTCTGAAATGGCACTTACAGAGTGATAGCATTTTGGAATGTGAGCAACAGAAGAAGTTGTGTGTAGAGGGTTTCATGGTATATAATTTCCTATCTCCTCTGGGTGCAGAGGGGTATCTCTCTGGGTAAGTATAGGCTACTCTGTGTGTGTGTGTGTGTGTGTGTGTGTGTGTGTGTGTGTGTGTGTGTGTAGTGGTGGGGGAGGGAGTGACAACCTGAAACTTCAAAGTGGTAGATAATTAAAATATGAAATTAACCTTTGGCCATTTGACACTAGATGGTTAGTTTCAACGCACCATTGTTTTTTGGCAGTGGTATGCGTTGAACCTATTGCAAATAAGATATGCTGATTAAAAAAAAAAACTGTACTAGAAATAAATACATTTTTGACCTTTAGTGGAATCTTCTCATTTTGACGTTTGGAATTTGCTTCGGAAACTCCAATTAATGCTAAGATGGGTTGTAGATCTGACATTTGGTGAGTCTGATTGTTCAGGTACCTACAAATATGAACACTTGCTTCATAGGGAGGGAGCAATTTGCTCATCAATGCTATGACTTCCTGGAATTTCCTTTTGACAAGTTCCAAAACAGCATTTGAAACGTGAGCGTGAGGGAGCATGTGAAGGGAGAGGTTTGTGTGTGCCTCTTCTTTCAGCGCCCATGTGGGGTAGAGCACAGCCCTCTCAGTGGAGGAATTTGCAGTTGCTGCCTTTATAAAAAAATTCTGTCTGTGTCCTTGGACTGGAGTTACATTTCTGGGTGTCTCCTTTGTATTTTTAAAACTGAACTCCAACTGCCCCAGGAGGGTTGTTAGGGCCCAGATCTTGGAAAACTAGGGTGTGCTGCCTGCTCACTCCCTCCCCTAAACCTGGAGGCCAGGTTCCAGTGCCTGTCACCCTTCAGAAAATGTTGACTGAGGCCTTCTTTCTGAGCAAATGGCTTTCTAATTAGGTGATTCATTAGTTTGGGTAAAACACAGCATTTCCTTCTCCCAGAAGTATATTCGGAGTTGACCTGGGCCTTAGAGCAGTTCCTAAGCATAGGAAGGAGTATGAATAAAGGGCTTCCCCACGGAGGCTGGGGGGAGGGGAGGGGCGGTCATGCTGCAAAGGGAGGGGGTTGGTGACCCGGACTGGAAAGTGGAGCTGAAACCCCCGTACCATCTGAGTGCCTAGCTAGGCAGCTCTTTGCACGCCCTCTGTCTTAGCTGGCTACTTTCTGTGCTCTCAGAGAGTTAAAATGAGGTAACTGTCTAGAAAGGTTTTGGAGAGAGTAGCCAAGTGTAGGATTTGAGGGGTTTTCATGTGCTTTTTCCTTTTTAGAACAGATGTCTCCTCTCCAGAGGGAGTTGCGGTGTCTCTCACATGGCTGGGGTTGTGTGGATGTGTTTTCTCTTTAGGTTCTTTTTGAGTCTGAGGACGAACACTGGTGTCGGCCCAGGAGGGAGCCGGCTCCACAGGGTGTCCCTCAAGTGGCATGGCAGCAGTCAGAGGCACAGACTGCACTTAGCCGGAATGATCTCGTCCTCCTCAGGTTGGCTTGACGTGACTCTGAGTAAGCAGAGGCCTCTCGGTGGGGTCATTAATTTCGTGTGGAGTGAGGCGGGAGGCCTGGTGCTGTCTGTGCACAGTAGTTTCTCTTTGTGCACAGTAATTTGTATATAGTAATTTATGTGAACGGAGTGAATTCCTGGATGGTGCTGCCGACTCCCGTTCCCGCACCGCCAGACATGTGTGCAGAAATCAGGGGCTGTGGCTGCCAGTGCAGGGAGCAGCCGCCCCTACAAATGGGGAAGTTTGCAGAATAGATCCTGAAACGATACATGATTTGTTTTTTTCAAATGACCGTTTTCTTCAGGTTCAGGGAGCAGGGTATGGGCAGCTTCCTAAAGCCAGCAGTGCCAGGCCCTGTCTGCACTGGGAGAGTGAGTTTTTACCTGCTGTTTGCCTTTACATGCAGGCAAAGCAGAGTGTCCTGCACTTGGGGAACGAGGAAGGAGTATTGAGGATCAGACCCATCCGTTTCTCTAACGCTCTGTTCTGCTTGGCTTGTCAGAATCTTGTGGCGGTGGGTTAGGATCCACCAGTACCTGGCGTCTGAAACTGGACCACCATAAAGAAAAAGGACTCTTATGTTTGCTTTCCTGAACAGCATCAGTGCTTCTCAGATTTGCTGGTTTATCATTTAGGTAACAGGCAATTAAAAAGGCAGAGTGGTGGTGTGGGGGAGGGGAGAGACAGTAAGTGTGTTTCCATATAGGATAGCCCTGGGGCAATTGACTTTTAAAATTTTGGAAGGAACTGCCAAAAGGAAAAATGAAAAGGAGATTCTGAAGTCTTTTTAAGGTGGACTGCCTTAAAGTGGGGTCCCTACATAAGAGATGTTGTAATACTAGATGAGTTAAAAGAATAACTACTGAGGGAAGGATAACTGGCTTTAAAAATAAGCCCATCAAATTAGTAAGGGAATAATGTCTTTCACGTCCATATTTCAGTGAGTGTTAAAGTTCTTCAAGAGGCTGAGGCTCCATGAAACTTAACGTATCCCCAGAGACGTGAGGGGTCTCTGTTTCCTTCAGCATCTTTGGATTTCCCAGAAGGAAATCAGGATGAACGGAGAAGGTCTGTGCATATGCTCAAAGCTTTAGGACTTGGAGATGTTGAGTGAAACCGTGGCCTTGCCTTTTGTGGGTGAGTGTATGGGAGAAACAGTGTCGTACAACCAAGCCCGGGGTTGGAGATTAGATTGGTGCTCGTGAAACCTTGCATTTGGAAAGGCTGAAAACCAAGAGAGGAAAAACAGTCATTTTGGCAGATGTCAAATTTTGTATTGCCAGTTTTGACAGTGTCTCACGATAACAGCAGAAGGTTTAAGCAAGTATCTGTTGAAGGCTGCTCTCAGAGTGATTCTTCCAGACAGACCCCTGAGATTTAGAAATGTTAAGTTGAACTCTGAAAGTATCTGGTGGTGATTTCTTCTGGACTTTTATTTAATTTGTTTATAAATTGAACAAAATAACAACACGTTATAAACGGAGCTCTGGTCTGCCTCTAATCTAAAATAGTGATAACTGCTGATTAGTAAGGAAGGAAAGCGGAGGAGGGAGGTGAAGCCTGGCTTGCTTGTTACAGCGAGGGATTGGAACAGCCACAAGACGGTCACAGGTGGAATGGAGAAGGTCCTTTGTGACTTGTCCTATCCCAGTTCGGACAGGAGATTCAGACTGACCCAGCCAAGAACAGCCTCCAAGAAAACGGCTGTAACACATGGTGACAAGGATTTGTGGAAGAGGTTTGTCTCGTGATGGCTTTTCTTTGTGTCTACAACAGCCAGAAATTTAGCTCTCTAAGGCCCTTGTTGCTGTGAGAATGACACGAAGTAGAAACCTGTTTCACACAGTGCCCTAATTGGATGTACTTTTAGGTTTTCATATAAAATGTCCAACAGAAGAATGAGTGTAATGTGATCCTTGCAACAGAAGAAGAGGGCGTGGAGACGTCATTTGATAGGAAGATCTGCTGTGAGTTGACCACTAACTATTACCTGCTGGAAACCTTGTAGTCACAGCAGTCAGTTGAATAAGGATTTGTGGGTAAAATTTTCATTTAAAAAGCAGTTCAAAAGTGGTGTGATTGGGAGTGTGACGAGAGAGATGGTTTATGTTGGTGTAACACGTATATACCTTAACAAAAATTTTCAGACCATTTGACATATTTATATTATTGGCTATTTTTGCCAATTGTGTGGCCTTAGCTATTTACATCCCATTCCCTGAAGATGATTCTAATTCAACAAATCATAACTTGGTAAGTGTCCTTAGAGTTGCTGCTTGTCCTGATGTGTGCTTATCATTTACCTCTATACTGAAGCTGGAAGCTGGCGGCTGGCTTTCTGGGTGGTTGAAGTTAACAGCTATGCATGTGATGTTTCACGGAGCTTTGCAACAGTGGTGTTTTTTTTTTTTTTTTTTTTTTTTTCTTGACCTGTATTCTCAAATTCATACTGAATGAAAGTGTTTAAAGTCATGAATCTTGTATAAATAGATGTGGAACTTTTCATAGAAGAGGTTTGTAGCAGATTTAAAAATAACTTTTCTTTCCATATAGGCTTTTTTTGTCGACCATTCTTTTCCTGGTAATGTTAGCCTTTTTTTTTTTAAATCCAGTGTTATTTGGGAGTTGTGGGTACTATGGTTAATTTTTCTGGTAAGCAGAGAGTCATCATAGCTTCTGTACCTGAACTATTAATTTTTACAGAAGTAGAACACAACAGAACTAATCCACGTAGCGCATAATTTGGTGAATGTACAGTAGAGTATTGAAGTTCCTTCACTTAGTTCTTTGAAATGCTCCAAGATAAAATGATTCTATGGTGAAATAAATTGGGATACTTCCATATACCTTATTGCTCTCTTAAAGATTTATAGTGCACATTAACTCAGTGAAAGCTCCAGGAAAGTCTGTAGTTAAAAAACCAGTTTCATTTTGTTTAACTCAGCTAGTCTCTAAAAGTAATTGGTCATGGATTCTTTAAACATTTTTTTGGCAGAGTGCATCACAGTGTTTCATGGAACTTCCTTTGGGAAAGGTTGATATAGTTTAAAAAAAAGCACTGAAGAGCCCTGGAGTGGGACTAGGAGTTGTCCCAGTGGACTGTCAACTGGCTGTATTTTGGGGCATTTCCCAGACCCTTTGTGCATTGCCGTTTACCCACCTGTCCATTCGGGGGATCGGATGAGAAGGTCACCAGGGTTGTTTTTACCTCTGACGTCCCGTGCTCTTTCCTTGATGATTCAGAAGCCACTGCAGGATGTTTCTGGTGCTGCAGCATCCTCTTTGCAAGGATCAGTCCTTCATGAGTTGAGGCCGTGCAGAAAGGAGGTGAATGAGGGGCTGGTCCCGGATAACAGGAAATTCTCCCTATTGTTTTGCTTTCCCCTCTTTTAGCTGGTTCCATTCGGTTTTGGTTTCTCATGCTGAAGCTGTATTTTAGTAGGGCTGGATGTTCTTAGCTGAGTGTTGTAAAGTCAAAACTGGTGAGGGGAGAGCTCTGCCGGGGTCTGTAGATGTTGACATTATTTATGCTTTTATGATTTTAGACTTCATGGTTTATGTACAGGATTTCATGTTACATTTAAAATGTGCGGCACATTTCAGATGTAGTGTGATGTCTCTTCACATTTGGGCTTTTGTAGTCTGATGTGTAGGGAATTTTAAAAAATTTTGGACACTGCTACTGAAAGTACAACTGTAAATGGGAGTTGGATACACATGTAAAGACTTACTGTTAGTATATATTTATACTGTGCTAGAGATGATCCGTGTGACTGGATATTTTAAATAGCTTCTGATTTAGTTGTAGGCATGTGACTTTAGACAATCATTTCAAAGGAAAAGCAGAAGTAGTGAAAAGCCCCCATCAATGGGGCTAGATCATCACAGTCTAGGCCACAGATGGTGTCAGCCTTGTTACCAAATTTAACAACGTGGATGGTGACCCAGTTTGTTGCTTTTTGTAGCTCAAGAGAACATGATTAAACAAACTTAGAAAATAGATACCTTTCTGAAAGGCAGATTAATTCAGATCCATGGAATAATTAATGTAGCTGCATGTGTAAGTCAATTAATATTCTGATTTTTTTTTTCCCAGGGACGTTCAGGGCACTAATATAAGTACTGTCGGACCATTTGGATTTCTCAGCTAATAAGTGAGGGAATAAAACATAGGAAATGGATAAATCTCTCTTCCTCCCCCTGGCAGTCCCTCCCCAGTGGATCTTTTATTGACAGTTCTTAAAACACTGGCCTTTTGTGGGTGGGGGAGGGCAGTGTGTTAGTTTGGCAATCCTTTCTAAAAAACCCAACATATATTTCTTTGACCTCTTAACATTCTGAAACTTATAGCATTCAAGTTTGTGTCTTGTGTTCACTTGGCTGGTCACATGGCCAGACGAATTTAATCTCTGCCTAACTCTTTAAATATTTCCTTTCTCACTGTGGGAAGGGAAGATCTTTGTGGATTTCCCCCTGACTCTTAGGAAGGTCCCATGCCATGTCAGTCGTCCTGCCAGGGAGCCGTTTTTTTTTTTAAAAAAAACATTTGACCCAATTTGTACCAAAGTGATTGCTCTATTTTTGGGATCGGTTTAGAGGCAGCTGAACGAAGCTTATTTTTCATCTGTAGTAAATACCTTTCAATTAATGTGAATGGCAAAACAAAGGGCAGAGGCTGATATGGATTGCAAAGCTGCACGTGTCAGGGAGCTGGTGGTTTCCTTTGCCTCCAAGCTCTGTCGGGAATGTAGATGTTGAGCGCTTAGAGTACGATTCAGGGCCAGCTTTGTGGAAGATGTTTCTGCCTGTTACAGGTAGTTTGCAGTGAAATTATTACTTTTGTTGGGTAAGAAATGTGGCCATCTCCCTTCGTCCAGTGTGTGGTTGGTCTGGGTTGTACCTAACTGAGCCAGCTTTGGGGATTTGGAGACTACCTTGGGGGCAGCAAGTTTTCGCAGGGTTAGATTAAAAAAAAAAAAAATATATATATATATATATATATATATATATAAACAATCTCAAGTTTCTATGCAGCTTTCATTTGTGGACTTGCAGGGACTGGTGGAGGCTGCAGCCATGGAAACGGTGCAACTCAGTTCCCGCAGCAATCTCCCTCCTAGCTCAGTCGGTAGCAGGATTTACTCAGTTCCACTTATTGAAAGTGTGTATCATTTATTTAATTTTTTTCTTAGCATGGGGCAGGGGGTGGGGAGCTCTTCTTTATGGAGTGTCAGCGTGGTGATGATCACAGTCCTGTCCCTCACTGTGTTGGAAAATGCTTTATTTCGCTTCCCAAACTTCAGTTTCTCATAAGTCACAAACTGACTGAACGCTTCAGTCTGGGCATCCTGCTACTGGAAGTCCCACCCCACCCCCGGGCCCAGTTCTCCATAGTGCTGACCGGCCTCAAATTAGAACTGTCCAAAGAGGGGCGCCCAGCTGGCCAGCCCTGACCTTCCTTGATGTCTCAACGAGAAGGTTTACTAAGTCTTTGACCCCCTTTTTGTTCCCTTTCTCATCTTGCCTTTGTGTTTTTAGACTGCTGACACTTGGCCTCTATAAAGCCCCTTATGTCTTCCCCTTCCTCTCCATTCACATTGCGGTCAGATGGCTTTTGCTAGAGGAGTGATCCTGAGGTTTCAGGGGCGACCTGCTGCCCAAGGGAAGGCTGGGTGCTCCTTGGTCTACCCAGCCTTTTCTGGTTCACCTTCTGTGCCTCTCCTTCATACCCACCCCCCACCCCCATCCATTAGTCCACCAGCTGATCGTAAACACCCCTCCCTGGTCTTGTCCACCTCCTGGCCTCTTCTCCATCTGAAATACCTCTTCCTCCCTACCACCCCTTCATCACTGTCACTGTCCTTAGAGCTGCTCAGGAGTAATCGTAAAGGATGTCTCTTCTGTGAAGCCTTTTCTGACCCTGATTAGAAGTAACGCTCTTATCTGAACTGCTCCGCCGGCACTTTGCATATAAAACACCTTATATTTTGGTTATTTATGTGCACATCTTATCTTGTCTTATCAAGCCTCTTCAGAATACAACTCACAGTGAATCATTTTGGAACCCCAATAGCGCCGAGCCTGACAGTGTGTAGAAGATGTTCATAAATGCGGGTTGTTGAGGACCACTGAATGAACGCTCTCAGGAGAAGTTCCTCACCCAGTCTTTCCTCTGAGCCGTACTCAGGATTTCCTTGTGTGGCAGGTTCCTCTGCGGACTCTTTCGAGGTCCTTGGCGGGGGGTAGGTGGGAAGTTCCACGTGTTTACTCCTGAAAAGCTGAGGGTCTTGTGACCCCGCTCCTCACGTACCCCTGGCTGAAGGCGCCGTGGGAGCTGCGTTTCCGAGCTGAGCAGCCTTGTACGTTTTGTGCTCCAGCTCCAGGGCTCGGAGTGGCAGAGTGGTGAGAGCATCTCTGGGAAGCAGTGCTGGCTGGGGACTCCTGTCAGGGGGACCAGATGCCTTATGAGGGCCAGGAACGCTGTGGGACAGCCTACTTTGATTGCATTCTCTCCTCCATGGCCGAGATTCCCATGCAGTGTTTCCTGGGCTTAAAAGGCGAGTTCGTGGGCTCTGCACGGTCCATAGTTTAGCATCTCACATAGTGAGTGGTGTGAATTGAACTACCTGAAACACAGTTTCATAACCTGTCTCCTTGGGCTTTGCCTAGAAGGTGGCTTTTATTTCCGTACCTCATCTCCGTGGCTTTGCTCTGTTGTCTTTCTGTTTGAATTGCGAGTTTATTTCTGCATGCCTAGATGCCGTTTTTCTAGGACAGCTTGTGTGCTGCCCTCAGTTCAGCCTTCTCTGAGCCTTGTCCCTGTCTTCCACCCCACCTGCCTATGTGCAAGCAGTACTTGCTTTCCTTTTTGCAGATATCCACCCCTTTCCGCCTTATTCTATAACTGCTGTGGGAAGTGGCTTGGTGTGTGGGGTGCAGTTCTGCACATGGGCTTTGGGCTCTGACAGCCTGGCCCTTTGGCTGATGAGCTGAGTGACTTTGTTTTAGTTTTTTTAAGTTAATTAATTAATTAATTTTTGGCTGCACTGTGTCTTAGTTGCTGGGCTTTCTCTAGTTGCGGCGAGCGGGGGCTACTCTTCATTGCAGTGTGCCGGCTTCTCATTGCGGTGGCTTCTCTTGTTGTGGAGCACGGGCTCTAGGTGCGCGAGCTTCAGTAGTTGTGGCTCGCAGGCTCAGTAGTTGTGGTGCACGGGCTTAGTTGCTCCACGGCACGTGGGATCTTCCCAGACCAGGGCTCGAACCCGTGTCCCCTGCACTGGCAGGCGGATTCTTAATCACTGCACCACCAGGGAAGTCCCGAGCTGGGTGACTCTGGATGAAAGTAGCATATGCTGAGTCTGACTTGTCTCGATGGTGTTGCGAACTTAACCCTTTGCAGGCGCACAGTAGGCACATCAGGAAATGCACGTGGAATGGGTGGGTCCATAAATGAATGACCGTGTGGGGTTCCATGGCATGTCCTTATAGATCAGGAGTTAATTTTCAGCAATTGGCTAATGATTAATGTTTGCTGGAGAGGCTGACTTTCATTGTCCAATATTAATGAGAATCCCAGGAAGCACCTGTCAGAGGTTGCCTTGAATTTCAGGATTGTATGTTTCTCGGCAAATTTAACTCTTTATATCTGAAGCAGGAGAGAAGAAAGACAAATGCTTGATACTTTTTGAATCCCTGCCTCATAAGCTGGCTTCTGTGTTCAGCACTGTGTGTGAGCCAGGTGTGAGAGGTTGTACTTGGGAGGGTGTGTGTCACATTTCGTGTAAAGGTTGGTGGGGCAGCAGAATGCCCACGATAGATGGACTTGGGGAGTAACATTTAACCCAGAGCTGGTGAACCCGTTTATGCCTCGTACAAGTAATTGCATCTCTTTTGTCGTCTTGCCTCATATTGACAAAGAACAAGTTACCCAGATTGATGTTTTATTGAACAGACTTGGATTGAGAATCGGCAGTTTTTCAGAAATCAAACCCAAGTCTTAAGGAATTCAGATTTACTTCTATTAAAGTTCCTTAAGAGGAATTCCCAAACGGTCCTCACCCTTTTGGTTTGTTAAAAAGCGAATCTCATTTCTTTATAGACACACCTCGAACACTGGAACTTCCCTGCTTAGACCCTTGAAAAATGAACCTGTCTTGGAGTGAGGATATGTTGGTGTATTGGCCAGAACTTGTTGGATTACAAGTTGCAGAAACACAAATTGGCTTAGTTGGGGAAAAAAATGTATGTGTGTGTGTTTGTAATTTATTAACTTAGGTAACTGAAAAGTCCAAAGGGTAGAAATTGTTATCAGACACAGCTGGAAAGGGGGCTTAAAAGAGGGTCTCAGGATCCCACCCTGCACCCCAGGCTTCCCGTCTCCCAGGAACAGTCTGACTGGCCTCCAGTGGGTCCCTCTCACACACTGCCTGAAGTGTGCGTCCCGTCAGCCCACTTTGGGGAGGGTCTTTGGGGAGATGCATTCCTTCCTTAACCTCAGCTCAAGTTCAGTATTTTAAAATGATTGTGTGAGAACCAGGAGACGCTTGTAGCAGATTTGTGGGTAGTTTCCTTTTTTAACCTTCCCCATCAGCATTTAACTTTTAACTGTCTGCAAAACGTGAGAAGTGCCTGATACAGAGGGGTCAACTTGCCCAGCTGCAGAGACATTTATGTCTTGTTAACTACAGGTGCTGGTGGTGGGGTGGGACTCCAGAACAGACCCTCAACTGCTCCTCCCCCCAGGAAAGTCTCTAAAGAAATTGCAGAGGCCCTGGGATGCTGGTGGTTGAGCAGAGTGTTACTGTTGCTTGGACGACGTGCCCCGGGAAGCGACATCGGTGGGTTTCCTTGCCCTGTGGGGTGGCAGTGGAGGTTGGCAGGTCATTTCAGAATAGACGTGAGCCTCCTGTCATGCTCACACTCCTGGGGCCCTTTGCCATCAGCACTGTAGGATGTGTCCCCAAGTCCTGTTCTGCCCATGTGATTGAAATGAGGAAAGGTGAGATTGGTATTCTCACAGCTGGGGTTCTTGTGGGCAGTGTAGTGTTTGGCTGGGCAGGCAGAGCTGGCACTGGGAGGTGGGCACAGTGAGAAAAGCTGAAGATGGGGTTGGAGGAGGAACTGTCTGAGCGAGGAACTGTCCTCTGTCTCTGTGTGTGTGTGAGAAAGCTGGGGGAGAGTGTGGTGGGTGGATGGACCGCTGGGTGTTTTTGACAACACACACCTTGTAGCATGAAGCCCTCTTCTGGAGATTTTAACTATGCAGGGTTCCAGACACTGCCCAGGCTGGGGAAAATGACTTTCTCCTCCAGAACCTCAAAGCAGTTATTTCTGCTAATTTCTTTTTCCCCTCCCTACTGGCTGAGTGGTAAATTTAGAAATCACCTGTTGAAATTATTGAATGAGTGAACATGAGAGTCAGGCTGGAGGGAATTGGCAGGGGGTGACCTGAGGGAGGGAAGGCCGGCTCCAGACTGCTCAGGGAAGATGTAGCTGGCAGATGGACCCAGCCTGGGAAGGAAGGAGGAGGTGTCCTTGGTCAGCTTGACCTGTGGATTCACAGCAGGCTGGGTGTGAGGCTCATGCTTTCCCTGCCGTGGTCATCTTCTGAGGGGCCCACCGTGCCTCCCTTCCCTGCACCCATGGGGAGGTCTAGCACGGCATACTCACAGATATTTCTGTAGTGCCGTAAGGACCTTGTTTATAAGACAGGAAGTCAAGGCACCATTATTCAACAAATATTTATTGAGACCTGCTCTGCAGAGCATACCAGACTTATGTGTCCGGACTTCTAGCCGGCGCTGCTATGGGCTCCCTGTGCCCGGTCGCCCTTTCATAAGGAAAGCCCACAGCATGGGGTCCGAGAAAGGCCTTCTTTGTTTTTCGTATTTTGCATTCTTACAGTAAATCATCATTCAAATTTATACAAATAATACACGAATACATTCTTCTAAACTATTAAAACGCTGCAAGTAAACTGAGTCTCCTTTTCCTTACTCAGCTCCTAATCACAGTAATCAGTTTCAGAATTGTTTTTCACTGTGTCTGTACGTGTATATCATCTGTGTTTTTTGAAACCTATATCTATACAGTTTGGGTATTTTAAGTTTTACACAAGTGGAAACAGTGCATGCATTATAAAGCTTCCTTTTTTCCCACTTGATGTGTCTTACAGATCTTTCCGTATCTGCACGTAGAGATCTAACAACTCCTTAGTTGCCGTAAAATATTCCGTGTATGTGCCATGGTTTGTTTAATTGTCCTCTTTCTGATGAGCACTTAGGTTAGTTCCTAAAGTTTTGCTGTTTCAAACAATGCTGCATTGAATATCCTTGTGTGTGTTCTTTGTGTGTACAAGTAAACTGTTCTCTGGGATAAGTACTTAGAAGGGAACTCTCTGGGTGGGAGGATAGTGCATTTTAATTCCATACTTACTGCTGCATTGGCTTCCACGAAGCCCATACGATTTACGCTCCCCACCCGACAGCTCCTTGAGGTCAGCCGTCCTTTAAGTCTGACGAGTGACGTCATTCATTCCTTGTCTTAGGCCATGGGAAAGGAAATCTTGGGGGGAGGGTACAGCCTCTCTCTTGGATGTCTGGTAGGCACCCAGAGCATCTGGTTCGAGCAGAAAGTCCTGGAACTCTGAGCACCAGACTTGTCATCTCTTTTGAACCACAGACCTGGGTGAAAGGCAACAAGGCTCATTATTCTTTCCCTTGCTTTGGGTGCACGCACTTGGGGACCGTGCTTCTTTCAAGAGAAACATTCATTCCACGTGGCTAGCAGATAAATACGTCCCTAAGGCAAAAAACTGAGTCTCACTTTTGCAGTGTTTGCTGGCTACAGCTGAGTTCTAAGACGAATTCTTCCTTTATGTTCCTTTTAGTGGCGGAAGAAAAATATCTCACCTGGTATGTTTCTGCTGTCCCGTGGTCTTTGATGATTAATTATTCTATTTTCACAGGCAGTTGAACCTCGCTATTATTGTGGTATTTATTATAGGGTTTGTACCCCCTCCTGCTTCCAGAAGCTCTGAGGTGGCTTAGAAAATGGAAGCTGATGAAGGATGGGGCAACCTGGAATCAAAACAAAAAAGCAGACTTGCCCAGGTGCTCCAGATGAACGGATCGCTGACACCTGGGCACTGAACTGGCCGTTAGGCTTTCCAGCAGTGGCGGGGAAAGGGAGCACTCCTAACTTACAGGGTTTTTATCCTCTCAACAATGGGAAGCAGCCACATTCATTGAGAGAGGCATTTTCTAGGAAGCAGTTCCAAGCAGGAATCTACAGCATGGGTCCTTGTACAAGGTACTGTTGGGGCACGGAGAGCCATAGTCTTCGCTGTGCTTTTGTTAACGAGAAATAAATGCCCTGCAAGCAGACGGTCTCTGGATTCAGAGTTCCTAAAGGGTTAGGACACAGCATTAAAACGTGGCATACTGGAGGCACTTCTGTGTTCTATAGCAGTTTTGCTTTTTGATTATATAAATTACTATAGAACTAAAGCTGGGAAGATTAAAAAAAGGTGTAGTTTAAAACACCTATCACTTGATCACACATAAAGTACTTTCCGGAGCATTTATCATGTGTAAAATATAGTCCATTAAACATTCACTTACTGGCTTAACTTGGTTTAAGTCAGAGTACAAAAGGATAGCATGTATTAATGCAAAGAACCCCTCCCAAGCCCTCGTTTTGGAAGAGATGTGGTTTTATTATTTTACTCTAATAGTGAACTAAAGAAGTGACCAATGTATTTTTTTTTAAATAAATTTCTTTCTTTCTTTCTTTTTGGCTGCAGTGGGTCTTCGTTGCTGCGCTCAGGATTTCTCTAGCTGTGGCGACCGGGGGGCTACTCTTCGTTGCGGTGTGCGGGCTTCTCATTGTTGTGGCTTCTCTTGTTGCAGAGCGCAGGCTCTAGGCGCGCGGGCTTCAGCAGTTGTGGCACGTGGCCTCAGTACTTGTGGCTCACGGGCTCTAGAGCTCAGGCTCAGGAGCTGTGGCGCACGGACTTAGTTGCCCCGCGGCATGTGAGATCTTCCCGGACCAGGGCTCAGAACCTGTGTCCCCTGCATTGGCAGGCGGATTCTTAACCGCTGCGCCACTGGGGAAGCCCGTGACCAATATTTTTAAAAGAAAACATCCTCGAATGCTCTTCAGTAAATAGATAACAATGGGGTATCATGGCACACTGTTTATACTTAAATGACTCCTTTCAAATTGTACAAAAACAGCTTGACTGAGTAAATGGTTAAAATGCTGCCCTTTTATAACAGTAATTAGTCCCTTAGTCTTTTTTTTTTGAGATAATGCGAAAGTGTGCTTCTCTTTGGGCATTCACAATTTCTGAATTATTGAACTATAAATTAATGATGAATCTATCTAAAGCTCTTTTCATAATTTTTATCCGGTGGGAGTGAAATTAAAACATCTAAAGTTCTAAATTAGAATGTGGGGAAGTGGTGACACCCAGCAAGAATTTGGTAAAAGAGAGGTGTTTAAGAAATCTTTTTCTAGAAAGCCCCGTGGGGTCGCAACTAGTTTGATCCGGGCAGAGAAAGCTTTGGAACTATTTTAGGTTGGCCAGCTGAATAAGCTAATTGATAATCATTAAAGACAGGGTGGGGGATGAGGGGGTGGGGAACAGGAGGTTAGATGCTGGTTCTGATTTACCCTGGGTGGTACTGAATGTGAATCACAGACTGGTGAGGTTGGGATTGGGAAGGACCCGGGAGACCTTCAGGTGGACACGTTCATTCTTCAGACCCAGCAGTCGACTTGCTTAGGGTCGCACAGTGACAGAGGAGTCAAGTGGGGACTTAGGCCAGGGCTTCTGTCTCTGGGTCTGTTTCCTTCCTACCCTCACTGTGACAGCCCTGAATCCCGGTTGAAGTCAGGCCTTTGCCATCTGACCGGTAGGTCTGAGGATGCCAGGGGCACTTGTGACATCTGGAAAATCAGATGGCAAAAGAGTGTCTCTTCAAAGCAAGCTGGGCATTCAGCCAGTTTCTTTGTCTTCCAGAAGACAGTTTTGATCATTCCTCCCTCCCTGTTTTACTTCATAAATTATTCTCTTACTTTCTTCATGCCTGTTAACAGGCAGGAATCATTTGGCCATGGACGGCCTCATTATCTTATGGAAAGAGCCAGGCCGCTGGCCAGTGGGTGTGGGAGGGCAGGAGGGAGTCAGCAGGCCTGGTGACAAATGCTGTGGGTCTTTCCTCAGTCATCTGGTTCTGGTGTGGCTGCCGTACCCTGTCTTTCTGACCATAACTGGAGGCACAGAGATAATTGCCTTTGTTACCAGCTCATGGCTGACACCTGCTGAGCTAGGTGGGCTTTGTATGTATAATCTCCTTAGTTCTCCTTTAATCCTCACTGTAGAGTCTTGAAGAAGAGACAACTGAAATCCTCATTTTGCAGGTGAGGATAAAAGGCTGGGAGGGGTCGAATTGCTTACGTGAGGCCTCGTAATTGGCGGGGCCTGGATCCACATCCGGGCTTCCTGACCTCAGAGCCCACACTCCACCACCAGGCGGTGCAGACAAGTCAGGGATCACAGGCTCTTGCCGTCTAAACGCCCGGCAGTGCAGAGCAGCGCAGGGAAGGCCGCGGACTAGAGCGACGGCAGGAACTCCAGGTGGGTCTCTGCGCAGGCTTCACGGCCTGGTTTCGCTTAGGGCTTGGAACCCAGGTTCGGGGACTGGCACCGAAACTCTTTGCATATGATGCACTCCCGTCGCCCAGAGGCATTGCCAGGTGGGGTGGGGTGGTGGCTGAAGTCAGGGTGGCCCTCTGCCTGTCTTCTGAAGCGCCTTGTGAGCCATCCAATTGAAATGGGAGTTAGAGGAGTTTAAATCAGGGCATTAAGTAGATTTTATTGCATTTTAATTCCTTGAAAAGTGTTACTCGTGAAAGGAAAGCACGGGAGGCTCTTGGTTAGGAAGGAACGAGCAGTTAGGCCGTGGCCTCCGAGTCACGCCCGCCCGCAGTTCGGCGCCTTGGAGGGGCCAGATGCGCCTCCTTGCCCGGTCTGTCCCTCTTCTGTAAAAGAGGAGATTAAGCGGCTGGCGGGGTTATCACTGACCCTGGCTCCTAGGGTACGTGGAGTTGCAGGGTTCACTATTCCTGGGGCTGGGGCGACAGTCTGGTGCGTCCTCAAGCCTCCGCGCGGCCCGCCCTGGGAGGTAGGGGTTGCCGTCCTCATCCTCACAGGTGAGGAACCTGGGCTGGGAAGCCGGACCGCTTGCTTCCGTCCGTCCATGAGGAAGCGACCCCTCCAGCCACACCAGACGGGTTTCCTGGGCGGACGGCTTGCTGGGTTAGGGGTTGGCTTTCCAAAGCCATTTTACGGAAGACGTTTTCACCAGACCCGTTCCGTCTGTCCCCTGAAGAGCCTGAGACGTAGCCGTCAGAGAGGGTGTTGGGGGGACCTGGTGAAGCAGTGACGGAAAGTTACCCACTGGTCGTAGGAGGCCCTAGACCTGGACTGCAACCCGTCTTTGCTTAGACAACAGTCAAGGGCTGCTGATTTCCCTTGGGACGCCGAGGAAAGAAGGGGGCTGGGTTAGCCATCAGGATCTGATTCCCACAGCCAGGAAGCCTGAAGCCCCCCCTCTACAGAGAACAGTCCAGAGCCCAGTCCTCCCGTGAGGCTTGGTGGCGTCTCTGCCGACTGCTTCCTCAGCGGCTTGGGAATCGACTTGACCAGCTGTGTCTTGTTCCTGCTCGGCCCAGGTGGGAGGCTCTGGCCAACTCTTGATTTAAATGTTACTCAGAAGAGAACAGAAAACAAGTGCTAAGGAGCAGAACAGATGTCGGGAGTTCTGGCCTGATTGCTGCGTTCTCAGAAGGGAAGGTGGGGCAATTCCTAGAATCGGGGTAGTGGAGTCACCGCTAGCACCATGAGCTGCCATCAGAGCGTCTGATGTGCTCTCACTGCGACCTCATGCGTCCTGCTCACGGATTACAAAGCAGGTCTCTGGGCCTCGGCCGTTAAATGATCCCCCCTCCCACCCCACACCAAATAGCCAGGATGTGGCAGAGGTAGGACGTCTTGGGCCCTACCCACCACACGCAGTTCCAGGGCGTATCGGGGTCCTCCCTGCAGGGGGTTCTGCTGGGCGACTGAGGCTCACAGAGGGCATGTGACTTGCCAGAGCTAGGGCTCCCCAAGACCTGGGAAATTGTTTGTCCTTCTTGGCCAAGTGACCTCAGTTTCTTTTTCTTTAATTTATTTATTTTTGGCTGCATTGGATCTTCGTTGCTGCGCGCGTGCTTTCTCTAGTTGCGGTGAGCGGGGGCTACTCTTCGTTGCGGTGTGCGGGCTTCTCATTGTGATGGCTTCTCTTGTCGCGGAGCACGGGCTCTAGGCGCGTGGGCTTCAGTAGTTGCGGCACATGGGCTCAGTAGTTGTGTTGCATGGGCTTATTTGCTCTGTGGCATGTGGGATCTTCCCGGACCAGGGCTCAAACCCGTGTCCACTGCATTGGCTGGCAGATTCTTAACTACTGCACCACCAGGGAAGTCCCTGATCTCAGTTTCTTCACCTGTAAGATGGGAGTAATGGTGATAGTACTGCCCCATGTGTTGAGACGATCAAAAGGGATTTGCAAGAGAACGTTCTGCACCATTAATTTCCCTACACGTCAAGCCTGGCTTCTAGGGCTTTCCCTCATCTGACTCCCTCCCTCCTTCCCTTTCAGTCTGTGTTATCCTGTCCTTTGGAGAGCAGAGACTCTGGAGGAAATAGATCTGGACCTGGGTCCCAAGGTTTGCTACCCACTAGCTTTGTGACTGAATAAATTGTTACCTCCCTTGGCCTTAGTTTTCTCATCTGTAAAATGGGGTATAGTCATACTTGTCTCACTTTTAGCAGGGGGCCTTTGAGGAGTGAATCAAATGACGTGTGAGTGAGCCCCAGTTCACCAAAGACGTTATTCAATCAGTCAGGAATGGTCTCAAGGGGAATCTCTGACCTGCCGGTGATGTTCGAGGTCCGCAGTGTCTGAGTATTGGGGGAACCTCCTTTCCCTCAGCCCTTGTGGTGCTGTGGGGTTTTAAAATCAGCCCCAGGCCACGCCTGTTAAGTCCCCCAGTTCTCTCACGAGTGCGGCATTTCTTGGCCCTAGGATTTTTGTTTCCCTTTTCCTTAGTGTGGCCTAGTCCGTGGAGGTGGGAGGGGAACGTGCCCCTTTCCTTCTCTTCGAGGGGGGGCCTCGTCGCTGCTTCTGGCCCGAGGCTGGGCGGCCACTGAGGCTGGAGATCCTGACATGTGGTCTTGACTCCTTCCCATCCTGGTGGTTTGTGAGCTTGAAGTCCAGCGCCTTCCCTGGGGAGCTTCATGGACTAGCCCCGGGTGGGAGCTGCCCTGTCCCGTGAATCACACGCTTGATTGGTTTTGGTCTTATGCTCTTTTCTTATTTCCAACAAGAGTGTGACCTTTTGTGGGCAGGGACCCAGTTTGCCCTCATCTGCATCCTCCTCAGCTCCCGGCATGGGGTGTTTGTAAACGATGGACCATTTCGTGAAGCATTGCTGTGTCTACATCAGGTGCTCTGAGGGTGCCTTATCGCTTTGACTGCTTTCTTAATATGGCCTGATGGTCTCTCTTTGCAAGCTGGGAGCAGAGCACTGGGGAGATGGATGGAGGGATGGAGGGGCACTGGCAGCAGGACAAAGAGACAGAGATAGGGGAGAGGGAGAGATAGAGACGGGGGAGGGGGGAGAGACATGGGTTGGGGGAGAGCGAGAGAGGGATATTCCCTTAGGGAGAGACTGTGGTTGCTTAATGAAAACATTGGAACTTACAAAACCAAAACACAGTGAGCTCTTCAAAGCAGTTTTTTCTGAGGCTGCACCTTAGTCCCAGTGATGCAGGAATGCTTGTTTTGAGAATTGCTTTCAGAGCCAATTTCTACTTTTCATTTTTCTCTGCTTCTGGAGAAAAATGGGGTGATCCACGTTGATCGCTGACCTTATTCACCAGCATTTTCCTAAAGAAATTCTTGGGTATTTGTAAGAAAGTCAAATCTGTCTTCAAAGAGAGCCATGTTCTCTTATCTTTGAGGCTCTTGAGAGGCGTGTGTCCTGGGCTCTGGAGAAGGTCTTCACTGGCATCTTGGAGTTGCTCTGAGGGGTGGCAGTATTCCCAGCACCACGCGGCCTGCTTCCCAAGCTTCCTCCTTTGAAAAGAACAACACTTGTTTATGTAATTCTAGTGTGTTGATTAAACAGAACAGCCTTCCTACTTTGTAGTCACACTTCCCTAAGTCTGTAGTCTCATCTGGCCTGACTTCTCCTGGTGCCAAGAATCCGTCCGCCTAGGCTTTCCTCTTTAGCCACTGGCCCCAGGAACCACGGTCAGGTGAGGTGTTTCACTCCCAGCTGTAGCCTGGCTTTTGAAGGCCTCTCTCATCCCTGGCAAGGCAGACTTTCACGTTACCCCAGAGTCAGGGGACGTGGATGTGGGCTTCTTGGGAGCGGGGATACCTGCCTGACCCCTGCCGGGATTCGGGGGTCCTGGGTACAGGTGTAACTGCCCCATTCATAGCTGTCGTATGGGTGATTTACACAAGTAGACAGAATTCCTTCAGTTCCCAGGAGGGCTCCTTGGGCTTAGAAGAATATGTGAGTTTCCGCATTTCTTCTTTTCTTGCCTTTAAAAAAAAAATGAACTTTTGATCCCAGTTAGGTTAGACTTTTTTTTTTTTTTTTTTTTTTTGCGGTACCCTGGCCTCTCACTGTTGTGGCCTCTCCCGTTGCGGAGCACAGGCTCTGGACGCGCAGGCTCAGCGGCCATGGCTCACAGGCCCAGCCACTCCGCGGCATGTGGGATCTTCCCGGACCGGGGCACGAACCCTTGTCCCCTGCATCGGCAGGCGGACCCTCAACCCCTGCACCACCAGGGAAGCCCAGGTTAGACTTCTTAATCTTAGCTACAGCAAAGAGAGCTCCGCTCTTGCTCTGTGTGAAGTGTGCGAGACGACGAGGCTTCTTTAAAAATAGCCCCTCATTTATAAGTGGGGCGTCTTCGACCTAAGTCATGTTCTGTGCAGGTTCAGGTGGTTGGCATTGGCACCTGGCGTTGGGACCTGGGGGCAATAAATAACAGAATTAATTGGTCTTCACTAAGTAGGTGGGATGAAGGCATACACATTGTTTTTTTTTTTTTTTACATAGCCTTATTGAGATATAATTCACATACCATACAATTCACCATTTTAAATTATGCAGTTCAGTGGTTTTTATTATATTGTCATGCAACCATCATCAAAATCAATCTTAGAACGTTTTCGTCACCCTGAACAGAAACCCCATATGCATTAGCCATCACGCCGTATGTCCCACCAACACTCCCTCCCTTCCCCAGCCCCAGCCAACCACTAAGCTACTTTCTGTCTATGGGTTTTCCTATTTTGGACATTTTATATAAATTAAATTATATAATATGTGATCTGTCAAGTCTGGTTTCTTTTACTTAGCATAATGTTTTCAAGATTCATTCATGTTGTAGCCTGTATCTGTACTTCATTTCCTTTTGTGGCTGAATAATATTCCATTGCATGGATGTGTCACATTTTCTGTATCCCTTCGTGAGTTGATGGACATTTGGGTTGCTTCAATTTTTTGGCTGTTATGAATACTGCTTTGAGCATTCATGTACGAGTTTTTACGTGAACTTATGTTCTCAATTCTCTTAGTATATATACCTAGGAGTAGAATTTGCTGGGTCGTATGGTAGCTTTCACATTTTGAGGTACTGCCAAACTGTTTCCCAAAGCAGCTGCGCCATTTTACATTCCGACCAATAGCGTATGACAGTTCCAGTTTCTGCACATCTAGCCTGACACCCGTTAATGTGTATCTTTTGGGTTCTAGCCATCTTAGGATATGAAGTCGTATCTCATTATACCTCATGACTAATGATGTTGAACTTCTTTCCTTGTTCTTATTAGCCATTTGTATATATTCTTTAGAGAAATGCATATTCAGATCCTTTGCCCATTAAAAAATTTGTTTTATTATTAAGCTATAGCAATTCTTTATATATTCTGGATACCAGTCCCTTTTCAGATATATGCTTTGCAAACATTTTCTCCTCTTCTGTGGGTTGTCTCTTCATTTTCTTGATGGTGCCCTTTGAGCACAAAAGTTTTACATTTTGACAAAGTGGCATGTACATTCTTAGAATCTTAGAGCTGGATAGGGCCTTCGTGGTTGCCTGTTCTAAATCTCTTGTCCTAGTGATGACATGCCCTGTGGTCCAGAGAGGAGGTGCCTTCCTCAGGGTCACAGGCTGAAAAAGTCAGGACTGGAGGTTAACCTCTGGGAAGCCTCAGTTTCATCCCCACTGTTTCTGAAGGTGGTAAGTTTAGGTGAGTAGGGAGAGAGTTGGCAGCGCTGAACATTCTCATCTTCTTGGAAGCCCACAGCCTCCAAACTCAGCTCTCCTTATAGGTGGAGACCCCTCCGCATGGTTCATTTGTTTTAAAATAGAGGAGGGTCCTGTCACATTTGGTCCTTTCTCTGGGAGGGTGCACTCTATGAGAGACTAGCGTAGACCAGTGCTGTCGGGAGTGGTCATCACTAGTCACCTGTAGCTATGAGAACTGAAGTTAAAATTGACTCAAAGTTAAAATTTTATTTTCTCAGTCACACGAGCCTCATTTGCATTGTTCAGTATCCATATAGGGCTCTCATATGGGACAGCACACGTATGGAATGTTACCACCATTGCAGCAAGTGCTGTTGGATGGCGCTGGCCTGTGCACTGGCATTCTAGCCTCACTTCTGACCCAGGCTGGTGCCCTGGACTCACAGCCTTGATCCATCTTCTGTATGTTCCTCCTGCACCTGCCACTCAGACTTCCTATGTATGTAGCTGCCTCTGGGCTTCTTGGCAAGGCCCCTCCTCAGGTTGGATGGTCTGTGGTCCTGCTGGCGGAGATGCTGCTTTTCTGTAGCTTCTGGACTTGGTTGCTAGTAAAGAGACCAGTGTGTTCCCTCACTTCAGCCAGTGGATGTGACTTGCAGAAATCAAGCTGGAAGATGCTTGGAGAGGAGTGTGTTCTTTCTTGGAAAGGCTAACTCCCGAAAGTGAATGAATGAACGTATCGATATGCTCTGTGGACGAGAGGAAGCGGTTGAAGAACTTTGGAGTTTAGTTCTTTTGGTTGCATTCGTGGGTAGTCTTTGAGTGGGTCCTTCCCTTTAGAGACAGTCGGTCCCAAGGATTTGCAAGATTGCGAAGGGATGCAGGGAGGGAGGCAGGAGGAGCTGGAAGCCCAGTGTCCCGAGTCAGTGACATGGCAGATGCTGGCCTTGTCCTGTTTAGCGCCCTGTGGCATCACCTTCATTTCAGGTGCCTGTAATCCTGAGGGCCGTCCAAAGCACTGACCCCAGGGTCACTAGGGCTGCACAAAGACTCTCAAAGGAAGTGCTTTATGTAAAAGGATGGAAGACATCATGGTTGTACCAAGTTGGAGCATTAGAGCAGAAATGAGCCTAGAGGATATCAGAGAGGAGAAGGGACTGACCCAGGTCACAGCAACTTAGTGGTGGCAAAACTGATGAGAACCCGGGTCCTGTGGCATCTGGCCTTATGCTCATTCCACACGCCAGCGTGTATTTCTTTTCTTTTTTTTTTTCTTTAACATCTTTATTGGGGTATAATTGCTTTACAATGGCGTGTTAGTTTCTGCTTTATAACAAAGTGAATCAGTCATACATAAACATATGTTCCCATATGTCTTCCCTCTTGCGTCTCCCTCCCTCCCCAGGGTGTATTTCTTCATTTACACAAGGAACAAACACAGCGACTTCTTGGAGGTGTTGCCCAGGCAGAGACATGAATTAATTTAACCCACATGAGGCTCTAGGTCTTGCCTTCAAGCCTTCGTCTGCTGCTCACGTCATTTCAAAATATTAAGAAAACTTTCAGTTAAGGTGGGATCACCCAGGGTTCTCATTCCTTCTCTACATTCTATCTCCAGGATCTATTTTCTGCAGGGAGGTCTGTCCTTGACTTTAAAGAAAGCGTTGGGAAACAGAGACTTGTTGTTTTTGAGGTCAGCCTTGTTCACTGGGCTTCGAGAGCCTTGAGGGCAAGGCCAGCATCATCTGTCACCACTTGGGGACTGGCACAGTGTGTTCAGTTAGGGAATATCTGTGGACTTTCCCTTTTTCAGGAAAACTTCCCTTTGGATGGGTTTCTGAGGTATGAGGTCCCTTCTCCAGGTGGTCCTGAAACTTTGTCAGTTCTAATTTGGAAATAGTGACCAGAAGAATTGGGATCATTTTTTTCTGTCTGCAGGGAGAGTTGCACATTTTGACTTTGAACTTTATAAGAGCTGGATAACTTTCATGTTTGTATTGAGAAAGTGAGAGCTACTTTTTGCTGAATTGGTCAGTAAGTATACAGAACCCAACAGGACATGCTGGGAAGAATTCCCAGAGCAGTGAGGGGTAAGCAGGGAATTGTGGAAGGAATTCCAGGCCATAAACACAGAATATCTCGCTTAGTGGTGGAACTTTTCTGCTCTCTCCTCCAGAGGTGGCAAACAGTTCTTTTCAAACACAAGCTTAATGACTACTGTGCCAACACACCAAACTGCAAGGTAAATTTATGTACCAGTTTAGCACTAGAAATGCAGTTTACAAAAGATCTGCACGACAATCTTAAAAACAGGTGGAAACATCGTAGGCTCAGCTGGTTTACTTTTAGGTTAGTTATTAGGGACAAGGCTGCAGGGACAAGATCATCGAGCAGGGATGTGACCCAGGTCAGAGCACCTGTTCGTCTGGCATTTGAAGCCTCTTTTTGGGTTCATTTTAATTAATTTCTTGTTCAGCTTTTACCAGGACCTGAGTTTGTCTGGTTGGAGCAGAGAAAGTTTTCAGGCTGAATTACTTGGATCATTGCCTTTGTTTTCTTTTTCACATAGCCTGTGGATAGCTGGCCTTTTCAGCCAAGGAAAATGGAAATGCTTTTAAACACTCACTTGCGCCATGAATTTCAACCATATATTAATTTGCTGCTTATTTGATTTTCATATCTTCTGAGAAACAGTGAAATGACACTGGGGCAGGCCTTTGAGGTCCTTTGGAGGTAACTCAGGGGCCTGGAGCTGGGGGGAGTGCGGCCAGGGAGAATGGAATTGTGCCCTCCCACCCGTGTCACCCACAGAGCAGTTCTCCTCCCCTCTCTCCCTCTCTCCCTCTCTCCCTCTCTCCCTCTCTCCCTCTCTCCCTCTCTCCCTCTCTCCCTCTCTCCCTCTCTCCCTCTCTCCCTCTCTCCCTCTCTCCCTCTCTCCCTCTCTCCCTCTCTCCCTCTCACTTTCTCCCTCCCTCCCTTGTGTGTGTATTTGAGGTCTGCTCTTAAGATTTCATTTGGGGACTTCCCTGGTGGCACAGTGGTTGAGAGTCTGCCTGCCGACGCAGGGGACACGGGTTCGTGCCCCGGTCCGGGAAGATCCCGCATGCCGCGGAGTGGCTGGGCCCATGAGCCATGGCCGCTGAGCCTGCGCGTCTGGAGCCTGGTGCTCTGCAACGGGAGAGGCCACAACAGTGAGAGGCCCGCGTACTGCAAAAAAAAAACAAAAAACATTTCATGTGGGGAGAAAAGTTTCTGAAATGCCTCTTGTTGGCAGTTAGAGGAGAGGTTGGTCTGTGTCCTTTCCTCACTTGCGTCCGCGAGGACTCCCAGCTGCACGTTTAGGGCTTGGCTCTTCTTGTTCCTTCCTCCTGAGAGTCAGCCACAGGATAGACGCCGTACTAAGGTCTCAATTTTGCCTCTAACTCATAGGTGTTACTTAGCTCTTCGGGGCAGCAGAAGTAAGAAACCTGGTGTCAAGAGTGAGCACAGGCCCTTTAACAAGTGATTTCTGTGTATTGTGGACATCTTGATTCAATGTTATCCCCATTTTTTTTTTAACATGAAAAAAAAAACCCAGCTAGATCAGAGTATGAACTCATTCCTGCTTCTCCCAAACTTCTTCTCCTAGGAAGGAAAAGATTCAGGATGACGAGTAGGTAACGGGCGATATGTGACGTGGTGGCTTTGCAGTGGGGGAGGTGAGGAGTACAATGCGAATAAGCTGATTAAGTGATCAATAGAGGGTTTTGCAGGTTTTTGTTATTTTCTGCTTTGGGTATAGGTTTTGCTCTGTGAAGCCTGGAGGTGACCGATTTAATCCCTGTATATTTGGAGCTCTCAGAACGTGCCAAGGATCAGCTCCAGTCACAGAACGCTAACGGAAGAGGAAGGAAGTCAGTCCCTGACCTCAGGGAGCTCACAGTTCAGTGCCGGACAGATGGCCCTTGGTGAGCCCGTGCATTAGGACTCCTCTGGTCCAAGTAATGGGCCCAATCCCAGCACAGACTGGATTAAGTCAAAAAGGAATTTATTGGCTCCCATAACTGGCCAGTCCAGAGATAAATCTGGAGTCAGCTCAGGGACTCAAATGATGTCATCAGGATCTGGTTTCTCTCTCCCCATCCTGCCTCCACTTCCTGTGTGTTGACCCCATTCTCAGACACGCCCTTCCCTTGTAATTGCAGGATGGCTGCCAGAAGTTCCTAGGCCTGCCTCCTTCCACCTTCCTTCCAGCAAAAGAGAGTGTGAGAGTCTTTTGTCCAGCCCTGCCGGGCAGTCTTGTTTGATCTCATTGGCTCAGGCTGGGTCACGTGCACATCCTGAACCTGTCACATGGCTGGGGCACGTGTGGCACTGACTGACTTAAGCCCTGGTCCTGTGATTCACCCCTGAATCCAGGGTGGCGCCAACTCTACCCTAAGCCCCTGGGCTAAAAATGGAGAGAAACTGGAATGTTGATTGCTGGGGAAAGGTAATAGAATCAGGCTTGAACTCTGGCCTGACCCAGCGTCGGGGCAGGCTGAACTTGGGGCTGTACTCCCACTGGACATACCCACGGGTCAGAACTTATTCCACAGTGAGCGGAGCATCTTGCTACCATGCGGTTTAGCTGCACCGTGGATTTAGACACCAAACCTTGTCTGCCCTGAGAACCTTATTCCTGCCAGTGTTGGGAGGGAGACATTTCAGGGGGGCGTTAGGACCTTGACTCTGATAGCGGACATCTTCATGGTGGTTACTGTTTGAGACTCCAAATGCATACAGGTGAATAAGGACAGTGGTGCACTGGCACCCCTCCCATCAGCCACGTCATTCAGATGAGCATGTTTTAATCTTTCTGGGGTTCGAATAGCAGAGTGGGGAATGGTACCGACTTTAGATAGAGTTTGGAAAGAGACCTGGGTGTACATCCTGACTTCAGGTTCCTCATCTGTAAAACGGTAACCACCTCAGAGTTGTTGTGAGAAATAAACGAAGTGGTGTGAGAGAAGCCCAGTGCCTGGAACATAGTGCACAGTCCATAGTGGTGGCTATTGTCATTTCCTAACTTTTCAGATGAGCAGGGGATGCTGCCAGATAATCTCTTTAGAGTTTGTTTTAGTGTGACCATTCTGTAAACCTATGAAAATCTTTCTTCCACTGCCCACACCTCTCATAGTTGGAGAGATGCTTCTTCACTGGGGATGAGATGGTGGAAAGCTGTCACACATCATGGCCCTTACCACTGAGCACCTTTGCGTTCATGCTCTCATTTGCTCCTTAGAACAGCCCGTGATGAAACAAAGCAGGAGTCATAATTCCCATTTTATAGATGAGGAAGCTCATCTATGACTCAAGGACCTCGTAGTGGGAGAGCTGTAGGGCAAGTCCTACTGTCAGGAATCTTCTCAGATATCCTATGTCCATTGTAGCTTTCTTCTACTCCAGTGTGGATTTGCCTTTCTGATATAATTCATTGAATTTGTTAGAGATCTACCATGGTTTCAGATGGATTTGACTGGAGAGCCATACTGTATAGCTTATCAAAATAGGAACCCTTGAATTTATCTAGTGAAAAATAAAATTGTCCTTTTACATCTGTCTTTGTTCACTGGCTTAATTCATCAGGATTGTACTGCAAGCCTCTCTTGCCATTAAAGCAAATTAGCTCAATTTGTGTTGTTACGAAATAACATAAGTCAAGTTTATAACATTTCAGAGTTACAGTCAGTAGCTTCCCAATTAGAACCGGAAAAGCTTGCCTTGCTGAGGTCCAAGTCATTTATCTCAGTTAAGGTAGAGATTTCTCAGGGAGGTTGGACTCCTGGGAAAGAGAGTTAAATGCTAAATTCTTAATCTGTTAACACCTAGCTCATTTCTTCCTAACCACACCCATCAAAGCATTGTGCACTAGCCTATCTGCAGTACTGGATAGTAATTACGACGGCATTATTTGAGAAAAATTGAGGGTGCCTGGCAGCCAATAGACTATTGTTAGAATATTATTAATATTATCATATACACATCTTCCTCGACTTAATGATGGGGTTACGTTCTGATGAAGCCATCCATTGTAAGTTGAAGATACCGTAAGTCGAAAATGCATTAAACACTCAACCTGCCAAACATCATAGCTTAGCCTTGCCTACCTTACACATGCTCAGAACACTTAGATTAGCAAAACCATCTGCCACAAAGCCTGTTTTATAATAAAGTGTTGAATAGATCATGGAATTTATTGCATACTGTACTGAAAGGGAAAAACAGAATGTCTCTCTGAGTGCGCATGGTTGTATGTGTATTGGTTGGTTACCTCCTGATCGCGTGGCTGACTGGGAGCTGTCCTTGCTGCCCTGTCCCACGTCAGGAGAGGGTATCTCTCTAGTCTGGGAAAAGATCAAAATCCAAAATTCGAAGTATGGTTTCTACTGAATGCCTCTCGCTTTCGCACCATTGTAAAGTTGAACCATCGTAACTCGGGGAGGTCTGTGTGTCTTTTGGGTTCTCTGTTGGAAGACATTTGAAAATGTAGACCAGATTAATCGAACGCGTCGTGCATGATACGTGGCTGTGTGTTACCCTCTTGTTCATGTGTGAGTGAAATGGTCACAAGAACCAGCAAAAGCAAGATCATCTGGAGTGAGTTTATCTGTTAGGTGGTTTTAGGGTGAGTAACATCTAGTTGACTGAGGGTTGAGGCTGAAGCCAGATTACTGGACTCGTGATACACTAGGAACGGGCTTTCTGTGAGGACACACAAGGCCTTAACCCAGACTTCTAGTCTAAAGGTATGCAGGGTCTCTGTGAAGACATCTCTTGTAGTGGAATAAACCAAGCACCTGAGACCAGAGCTCAGATGAACAGCAGATATGTTTGGGGTGCGCCATACATTTGGTGAAGGGCGTGAAGTGCGCAAACGTGAATTTTAACGTGTACAGACCCATGTAACCACCATGCAGACCAAGCTATAGAGCATTTCCATCACTCCAAGAGGGTTCCTTTGTGCCCTTGCCCACCTCTACTCCTTCAAACCCCCACCAGGAAATTGCTATTTTGACTTTTACTAGCATCAGTTAAGGTTTGCCTATTCATGAGCTTCATTATAAGTTGAATCATGCAGTAGGTAGTGTTGTATGTTTGGTTTCTTTCACTCAGTATGATGCCCAAAGCACAGGTTTTCTGCAGTCAGGGTTGGCTTGAGAACTCACCTGGAGTAAAAAAAGGATTGGAGAAACCTTGGCTTATACAGGTGGGCAACATACATTCTGAGATAAGAGATGTCCTGGAACCATCATGAAATAAAATGATATAAAGGCCAAGGAAAACAGACATCACCTAAAGAAAAGGACTTCCATGAAATGGGAAGCTTCTGATGGTACACCTGTTCTTTACCTGGTGGTGGGAATTCTACCCTCCCCACCTTGCCTCTGCATCTTCCACGTGGTGGTGGGAATTCTACCCTCCCCACCTTGCCTCTGCATCTTCCACATAGGCACTGGAGAGTCCTGGCTGCTTGGGTCTGACGTGTATAACATTATGTGATTGATAACATTTGAATGCGTGTGTGATGTGGTCAGGGAATGTGTTAGCTGGTATTCTGTTTCAGCTGTTTCTTCCTGGTCTTGGAATAGTTCCCTCATGTAATGTGAATGGTTGTAAAAGACCTCGTAGAAAGAGACCTTATTTGTTTTTTGTTACTTACATTCCTTGTCTTAAGAGTCCCTTCTCTTCTCTTGATGTCATTTCCTGTTTT